>NW_027362768.1:181538682-182138682 GCF_046119375.1 Phyllobates terribilis
TGTATAAAGGAGCAGTATCATAGTAGTTATATTCTTGTACATAGAGGGCAGTATTATAGTAGTTATATACTTGTACATAGGAGCAGTATTATAATAGTTATATTCTTGTATAATGGAACAGTATCATAGTAGTTATATTCTTGTACATAGGGGGCAGTATTATAGTAGTTATATTCTTGTATAAAGGAGCAGTATTATAGTAGTTATATTCTTGTACATAGAGGGCAGTATTATAGTAGTTATATACTTGTACATAGGAGCAGTATTATAGTAGTTATATTCTTGTTCATAGGAGCAGTATTATAGTTGTTATATTCTTGTACATAGGAGCAGTATCATAGTAGTTATATTCTTGTACATAGGGGGTTGTATTATAGTAGTTATATTCTTGTACATAGCAGCAGCATTATAGTAGTTATATTCTTGTACGTAGGAGCAGTATTATAATAGTTATATTTTTGTACATAGGGGGAAGTATTATAGTAGTTATATTCTTGTATAAAGGAGCAGTATTATAGTAGTTATATTCTTGTACATAGAGGGCAGTAGTATAGTAGTTATATACTTGTACATAGGAGCAGTATTATAGTAGTTATATTCTTGTTCATAGGAGCAGTATTATAGTTGTTATATTCTTGTACATAGGAACAGTATCATAGTAGTTATATTCTTGTACATAGGGGGCTGTATTATAGTTGTTATATTCTTGTACATAGGAGCAGTATCATAGTAGTTATATTCTTGTACATAGGGGGCTGTATTATAGTAGTTATATTCTTGTACATAGGAGCAGTATTACAGTAGTTATATTCTTGTACATATGGGGCAGTATTGTAGTAGTTATATTCTTGTACATAGCAGCAGTATTATAGTTGTTATGTTCTTGTACATAGGAGCAGTATCATAGTAGTTACATTCTTGTACATAGGGGGCAGTATTATAGTAGTTATATTCTTGTACATGGGGGCTGTATTATAGTTGTTATATTCTTGTACATAGTAGCAGTATTATAGTAGTTATATTCTTGTACATAGGAGCAGTATTATACTAGTTATATTCTTGTACATAGGGGGAAGTATTATAGTAGTTATATTCTTGTACATAGGGGGCAGTATTATAGTAGTTATATTCTTGTACATAGGAGCAGTATTATAGTAGTTATATTCTTGTACATAGGGGGCAGTATTATAGTAGTTATATTCTTGTACATAGTGGCAGTATTATAGTAGTTATATTCTTGTACATAGGAGCAGTATTATAATAGTTATAGTCTTGTACATAGGGGGCAGTGTTATAGTAGTTATATTCTTGTACATAGGAGCAGTATTATACTAGTTATATTCTTGTACATAGGGGGCAGTATTGTAGTAGTTATATTCTTGTACATAGGGGCAGTATTACACTAGTTATATTCCTGTACATAGGTAGCAGTATTATAGTAGTTATATTCTTGTACATAGGGGGCAGTATTATATTAGTTATATTTTTGTACATAGGGGGCAGTATTATAGTAGTTATATTCTTGTACATAGGAGCAGTATTATACTAGTTATATTGTTGTACATAGGGGGCAGTATTATAGTAGTTATATTCTTGTACATAGTGGCAGTATTATAGTAGTTATATTCTTGTACATAGGAGCAGTATTATACTAGTTATATTCTTGTACATAGGGGGCAGTATTATAGTAGTTATATTCTTGTACATAGGGGGCAGTATTATAGTAGTTATATTCTTGTACATAGGAGCAGTATTATAGTAGTTATATTTTTGTACATAGGGGGCAGTATTATAGTAGTTATATTCTTGTACATAGTGGCAGTATTATAGTAGTTATATTCTTGTACATAGGAGCAGTATTATAATAGTTATAGTCTTGTACATAGGGGGCAGTGTTATAGTAGTTATATTCTTGTACATAGGAGCAGTATTATACTAGTTATATTCTTGTACATAGGGGGCAGTATTGTAGTAGTTATATTCTTGTACATAGGGGCAGTATTACACTAGTTATATTCCTGTACATAGGTAGCAGTATTATAGTAGTTATATTCTTGTACATAGGGGGCAGTATTATAGTAGTTATATTCTTGTACATAGGGGGCAGTATTATAGTAGTTATATTCTTGTACATAGGAGCAGTATTATACTAGTTATATTGTTGTACATAGGGGGCAGTATTATAGTAGTTATATTCTTGTACATAAAGCACTAATAGGGGGCGCTAGTGAACTATTAACCTTGACCTGCAGCTGATACTTACAGTGAACCAAAAAGGCTGCCTAGGTAAACAAAAATAAAAACAAAGATGAGGTATCTGCGCTGGTCTAGGTGATTTAAAATCGCTAATAAAATTGACTGTGGACAGATATTTAAAATGTAGATATTTATTGATTCATAGTTAAAAAGGTATAAGTACAAGACATAAAAACTTATATTGTTTTAGGTAAAACTGTGGGGGTGGCTGGCCACTTAAAAACAATTTAAGAACACAGTGAAAGATGATGCTTAGGAATAGTTGGTGAGGATCTTGCTTGGAGTTGGCTTCAGGGATAGATAAAGTTAGTGGCTGGAAGTAAATATTAGAAACCTAGGAGGGAAGGAGAGGGAAAGGGTTAAAAGTAGGCCTGTTAAGAGTAAAGTACCCTTGCTGGGATAGGGGAAGGACTAGTTACCTTATATGGCATAGACGTGGACGTGGTGTTTATAAACCTCAAAGGGTCGGTCTGGAGTACAGATCTGTGAAAACAAATTGGTGTTTGAGGGGGAGGATAAAAAGTGCTGACAGATGGCCAGTGATGGGAGAATTACCTTAGTTTTAAGGTGTAAAAAGAAGCTGGTAAAGTGCGGGTCCGGCAAGGGTCACGTGGCTGTTACCTCTCCTACCTGGTTAGGCAATATATGGAATATGTCAATAGGGTATAGGTATAGATTAATCTAGGGAGATCTAGATAAATAAATAAAATAGCTCTGCGTGTGGAAGGAGGACTAAGTACCTGTGTATAGCCTGGTTACTTGAGACCAATGCGTATTGAGGCTGGTGAGCATGGTGTAAGTCCAATTATGGTTTAAAAGTACTGTCCATCATAACAGGCATAGATGAATGAAAGCAGAGTTTTGCTGTGCCGTTGCAAAGTAAGTACTGGGCTACCTGGTATAGCAAAGGCGGCTGCTGGTGTTGCAGGCACGTGGATTCTTGAAGCTTCCCTTGTTGGAGGTGCTGAGCGGGTCGTAATGTACTGACCTGATGAGGGCTGTGAAGCCAGGTTCTGTAGCGCTGTACACGGAGTCCCGGCCAGAGGCTCCGGTAACAGCGAGAGTACAGAGGTACCTACTTCCTGTTCGCGGAGAGTGGCAGGGAGTCCAGTCACGTGGTAAGTGACGTAAGATCCCGCGATATCTCGCGATGGAGCGGGTACGGGTAGCACTGAGGACCTTTCCTACGCGTTTCGGATTTGCACGGAATCCTTCGTCAGGGAGGAAGTAGTATTATAGTAGTTATATTCTTGTACATAGGGGCAGTATTATAGTAGTTATATTCTTATATATAGGGGCAGTATTATAGGAGTTATATTCTTGTACATAGGAGGTAGTATTATAGTAGTTATATTCTTGTACATAGGGGCAGTATTATAGGAGTTATATTCTTGTATATAGGAGCAGTATTATAGTAGTTATATTCTTGTACATAGGAGCAGTATTATAGTAGTTATATTCTTGTACATAGGGGCAGTATTATAGGAGTTATATTCTTGTACATAGGAGGTAGTATTATAGTAGTTATATTCTTGTGCATAGGGGGCAGTATTATAGTAGTTATATTCTTGTATATAGCAGCAGTATTATAGTAGTTATATTCTTGTACATAGGGGGCAGTATTAAAGTAGTTATATTCTTGTACATAGTGGCAGTATTATAGTAGTTATATTCTTGTACATAGGAGCAGTATTATACTAGTTGTATTCTTGTACATAGGGGGCAGTATTATAGTAGTTATATTCTTGTACATAGGGGCAGTATTATACTAGTTATATTCTTGTACATAGGCAGCAGTATTATAGTAGTTATATTCTTGTACATAGGAGGCAGTATTATAGTAGTTATATTCTTGTACATAGGTAGCAGTATTATAGTAGTTATATTCTTGTACATATGAGCAGTATTATAGTAGTTATATTCTTGTACATAGGGACAGTGTAACATACCTGGCGGCGTCCTTGCATAGTGGTCCATCTCCCACTGTGCAAGAGCGCGCACTTGATCTCCTGTCCAGAATGTCTCTCTGGCTTCCCTCCTTGCTGTCTGTTTGTCTGTTTTGGCTGCATAGGGCGACGCCCGCTGAACTTCCTGTTTCTTGTACCTGCTGCGGACACGCCCCTGTTGCACCTTCAGCCTATTGCTGTCCATCTTTGGGTATTTATACCACCTTCTTCCTCAAGATGGCGCCTGAGCATTGTTTCTTGTCAGTTGGCTTTTTGTCTCTGACATGCCAGGTCCTATCCTGTTTTCCTGCCTGTTTTCCAGTTCTGTGTCTGAACTGTGGTCTGTTCTTGTGAACACGCTTCTTGCCTGTTCTTTCGCCTTCTAGGGGCCGTATTCCTAGATCTGCCTGTCTGTGCCTTGCGGTATCTGTTCCCGTCTGAACAGAGTCCTGTTTGTGTCTCTGCCTTGCGGTATCTGTTCCCGTCTGAACAGAGTCCTGTTTGTGTCCCTGCCTTGCGGTATCTGTTCCCGTCTGAACAGAGTCCTGTTTGTGTCTCTGCCTTGCGGTATCTGTTCCCGTCTGAACAGAGTACTGTTTGTGTCCCTGCCTTGCGGTATCTGTTCCCGTCTGAACAGAGTCCTGTTTGTGTTCCTGCCTTGCGGTATCTGTTCCCGTCTGAACAGAGTCCTGTTTGTGTTCCTGCCTTGCTGTCTCTGTTCCCGTTCCTCTGTTCCCTGTTGTCTGTGCCTCGTTTCTACTTTAACCTTGTCTCCCTTTTCCCTCTATGTCTGTTTTCTGCGTCTTTCTGCAGAGTCTGAACCCGCTCCTAAATTCCTTCTCGTCGTCTCTGTACCTCTGTTGTGAATTTAGTGTACGCTCGCTACTTCTATGTAAGTACTGTGCGTGCTTCTGGTTCTGCCTTTCCTTCTCCGTCTGTTCTTTGTGAACAGAGTCCTATCCCCTTGCCTTGTTTACCGCTCTGCGGTGTCCGCTCTGCTCCTGCTTAACTTGCCGCTCTTGCGGTTTCTGCTCTGCTCCTGCCTTGTTTACCGCTCTGCGGTGTCCGCTCTGCTCCTGCTTAGCTTGCCGCTCTTGCGGTTTCTGCTCTGCTCCTGCCTTGTTTACCGCTCTGCGGTGTCCGCTCTGCTCCTGCTTAGCTTGCCGCTCTTGCGGTTTCTGCTCTGCTCCTGCCTTGTTTACCGCTCTGCGGTGTCCGCTCTGCTCCTGCTTAGCTTGCCGCTCTTGCGGTTTCTGCTCTGCTCCTGCCTTGTTTACCGCTCTGCGGTGTCCGCTCTGCTCCTGCTTAGCTTGCCGCTCTTGCGGTTTTCACTCTGCTCGTGCCTTGCTTGCCGCTCCTGCGGTTTCTGCTCTGCTTTTATCTTGCTTACTGCTTCTGTGGTTTCCGCCCTGCCCTGCTTCTGCCCGCTGCTCCGGCAGTCCTGTCCTGCCCTGCTTGTGCTCGCTGCTCCTGCAGCCCCGTCCTGCTCTGTTCTTGCCCACCGCTTCGGGCGTTCCCTCTCTGCTGTGGTTGTCTACCGCATCTGCGGTTCTGTGACCCAGTCTGTACTGGGTCTTAACCTCTCTGTGCTCCAGCCCGTCCTTTCGGCCAGTACCTCCCTGCCTGCATACTCACCTGTATCCACCCATCTGCATACCTGCCGTGTTTGCTTACATCCACCAGTCTGTGCCAGCCTAACCTGCCGGTTCCAGTAATCCCAGTGTGGGTCAACCCCCGTGTCCGGAGTTTGACCTGGAGTAGCACCTGGTCCCTCTGCCCGGTTTCTCCCTGGTGCACTGGCGTCGTATGCCGTCGTGCCACCTTGGTCGGATCGGCCAGATACTTAGTCACGCCCCTCCAGGCACTCTCCGGTCCATGGTCCAGTGGAACCACAACACCCGCACACGCCAGTCAGTCTGGGCATGTGCATAACAGCATGCTCAGGCCATGGTTCCCGTTGAGCCCCACGGCCTTCGCTCTCTGAGAAGTTTTCCAGCGAAAACATGCATTAAAATAAATAAATATTTTTTTTTTTTTCCCTTTGGCTGAGTTCCAGGCGAATTACGCACCCGTCCAGATGGATCTATCTGCTCTCGTTCCTGCGGATCCGCTACGTTATTATGGGGATCCAAGACAAAGTCGTGCATTTGTGGAGCAAAGCATATCTACACTTCAAGTTCTACCCTCTATGTTTTCCCACCGATCGGGTTAAGGTGGCATTCATTATGTCTTACCTGGCGGGTGATGCCTTGGAATGGATCAACCCCCTATATGAAACACAGGATCCGATCCTCCTGGACCTAATGGCCTTCCTGGTGGCCTTTCTAATGGTCTTCGATGATCCTAACCCGGAGGCTCCTGCTGAAGCTTCACTTCCCAATATCCCGGAGCAGCCCCAATGGGTAATGTGTGTGGGTAGCGCAATAGTCCTCCAGCCCAATGAGACTACTGCCCACCCAGAATCCTCACAGGGTGACTACGCTTTCCGGAATACTTCTCTCAACCTCAAGAGGCAGTCCAGACGTGCTAGACGTAGAGGCAAGCCGTCACGCCAGGGTCTGTCCTCCCTGAGACCTCCTGACCCCAACCTTGAAGTCCCTACTGAAGCTTCATCTCCCTGTATCCCGGAGAAGCCCCAACGGGTAATGTGCGTGGGTAGTGCACCAGTTCTCCTGCCCGAAGAGACTTCTGCCCTTCCAGACTCCACACAGGAGAACTTCCTGCACCCGGCATCAGATGCTTCACCCACTTTAACCGGTGTGCATGTCCAAGGATGCTCCAAAGCTGTGGTTACCTCAGAGTCTGTGCACCTCTACTACCTGGCGGAGGACCCCCTGTTGCCTCCTGAATCCTCCGGTATACCACTCGATGACAAATGGAGAGAGACTTCTCTACACCCGGTACTCGATACTTTGTCCGCTTCGTCCTGTGAGCCTGACAATGGGTACCCCAAAGTGGTAGTTACCCCCGAGTCTCTACACCCCTCCGACCAGGCGGAGGACCTCCAGTTGTCTCCTGAACCCTTCGGGGTGCTACCTGGTAGCGAAAGAACAGAGACTCTCCTATACTCTGTACCTGATACCTCGCTCGCTTCGTCCATTGAGTCCAACCTAGTGTACTCCGAAGCAGAGGTTACTCCCGAGTCTCTACACCCCTCCGACCAGGCGGAGGACCTCCAGTTGTCTCCAGAACCCTTCGGGGTGCTACCTGGTAGCAAAAGGACAGAGACTCTCCTATACTCTGTATCTGATACCTCGCTCGCTTCGTCCACTGAGTCCAACCTAGTGTACTCCGAAGCAGTGGTTACTCCCGAGTCTCTACACCCCTCTGACCAGGCGGAGGACCTCCAGTTGTCTCCAGAACCCTTCGGGGTGCCACCTGGTGGTGAATGGACAGAGACTTTCCTATATTCGGTACCCGATACCTTGCCTGCTTCGTCCAGTGAGTCCGACCTAGTGTACTCTGAAGCAGATGTTTTCTCTGAGCCTCTGCACTCTTCTGACCCGGCGGAGGACCTCCAGTTGTTTCCTGAATCCTCCGGGGTACCACCAGATAATAAAGAGACAGTGACTTTTCCTCATTATGTACCTGATAACCCGTCTATTTCTTCCTGTGAGCTTGACAAGATGTACCTCGTAGCAGAGATTACCCCCAAGTCTCTGTCCCCCTCCAACCCGGTGGAGGACTTCCAGTTGTCTCCTGTACCCTCTGGGGTGCCACCTGAAAATATGTGGAGAGAGACTTCCTTGTGTGCTGTTCCTGGTACTCCACCCGTTTCGTCTGTTGCTAAGGGTGGCTGGATGGGAGGTAGCATCCTAGCTACCCAGAGGAGACCAGTTTTTCCGGTGGACAGTGGAAGTGATCTCTTCGAAGTGAAGAATTGGCCCTCGAATTCCCTGCGGAAGATTCTGGCAGGCCTGAAGAAGAGGGGGCGTAAGGGGAGGGGTACTGTAACATACCTGGCGGCGTCCTTGCATAGTGGTCCATCTCCCACTGTGCAAGAGCGCGCACTTGATCTCCAGTCCAGAATGTCTCTCTGGCTTCCCTCCTTGCTGTCTGTTTGTCTGTTTTGGCTGCATAGGGCGACGCCCGCTGAACTTCCTGTTTCTTGTACCTGCTGCGGACACGCCCCTGTTGCACCTTCAGCCTATTGCTGTCCATCTTTGGGTATTTATACCACCTTCTTCCTCAAGATGGCGCCTGAGCATTGTTTCTTGTCAGTTGGCTTTTTGTCTCTGACATGCCAGGTCCTATCCTGTTTTCCTGCCTGTTTTCCAGTTCTGTGTCTGAACTGTGGTCTGTTCTTGTGAACACGCTTCTTGCCTGTTCTTTCGCCTTCTAGGGGCCGTATTCCTAGATCTGCCTGTCTGTGCCTTGCGGTATCTGTTCCCGTCTGAACAGAGTCCTGTTTGTGTCTCTGCCTTGCGGTATCTGTTCCCGTCTGAACAGAGTCCTGTTTGTGTCCCTGCCTTGTGGTATCTGTTCCCGTCTGAACAGAGTCCTGTTTGTGTCTCTGCCTTGCGGTATCTGTTCCCGTCTGAACAGAGTATTGTTTGTGTCCCTGCCTTGCGGTATCTGTTCCCGTCTGAACAGAGTCCTGTTTGTGTTCCTGCCTTGCGGTATCTGTTCCCGTCTGAACAGAGTCCTGTTTGTGTTCCTGCCTTGCTGTCTCTGTTCCCGTTCCTCTGTTCCCTGTTGTCTGTGCCTCGTTTCTACTTTAACCTTGTCTCCCTTTTCCCTCTATGTCTGTTTTCTGCGTCTTTCTGCAGAGTCTGAACCCGCTCCTAAATTCCTTCTCGTCGTCTCTGTACCTCTGTTGTGAATTTAGTGTACGCTCGCTACTTCTATGTAAGTACTGTGCGTGCTTCTGGTTCTGCCTTTCCTTCTCCGTCTGTTCTTTGTGAACAGAGTCCTATCCCCTTGCCTTGTTTACCGCTCTGCGGTGTCCGCTCTGCTCCTGCTTAGCTTGCCGCTCTTGCGGTTTCTGCTCTGCTCCTGCCTTGTTTACCGCTCTGCGGTGTCCGCTCTGCTCCTGCTTAGCTTGCCGCTCTTGCGGTTTCTGCTCTGCTCCTGCCTTGTTTACCGCTCTGCGGTGTCCGCTCTGCTCCTGCTTAGCTTGCCGCTCTTGCGGTTTCTGCTCTGCTCATGCCTTGTTTACCGCTCTGCGGTGTCCGCTCTGCTCCTGCTTAGCTTGCCGCTCTTGCGGTTTCTGCTCTGCTCCTGCCTTGTTTACCGCTCTGCGGTGTCCGCTCTGCTCCTGCTTAGCTTGCCGCTCTTGCGGTTTCTGCTCTGCTCCTGCCTTGTTTACCGCTCTGCGGTGTCCGCTCTGCTCCTGCTTAGCTTGCCGCTCTTGCGGTTTCTGCTCTGCTCCTGCCTTGTTTACCGCTCTGCGGTGTCCGCTCTGCTCCTGCTTAGCTTGCCGCTCTTGCAGTTTTCACTCTGCTCTTGCCTTGCTTGCCGCTCCTGCGGTTTCTGCTCTGCTCTTATCTTGCTTACTGCTTCTGCGGTTTCCGCCCTGCCCTGCTTCTGCCCGCTGCTCCGGCAGTCCTGTCCTGCCCTGCTTGTGCTCGCTGCTCCTGCAGCCCCGTCCTGCTCTGTTCTTGCCCACCGCTTCGGGCGTTCCCTCTCTGCTGTGGTTGTCTACCGCATCTGCGGTTCTGTGACCCAGTCTGTACTGGGTCTTAACCTCTCTGTGCTCCAGCCTGTCCTTTCGGCCAGTACCTCCCTGCCTGCATACTCACCTGTATCCACCCATCTGCATACCTGCCGTGTTTGCTTACATCCACCAGTCTGTGCCAGCCTAACCTGCCGGTTCCAGTAATCCCAGTGTGGGTCAACCCCCGTGTCCGGAGTTTGACCTGGAGTAGCACCTGGTCCCTCTGCCCGGTTTCTCCCTGGTGCACTGGCGTCGTATGCCGTCGTGCCACCTTGGTCGGATCGGCCAGATACTTAGTCACGCCCCTCCAGGCACTCTCCGGTCCATGGTCCAGTGGAACCACAACACCCGCACACGCCAGTCAGTCCGGGCATGTGCATAACAGACAGTATTATAGTAGTTATATTCTTGTTCATAGGAGCAGTATTATAGTTGTTATATTCTTGTACATAGGAGCAGTATCATAATAGTTATATTCTTGTACATAGGGAGCAGTATTATAGTTGCTATATTCTTGTACATAGGGGGCAGTATTATAGTAGTTATATTCTTGTACATAGAGGCAGTATTATAGTAGTTATATTCTTGTACATAATGAGCAGTATTATAGTAGTTATATTCTTGTACGCAGGGGCAGTATTATAGTAGTTATATTCTTGTACATAGGAGCAGTATTATAGTAGTTATATTCTTGTACATTGTAGCAGTATTATAGTAGTTATATTCTTGTATATAGGGAGCAGTATTATAGTAGTTATATTCTTGCACATAGGGGGCAGTATTATAGTAGTTATATTCTTGTACATAGTGGCAGTATTATAGTACTTATATTCTTGTACATAGGGGCAATATTATAGTAGTTATATTCTTGTACATAAGGGCAGTATTATAGTAGTTATATTCCTGTACATAGGAGCCGTATTATAGTAGTTATATTCTTGTACATAGGGGGCATTATTATAGTAGTTGTATTCTTGTACATGGGGGCAGTATCATACTAGTTATATTCTTATACATAGGAGCAGTATTATACTAGTTATATTGTTATTCATAGGGGCAGTATTATACTAGTTATATTCTTATACATAGGGGCAGTATTATACTAGTTATATTGTTATACATAGGGGCAGTATTATACTAGTTATATTCTTATACATAGGAGCAATATTATACTAGTTATATTCTTGTACATAGGAGCAGTATTATAGTAGTTTTATTCTTTTACACAGGGAGCAGTATTATAGTAGTTATTTACTTGTACATAGGAGCCGTATTATAGTAGTTATATTCTTGTACATGGGGGCAGTATTATAGTAGTTATATTCTTGTACATGGGGGCAGTATTATAGTAGTTATATTCTTGTACATAGGAGCAGTATTATAGTAGTTATTTTTTTGTACATAGGAGCAGTATTATAGTAGTTTTATTCTTGTACATGGGGGCAGTATTATAGTAGTTATATTCTTGTACATAGGAGCAGTATTATAGTAGTTATCTACTTGTACATAGGAGCCGTATTATAGTAGTTATATTCTTGTACATAGGAGCAGTATTATAGTAGTTATATTCTTGTACATGGGGGCAGTATTATAGTAGTTATATTCTTGTACATAGGAGCAGTATTATAGTAGTATATTCTTGTACATAGGGAACAGTATTATAGTAGTTATATTCTTGTACATAGGAGCAGTATTATAGTAGTTATATTCTTGTACATGGGGGCAGTATTATAGTAGTTATATTCTTTTACATAGGAGCAGTATTATAGTAGTTATATTCTTGTACATAGGAGCAGTATTAAAGTAGTTATATTCTTGTACATGGGGGCAGTATTATAGTAGTTATATTCTTGTACATAGGGGACAGTATTATAGTAGTTATATTCTTGTACATAGGTGGCAGTATTATAGTAGTTATATTCTTTTACATAAGAGCAGTATTATAGTAGTTATATTCTTGTACATAGGGGGCAGTATTATAGTAGTTATATTCTTGTACATAGGGGACAGTAGTTTAGCAGTTATATTCTTGTAAATAGGAGCAGTATTATAGTAGTTATATTCTTGTACACAGGTGCAGTATTATAGTAGTTATATTCTTGTACACAGGGGCAGTATTATAGTAGATATATTCTTGTACATAGGGGGCAGTATTATAGTAGTTATATTCTTGTACATAGGGGGCAGTATTATAGTAGTTATATTCTTGTACATAGGAGCAGTATTATAGTAGTTAGATTCTTGTACATAGGGGCTGTATTATAGTAGTTATATTCTTGTACATAGGGGCAGTATTATAGTAGTTATATTCTTGTACATGGGGACAGTATTATAGTTGTTATATTCTTTTACATAGGTGGCAGTATTATAGTAGCTATATTCTTGTACATAGGAGGAGTATTATAGTAGATATATTCTTGTACATATGGGGCAGTATTATAGTAGTTATATTCTTGTACATATGGGGCAGTATTATAGTAGTTATATTCTTGTACATAGGGGCAGTATTATAGTAGTTATATTCTTGTACATAGGTGGCAGTATTATAGTAGTTATATTCTTGTACATAGGGGACAGTATTATAGTAGTTATATTCTTGTACATAGGTGGCAGTATTATAGTAGTTATATTCTTGTACATAGGGGGCAGTATTATAGTAGTTATATTCTTGTACATAGGGGCAGTATTATAGTAGTTATATTCTTGTACATGGGGACAGTATTATAGTTGTTATATTCTTTTACATAGGTGGCAGTATTATAGTAGCTATATTCTTGTACATAGGAGGAGTATTATAGTAGATATATTCTTGTACATATGGGGCAGTATTATAGTAGTTATATTCTTGTACATATGGGGCAGTATTATAGTAGTTATATTCTTGTACATAGGGGCAGTATTATAGTAGTTATATTCTTGTACATAGGTGGCAGTATTATAGTAGTTATATTCTTGTACATAGGGGACAGTATTATAGTAGTTATATTCTTGTACATAGGTGGCAGTATTATAGTAGTTATATTCTTGTACATAGGGGACAGTATTATAGTAGTTATATTCTTGTACATAGGGGCAGTATTATAGTAGTTATATTCTTGTACATGGGAACAGTATTATAGTTGTTATATTCTTTTACATAGGTGGCAGTATTATAGTAGTTATATTCTTGTACATAGGAGGAGTATTATTGTAGATATGTTCTTGTACATATGGGGCAGTATTATAGTAGTTATATTCTTGTACATATGGGGCAGTATTATAGTAGTTATATTCTTGTACATAGGGGCAGTATTATAGTAGTTATATTCTTGTACATAGGTGGCAGTATTATAGTAGTTATATTCTTGTACATAGGGAGCAGTATTATAGTAGTTATATTCTTGTACATAGGAGCAGTATTATAGTAGTTATATTCTTGTACATAGCAGCAGTATTATAGTAGTTATATTCTTGTACATAGGGGGCAGTATTATAGTAGTTATATTCTTGTACATAGGCGGCAGTGTTATTGCAGTTATAATCTTGTACATAGGGGGCAGTATTATTGTCAGTGACCAGCATTACAGTGGTTACTGTTTTTGCACAGCAATGACTAAACAGACTTTCTAATATATACAGACATTTCATTTTAGCATTGTTTACTGTGAAATATATAATCAGAATTTACAGTGTTACAATATCCGTCCTATGTATCATTATTACATGTTTATCGTTGACCCTATCACTGATAATGATTAGGACCCGTGCATTGATCTGCTCATCACCTACCTGTTACCAATCAGTCCTCATTATCCCTATACATTGATTGATCTGTAACACAGAAGGAAGAAAAAGGCAAAACTTTACAGAACTCCTTGTTACAGAAGGTGTCTTTTAAGATGTCTCCGCTCTTGACAGCTTCTGGTTTGCTGGGGAAATGAGCTGAATGTTTGTTGCCATAGCAGTGTTCTCCTTAAATGTCTTTACTATGTGTGTCACGCCAGTCCATTAGCAAGAATATATTTACCCTTCAGAAAATAAATGGCATTACCCGGCTCGTCCTTTATCAGATACAGTGCTGGTAATATTACATCTGTCCTCCTCCGTGACTGTACAAGCCATTTCATGGTGTAATTGGTGGTGTATAATAATGGTGGCTGACAGTTGTGTTTCCTGACCATTATTCACTATGCAACGTGTAAGTAAACAGCTCTGCCCTAACTACATGCAATGGATTTTTGCTTTGGATTTTTTTTTATTATTCTGGATTGTCACTTAAAGGCAAAGCAATATTACATTATTTTAATTCTTTCCATAGATTCATAAGTCAATCTTTACATTTTACCATCACCTTCTATTTTGATCCAAAATTCAGCACTGATTCATTTTTTTTTTACTCTATTTTTATAGCTGTCATAGCTCAAATCTGATGATAACATCTCCAAATCCCCTGCGAAGTTACAGAGCGGAAAAACAAATAGCTACAGACCTGCAGTTACCACTAGAGGGAGCTAAGTGTCATATCACAGACCTGCAGCCGCCACTAGAGGGAGCTAAGTATCATATCACAGACCTGCAGCCGCCACTAGAGGGAGCTAAGTATCATATCACAGACCTGCAGCCGCCACTAGAGGGAGCTAAGTATCATATCACAGACCTGCAGTCACCAATAGAGGGAGCTAAGTATCATATCACAGACCTGCAGTTACCACTAGAGGGAGCTAAGTATCATATCACAGACCTGCAGTCACCACTAGAGGGAGCTAAGTATCATATCACAGACCTGCAGTCACCACTAGAGGGAGCTAAGTATCATATCACAGACCTGCAGTTACCACTAGAGGGAGCTAAGTATCATATCACAGTATGAGTTGGCTTTCTTTTGTGACAAATTTCTCAAAATTGAGCAACAATTTTACACAAAATAAGAAATGTGTTTTACTTCTGTCTTTAACCTTTTTTTTTGCAAAATTTTAGCACAAAAAGTTACATTCCACTAAAATGCCACAATTTTTTGTGACTAACATAAAATATCTCCAGAGAGAAGAGAGTAAAGTTCATTTTTGTGCAAACAATTATGTGACATTTTAAAAAAGTCTCCATTTGATGAATCAGCCAAAAAAATCATCTGGAAACCCAAAACCTCGCCCACAATGGTGCAAAATACAGGCAAACACATAAAATTAGACTTTAGTAAAAGCGCAAAGAAGAAAAAGACGCAAATGAAAAACTGGAGAAAAACACCATAAACAAGACAAGAAAAGGCGCAAATAATAATAATATAATAATGAACCGCAAGGTTTTTATTTGCTCCTTGAGAGTTAAGGGGCTCTAAGAGCATGTGCTGGTGGCCCGGAAGGCATCCCTGGCAGTACAGGTCTCTCCATACACAGCGCTGCCCCCTACAGCCGGCTCCTGTTGCCCACTAGATTAACCCAATATGTCAGCTTTTATTTAATGTTGAGGCTGCATGTGTCTTAGAAAAACAATTCTTGTGCAACCACAAACATCTGTGCATCTTGTCCGCATCTTGTCCGCATATTGTCCTCTTCTTGTCCGCTTCTTGTCCGCTTCTTGTCCGTATCTTGTCCGTATCTTGTCCGTATCTTGTCCGCATCTTGTCCTCTTCTTGTCCGCTTCTTGTCCGTATCTTGTCCATATCTTGTCCACATCTTATCCGCTTCTTGTCCGCTTCTTGTCCGCTTCTTGTCAGCTTCTTGTCCTTATCTTGTCTGTATCTTGTTCGCATCTTGTCCTCTTCTTGTCCGCTTCTTGTCCGTATCTTGTCCATATCTTGTCCACATCTTATCCGCTTCTTGTCCGCTTCTTGTCCGCTTCTTGTCAGCTTCTTGTCCTTATCTTGTCTGTATCTTGTTCGCATCTTGTCCTCTTCTTGTCCGCTTCTTGTCCATATCTTGTCCGCATCTTGTCCGCATCTTATCCGCTTCTTGTCCATATCTTGTCCGCATCTTGTCCCCTTCTTGTCCATATCTTGTCCGTATCTTGTTCGCATCTTGTCCTCTTCTTGTCCTCTTCTTGTCCGCTTCTTGTCCGCTTCTTGTCCATATCTTGTCCGTATCTTGTTTGCATCTTGTCCTCTTCTTGTCCTCTTCTTGACCGCTTCTTGTCCGCTTCTTGTCCGCTTCTTGTCCGCTTCTTGTCCGTATCTTGTCCGTATCTTGTCCGCATCTTGTCCGCTTCTTGTCCGTATCTTGTTCGCATCTTGTCCTCTTCTTGTCCTCTTCTTGTCCGCTTTTTGTCCGTATCTTGTCCATATCTTGTCCGCTTCTTGTCCGCTTCTTGTCTGCTTCTTGTCTGCTTCTTGTCCGCTTCTTGTCCGCTTCTTGTCCGTATCTTGTCCGCATCTTGTCCGCTTCTTGTCCGTATCTTGTCTGTATCTTGTCCGCATCTTGTCCGCTTCTTGTCCGTATCTTGTCTGTATCTTGTCCGCATCTTGTCCGCTTCTTGTCCGCTTCTTGTCCGCATCTTGTCCGCATCTTGTCTGCTTCTTGTCCGCATCTTGTCCGCATCTTGTCCGCTTCTTGTCCGCATCTTGTCCGCTTCTTATCCGCTTCTGGTCCGCTTCTTGTCCGCATCTTGTCCCCTTCTTGTCCGCATCTTGTCCGCTTCCTGCCCGCTTCTTGTCTATATCTTGTCCGTATCTTGTCCGCATCTTGTCCACTTCTTGTCCGCTTCTTGTCTGCTTCTTGTCCGCATCTTGTCCGCTTCTTGACCGCTTCTTGTCTGTATCGTGTCCGCATCTTGTCCGCTTCTTGTCCACTTGTTGTCCGCTTCTTGTCCGCATCTTGTCCGCTTCTTGTCCGCATCTTGTCCGCTTCTGGTCCGCTCCTTGTCCGCTCCTTCTCCGCATCTTGTCCGTATCTTGTCCGCATCTTGTCTGCTTCTTGTCCGTATCTTGTCTGTATCTTGTCCGCATCTTGTCCGCTTCTTGTCCGCTTCTTGTCCACTTCTTGTCCGCATCTTGTCTGCTTCTTGTCCGCATCTTGTCTGCTTCTTGTCCGCTTCTTGTCCGCATCTTGTCCGCTTCTTGTCCGCATCTTGTCCGCTTCTGGTCCGCTCCTTGTCCGCTCCTTCTCCGCATCTTGTCCGTATCTTGTCCGCATCTTGTCCGCTTCTTGTCCGTATCTTGTCTGTATCTTGTCCGCATCTTGTCCGCTTCTTGTCCGCTTCTTGTCCGCTTTTTGTCCGCTTCTTGTCCGCATCTTGTCCGCATCTTGTCCGCATCTTGTTCGCATCTTGTCTGGAACTTGCGTGACTACTTTAAAACTGTGATTTTACTGTCAAAAATTAGCTAAATGGTAGAAAAGTCTCGGTCACTTGCAAGTAAGTCAGGTTCAGCTTGAGATCAGTAAAATAACGTCCAGCACTTTTTAACATTTGTGACTCTTTTAGCATCTTGGAAACTTGAGAATCTGAGAAAAACTTGCAAATTTCATCTGTTATCCCTGGTTCTACTTATTCCCAGGACCCCGGCACCTCAGGACAACGTCCCTTTAAATTTTAGATACCTTCACAAGGCAAATACTTGTGATTCAGGCAGCGCGCTCGATACCTGTAGCCATGTCTAGTATTTACCTGGATGGTAACCCGAGTGTAACACCATAATGACCATTTATCGAACTTCCCATTTACTGAACCAAAGCAAAGTCTGTCTCAATAAAATGTGCTCTGATGCCTTCACGTCCTGTCACCCCCGGATTACCGCCGCCGCATTCCAGGGTCTCTACACAGTTTGTAAATGAGTCCCGGACAGATGATGCAGCTATTGTTACAGAGGTGGCGCTGCATTTTTTGCTACAGGCATTATAAAGGGGGGATCTGACGTTGCCCCTTTATACCAGGGTCTGTTTATAGGAGTGGAGACCTCTGCTGGGCAACATCTGTAATGACAGGCTAGTGATGGAAAAGACAGGATGGAAATTGTGAGGGCATAAGGCTTGTTCACACGTGGCAGATTTATCGCAGCAATTTCCATTACTGTCCCATTTATCAAATTGGGGTTTTCAGAAATTTATGCTGCAGGGACAACCTGCAGGAGGTTTTTGCTTTTTTTCCATTGCTTTTTAATCATAAGTGTGTGACCGCTGCAGCCGATCACTGGCTGAAACAATGAAAGGCCGGTCAATCCTGCAGTCAATCATTGGCTGTCCATCAATAGATGAAACCCAGAGACTGGAGCAATGCCGGAGCAGTGGGAAATCTGCACAATAAGCATCATGCTCCGTGATGTCCCCCCACAGTATAACTCCACCATCCCCACATTATAATGCCCCCATAGTGCCCCCGCATTATCCTGCTGATACTCCCCCACCCAGTATTTAGTGACATCATCCCATCTGCTGCACCAAGACCCAAAAAGACTGAATGGTGGAGCAGAGAGCTGACAGTTCCCTTCTCCACCTCCATGTTCGAATACGTCCTGAGGATACAGAAATGGGTACACATCCCCGACAGGGACAGCTGCTTGCCCCAGGATAGTCGGGAGGTACAGTAAGTAATGGTGGTTATATTAGTTATCACCCAGCTTTCCCAGGAGCTGCTAACGGTTGTGGTAGCGAGCTTTTAATGGTGGTTATATTGGTTTCTCTCCAGCTTTCCTAGGAATAGTGAACTAATGGGGCGACTGAAATGGTTACTTTGTCAGTTACTACTCAGCTTTCCTAGGAACAGATAAACAGACGGGATCTAATAGTTTCTTGGTTCCCACCCAACTCTCCCAGAATCAGGTACAACTAAGAACAGTGTAATGAATCGGATATATACTCGTTGTCACCCAGCTTTCCCAGGATCAGATATAACCATTGGCTGCAGTAATTGACATCGGATCAGGGGAAGACTGATGGTTCTGGTCTGTAGACTGGTGGAAGGTCCGGTGTTTCCCCACTCATGAGACGTCCATGTGCATCTGGGTCTCCATATGAATTCTCCTTCAGGACTCGTTCAGCCTCCGGTGCTTCCAGATGGCGTCCATCGCTTTCCTCCTCGCTCCGCATTGTATCGAGCAGGTTTTGCCATCTCTCCGGTGTGACCTACATTCTATATAGGTCAGTGTGACTGTAATAATAGCTGATGATATGTGCGGGGGTCCTGAGCGGCGGTTGTGAGCGGTGATGTGAGCCTCCGCCGCCGCTGTCCTTACCGTGTGTTATTTTAGGCGATTTTTGCTGCTGTCATCAAGTAAAGTTTGGCGCAATAAACAGACTCTCTAATCTGGGATTAAACCTTTGTATTCTCCCTGCAGACTGTCAGCCATCAAACATCGCCCTTCGCCGCGGTTTCTGCGCAGATGTGCGGACAGATGTGGCTGCGGCTTGTGCTGTTGACAGGAAACTATATGAAAGCTGGAGGCAACAGAAGAATCTTCTCTGAACATGAGACGACTTTTCAAAGGTAGATGGAAAAATAACGAAACTGGAAAACCACAAACCCGGGAACCAGAGGAGACTCCATCACTGAGAATCTCCTAGAATCAGGAATAAATCCAAACCCTCGAGTCCGTCAGGTCACTGCAAATTCTACTTTACAGATCCACTTTGTCTGTTCCTGGGAAAGCTGGGTGAATAGCAACGTGTGTGTCATCAGGTAAACGATTTGTTACTAATAGTCCATTTTACCTGCACTGATACCGTGAGATGGACGTATGCTGCAGACGTATGTCACTCACTGCGCGAAGTGTCTGCACCGGATACAATTGTAGCAAACTGTCAGCTGTGATAAAAAAGAGTGTTTTCAGTCCCTGGAGGGACAACAAGCAATTAAAAATGTTCAAAGAAAGAAAATATAAAATAGTTTAGAAGGATACAAAGCTTTTGACTTTATAATGACTAAAGGGGTATTCTCACCCTGTAAAGGTGGGGGTCTGACCTCGGGGATTTCTGCTGATTCTGAATATATAGGAGCCACAACTGTAAGTCAGATCTTCATCCCCGTCACTGCTTCTCCCTGCACAGGGTTGGTCTGATCGCCTGCTGTGCAGAGAACTGCAGCAGTCAAGGAAATGGAGCTGTGCACAACTGAATGGCCAGGAGCCACCGCATAGCTCCCAACCGTCCCGGATCCAGTGGGACTGTCCCAAGAGTTCAGGACTACGTCACCCATCTCCTGCCATTCAGGCTTCACAGCTTGTGCTGCTGGATTCATGGCTCAGTAGTTCTCTCCGCTCTCTACATATTTAAATGTATTTCATTAACTCATTCTTTTCTTTAAGTTTGGTTTTCCCAGGGATTTGAACTCCCAACCTATAGCACTGGATGCAGCAGCAATAGCTATGAGCAATGCTAAGCATATGAGAGCTGTCTGTACTTGAATGTGAATTGCATTCTTCTTCTTTACCGGCACATCGTACTGGTAAATAGAGCTACATCTCTATATACCAATGCATTTCTATGCACCTGTTTTATAAGGGTAAAATACATAACAGAGATTTTTTTTTTGTTCTTACAAAATTAGAAAAAACAATGAAAAATGATTACAATAATGTCATTTTAATGTACTTTTTTCTTAAATAAAAGCACAAATCAGCAAATGATAGACATATTTGGTTTACCTGTAATCATAACAAAATCTTAAATGGCGTAAAAATATGGGTTGAATGTTTTTTTTTTCTCCATTAAACCCATAAACTTGCAATAAAAATGTAACGCTGAGTTCACTAGTAATGTAATTGCTGCATTTTTTCTTCTTTGTAGCTGCACTTTTTCTGCTGAAGTCCACACCACACGACCTAATAACAATCTTCTCTGATTATTGTGTTTTTGCTGCACTCTTTTGCCACCCCCCTTTTTTTAATGGGTTTTTGCTGCTGATTTGAAGCAGTGTTTTTATTGCTTTTTGTATCTACTTCCTGACCATCATACCATCTATACTGTAATACTGCCAGGTCTGCTATTGCTGGCCCTAAACTGTGCTAATGATGCTGAGAAATGTATCCTCTTGAGGGGTACACAAATATGTTCCCAAAATAGGGATAATTTTTGGAAAGCCATAACTTCTTCACTCCTATTTTGTCTCCCTAAAAATGGATAATTTTTGGATGACTTGAAAAAAAGTCTTTGTAATTGCCTAATCATTTTGTAATTACCAAACCAGTTGCAGAGCCCCCAACAAAGCGATACTTTTTCACTCCTAGTTAAGAAACAATATTTTCTTCATAATCAAAACACAACACCTGTTCTGTCTCCCTAATTAAAGGCATAATTTTTGGGTGGCTTGTGAAAAAGCTGCCACTTCTTTGTTTAGCAAAGTGCAAAGCTCTTGATACTCCTTAAATATGGATAATTTAAGCACCCAACAATGTGAATATGCCACAGCTTCTTCCATTTGCACCAATTTTCTATAAACAACAGTAATGTGCCCATCATCCCCTAAACTGGGATAATTTTTGGACTGTTTATACAATATAAGTAGCCTACAAAGTCTATAACTGCTCTGTGTAGTTAAATAGGCTGCTGGTTAACACCGCTTACCATATGATAGTTTGAGGTCACTTGGAAATGAATTTTTGTTTGGAAATTTGGCAAAGCTGGCAAATTTGAATTTCAAAAGATCCGCTTCTCTCTAGTTGTTTCTATCATTAAAAAATGATTACCAAGCCAATGGGGCTATGAAAGTTTGGATAGTAATCCATGGCCAGGCCCCCAGGCTTTTAGGTATTTCCAGCCCCCTCCGGCACTTCAATCTTTCACCCCACACACAGCTGATCCTGGCACGATAGGTACTAGACCGCAGTACATATCTCTAGCCCCAAATAATAACTGTTTTGGCTCATTGCAACATTTGAGTGGAGGGAAGGTTAAAGTGGTTTGTCCTAAGGGGCATTTATGGATCATGGGGCTCAATCATAGCTCCACCGATCCAAAAGTTATCTCTCATCTCATACTCATACTCTGGCCCTGGTTTGCTGAAATCCCCTCGCACCTGGTGCATATGCTCCCATGGACCACCCTGACTATGCCCCAACTGAGCATTACTGGCATATGGCAACCTATGCTTCTGGACCCAGTATAGGGATGTGTGGTGCCCCTGCGGGCTCAATCGCCACAGAGGTACTGCATGTCACCCAGAGGTTTGGTACCCCACTCTCAGGTAAGGAGGGCGTACTACCCAGGACCCACACACCCACATCCAATACACTCCACTTCAGTAGGGAAGGGCGAGATTGCTCCCAAGGGAGAGCACAGTCCCTGGTCCCTGTCTGGAGGGTGGAACTATATAGAGGAGGTGGTTGGAGGAAGAAGTTCAGTGGAGCACAGAGGGTAGGAGTATAAAAGAGAGTGTGGAAGGTTCTAGAGAGAGTCAGTCAGTTGTGAAGAGACAGTACAGAGGAGAGAGAGCTGGGAGCAGGAGCTCAGGAGGAGCTTCTCAGGAGGAGTGGAGTGAGGAGCAGGGCCCAGTGAGAGGGGCCCAGGAGCAGGAAAGAAAGAAGAAAGGAGCAGTGAGAAAGGCAACTAGACAACTGGAGGCTGCTGCATTTTCAAGGTGCTGCAGCCAACAGCCACAATTACATCGCCGAAAAGGTGGCTGCATAGAGTCCAGGGGACTGCACGTCACCTGACAAGGCCCGAGGCCACTGGCTTGGGACACTGATTGTGAGGCGCAGGGCAGGAGGGCGAGAGCCAGCGCAGTGAGACGACTGGGAAAGATACATAGAACGGGGTCCCGTTTAAGTGCTCCTGAGGTACCTGAGAGATTGCTGAACCCCTACCCCGGAGGACACAGGACGACGTGGGAGGTTACACACTGGCCATTGTAACCTGCAGAATTGAACAACCGTGAGTAAAACCTGAAGACTGCACCCCACTGTGTCCTTGAATAATTACTGCGCCCAGGGCCGGAGCGGTGGGCAAGTCAGAGCAGAGAGAAACCGCTGGAGCGGTGGGTAAGGCCGAGCAGAACAGGGCAAAAGGTGCAGGCAGAGAGGACAGGGCTCTGTTCACATGGAACAGACTGGAAAATACAGGAGGATGGCTAAAACACAGGAGGAAGATACGAAGGAAGGGAAACGGGACAAGCAGAACCAGATACACACAAGGTACTTCCTATGAAGTAGCGAGTGGACACAAAACTCACAAACAGAAGTACAGAGACAACGAGTAGGAGTTAGGTGCAGGTTCAAATACTGCAGAAAAAGGAAAGGTACGGATATAGAGACAAACAGGTAACAGGCTAGGATACAGTTCAGACAGGAACTGCTGCTGCAATGAGATACAAGAACGAGCCTGGGTATACAGCCCCCAGAGTGGCGGAAACAGACTAGAAGTCACAGGTAACAAGCCTGGGTATACAGCCCCCAGAGTGGCGGAAACAGACTAGAAGTCACAGGTAACAGGTCTGGGTATGCAGCCCCCAGAGTGGCGGAAGCAGACTAGAAACAGGACAGGACCTGGCAATACAGCAGCAAGGACTAACTGAGTGAAGGTGTTGCTCAGGCACCTCCTTCTGGGTGGAGGGGGTGTAAATATCCAGTGACTCACAGCAATAGGCTAGAGACACATTAGGGGTGTGCCCACAGCAGCTATAAGAATCAGGAAGTAACCGGGCCGCCGCTCTAAGCAGTCAAGAGACATGCACACAGCATGAACTGGAGCAAGGTTTGTAGGCTGGACTGACAGGTAAGATTGCGATCTTGCATAGTGGGAGGTGGTGCACTATGCAAGCACGCCGCCAGTGATGTTACAGTGTGTATATAGTTACCCGGAAGGGTATTGATAATCATTTAATGTGTTTGAAAATTTATAGTTTATTTAGTATACCCGGTTAAGAAAAAGACTTTTAGGTTGTGGACAGTGAACAGCTAAAAACTTTAATTGTAAAAAGTTAGCACTTCTTAATGTGTTTCTTGTTGGTTTTATAAAGACCACTGAAAAAAAGCCCATTTAGCATGGCCGAAGACGTGGTCCAACGAGTGGATCAGCTGTGCCCTGCAGTCACGACCAGGGCCTATGCTGGGGGTTTGTTGTGGACGGGACCCCCCCCTTTGCACTTTCTCCAGTGAGATGGACACCCGCTTAGGGATCTCACTGCAGCCTGCTGAAAAATGTTTTATAAGTGAAGAAAAATGTTATTTAAAGAAGTTTCATATATCAACCTGAAACGTTCAAGAAAAGTGCCTCTCATAAAGGGAAGAAAAAGTTGTATATTGTTCTATTATGTGATGCATCTAAAAATTTTGTATGTCTAAAACACCTGTGTTTTTACTCCATTCCAGCCCGCGGACGTGATGTGTTTAACGGGGCACCCCTGTGGGTTCAGTCGCCACAGAGGTGCTGCATCTCACCCATAGGTGTGGTACCCCACTTTCAGGTAAGGAGGGAGTACTACCCGGGATCCACACACCCACATCCAATACACTCCACTTCAGTAGGGAAGGGCAAGATTGCTCCTAAGGGAGAGCACAGTCCCTGGTCCCTAGCTGGAGGGTGGAACTAGGTAGAGGAGGTGGGTGGAGGAAGAAGTTCAGTGGAGCACAGAGGGCAGGAGTATAAAAGAGAATGTGGAAGGTTCTAGAGATAGTAAGTCAGTTGTGAGGAGACAGTCCAGAGGAGAGAGAACTGGGAGCAGGAGCTCAGGAGGAGCTCTGCTCAGGAGGAGTGGAGAAAGGAGCAGGGCCCAGTGAGAGGGGCCCGGGAGGAGGAAAGAAAGAAGAAAGGAGCAGTGAGAAAGGCTTCAGGAGGAACAGAGGGGATCCCAGAGGCACGGGGAGTGCAGAGGCCACCCGTGCGCCTGAATTCATGCTGACGTGGAGGGATCAGGCCGCAGAAGGGGACTGGCCCCTAACTAGTGGGGAACAACCAGGCTCAGCTAGACAACCGGAGGCTGCTGCTTTTTCAAGGTGCTGCAACCAACAGCCACAATTACATCGCCGAAAAGGTGGCCGCATAGAGTTCAGGGGACTGCACGTCACCTGACAAAGCCCAAGGCCACTGGCTTGGGACACTGATTGTGAGGCGCAGGGCAGGAGGGCGAGAGCCAGCGCAGGAAGACGACCGGGAAAGGTGCATAGAACAGGGTCCCGTTTAAGTGCTCCTGAGGTACCTGAGAGATTGCTGGATCCCTACCCCGGAGGACACAGTACAACGTGAGAGGTTATACACTGGCTATTGTAACCTGCAGAATTGAACAACCGTGAGTAAAACCTGAAGACTGCACCCCACTGTGTCCTTGAATTATTGCTGCGCCATCACCAGCCCTGCATTACACAGCACCAACAATTTCTACCTCATACAATATATAATTTCCTGCCCTGGAGCTAAGCTCTGCCTGTGGAGAGCTGAACCAACTCTGCTGCTTCACCATCAGCTCCAGGGGATCTGCACCGCAGCGGCGGCCCCATATAGCCGCATACCACAGGTGGCGTCACGAACATTATCTCTAAAAACTTTATTCCCCTTTTACTTATCCCCTTTAATTGACCGCCCTGGGTCACGGACCGGGTCACTGCCACCGTGTCATCCCCCAGCATCGACCGGCCCAGGGGGCGCGTCATAGATGCAAGCATTATCACCCCCTTTTTTTTAACTCATTGATCCCCAAGCAAGTTTTTTTTTAGGATTAGGATTCCCCCTTGAACCTTTGCTTTCTGTAATTTCTTTGCATTTTTTTTTTTTACAATTTTCTCACGCTATTTTTCTTCTTTATATTTTTCCATTTCTTTTTCCCCTTAACTGGTTAATGTTTACCGCCTCTAACTAATGCACAATTTACTCCATAATGTAATGTTTAACTAACATGAGAGGGGTCTATTAATCAAATCTGTGATAAATTACACTTCAGTCAATGTTATTCTGTGGAGCCAATTCAACAAGACGGGGATAACTGATATCATGACATTTTGATGAATCAGTCCCATGCAATAACAGAACATGAAAACTCATTTTTGTTCATATGAAGAGAGAGAAGAGAGAAAAAGGGAAAGAGAGGAGAGGGAGAGAGAGAGAGAGAGAGAGATGGCCTTTGATGAATTTAGCCCTCAGGGACAATGTATCAAATGTTCTCAGGTTGAAAACAGTGAATAATAAACCACTTTGCCCACAGATTACGGCTGCACGTCCCTTTCTGTTGAGATCTGTTCTCTTCTTCCATTATGTATTAATTGTAAAAAAATATTGGGAAAGAAGAAACAAAACAAACAAAAAAAAGTTGCAAAATAAATAAACAATTTAATCAAAAATATCTATAAATATTATAACAAATGTATCTAAAGGAAAGTTTAATTGGAATTCATAGAAAATCAAAGGAAAGCAGGGTATGATGAGCCCGAATGTGCAAGTCTGCAAATGTTTGATTAATTCCCAACATAAAACCAATTATTTTGAACGATTTGTTGGATTTTGCCGATTCAACTGTTTGAAATGCCGTCTCCAGATGAATTAATAACAATTAATATTTTAGCAGATAAGATGTTCTCGTTTCCAAATATTTTTGGAGCCTGCACTCATTTATTATGAAGGGGAAATGAATGTTCAAATACTGTATATATATACAGTATGTCTTCACTCCTCAACATTTAAATTGCTACACCAAGAAGAAAAAGTTGGATGGATAGTTATCCAGGGGTGGACATACAATTGGTGCAACCTGTACAGCAGCACAGGGGCCCAAGAAGTAAAGGGGCCCAACTCCCACCTCCAAAGCAGCAAACAGTGTCTGTCACAGACCCATATACTTTTCTTGCATAGGGGCCTCTTCTGTCTGTGTCTGGCCCTCATAGACAGGTTACTGATCTACAAATAGTAAAAAAATGGAAACAAAATTGTAAAAACATCTGGATTTCTTCAGTATAGAGTCTGAGTGCAGAAATCCTGGAACTTCCAGCCTCGGCTGCTATCACTGAGGTTATTAATGGTTGTCTGAGGAAGGTTCTGCCACTGAATGCACTTAGGCAAATCATCAAGATCTGCTGCTGGCAGCTCCTGTGTAATCACCGACCAATGACGTCCTTGATCAGAAGCAAGTCCTGAGACCCTGCAGCATGTTTAGGCCACGCAGCATGCACACAGTAGCACCAGCAACATGGGGCCTGGCATTGTCCTACTGAAAAACGGCTCCTCCAACACTTCGGAGAAATGGCCTACTCAGGACTTTGTGTCCTACACATTTCTATTACATTGCTGGACTCTGCATGGTAATTGGTCAGTGTTATCCGGGACTTTGTGACATACCCAGCTCTGCTACATTGCTGGGTTCTGCTATATGGGTGACCAATTCAGTATTGGACAATGTGACATTCTGCTACTTCTTTAAGTCAGTTCTGCTTTAACTGTGTCTCAGTGCTGCATTGGACTTCCTGACAAACACAGCTCTGCCGCATCACCAACTCTATTCTGCTATTCTGCTTTCCCGTCTCTGCTTTATCAGATGCTTTGGCTTTAGCCCTATTCCTCTAGTTATTGTCCTGCAACTTCAGCCTCCATTGTTCCCAATAGACTATACTACTACACCATCATTTGTACATGCTGCACAGTTACCGCTCACCTGGACGCAGGGCTTTGAGGATCCGTCTCACAAGGTGAGACTGTGATATATTACAGAGCCAAGTATAGGTTAACGCTAAAAGACGATGATATCAATGAAGACAGCAGCGGCAGAGGACACTGCTAATCTTGTGGCAGGCAGTGACCTGTCCACTCGTGATTATGTTAGGGCAAGAGTCACTAGTTGGACAGAGATAGAACACTTTGTAGCCAACTAGATGATGTGAATGGTGACAACAGAGGGAGATGAGTGTGCTGATTCTGTGGAAAGCAGTGACCTGTCTACTGATGTAATTATGTCATAGGATAATGTTGCATATAACACAGAGAGAGTCATATATTGTGCGGGAATGAACCAATCAGATGATGGGAATGACGACAGCAGCAGGAGATGAGTGTGCTGATACTGTGGAAAGCAGTGACCTGTCTACTGATGTAATTATGTTAAGTTGGACAAGGTTACATGTGACAGGGGGGGAGTCGTGTATTAGAGGAGGATGGATCATGCTGTGGCCAATCAGATGATGGGAGTGATGACAGCAGCAGGAGAGGAGTGTGCTGATACTGTGGAAAGCAGTGACCTGTCTACTGATGTAATTATGTTAAGTTAGACATGTGACGGGGGGAGTCGTGTATTAGAGGAGGATGGATCATGCTGTGGCCAATCAGATGATGGGAGTGATGACAGCAGCAGGAGAGGAGTGTGCTGATACTGTGGAAAGCAGTGACCTGTCTACTGATGTAATTATGTTAAATTGGACATGTGACGGGGGGAGTCGTGTATTAGAGGAGGATGGATCATGCTGTGGCCAATCAGATGATGGGAATGATGACAGCAGCAGGAGAAGAGTGTGCTGATCCTGTGGAAAGCAGTGACCAGTTTACCAATGTAATAGTGTTAAGCAGGGCATGGTTGCATGTGACATGGGCAGAGTCATATATTGCAGGGGATAGTACACATTGTAGGCAATCAGATGATTGCAATGAAAACAGCAGCAGGAGAAGAGTGTCCCGTCCTTTTGGGAAGTCAGAGACAAAACAACAATTACAGCAACACTGAGGAGGTAATGAGCAGAAAGTAAGTTCACTTTTTGCAGAAGATGAGAAGAGGTTCATGCACCACAGATATCCTGTCTCCTAGTAGCATGCCTTGCTACAAACTCGCACCAGCAGGGGGCCCCATTTGATTTAAGGTCGGCTCTGTGTATGCCACTGATTACCAATGTAATATCAGAGATCCCCCCCCCCCTTTGTCTGTGCAGTTCTTTTACTCTATAAATGACCCCTGATATCTCTTCTAGAATAGTCTTAGAAATAATCATCTCGGTTCCTCTAATGATATCCAGCAGCCAATGCTCAGAGGCCCCGTAGGTTCCCGTACAGGGTTTTAAGTAATTAAAAGTTGGTCTGAATCAGGTTTAGTTCTATTAAAGTTAAGGCTCAGAGGGGTTCACATCATATCTTTGTTAGACTCGGATTCATTTACACAATTATTTTCCTAAGATCTCAGATTAATGCAAGTCAATCCATCAAGTTATGAAATTGCAAAACTTCAGCTCTGGACATTAAAACTGACGGAAAAGGGTAAGAGAAAAAGGTACTATAGGGCCCTGCAGCCAAGGGGGCCACCTCCGTTGCAGTGCATTATGGGACTATATATTTATGTATATATATACTGTATATACATATATATACTGTATATACACACACAATAGATAAACAAGTGCTTCTCGCTAAATTAGAATATCATCAAAAAGTTAATTTATTTCAGTTCTTCAATGCAAAAAGTGAAACTCCTATATTATATAGAGTCATTACTTGGTGCCAGGAGAATTTGCACTATTTTTTTTAACTTTTAGCCTTTTTTTCTTTAGCCCCATCACTTAATAAAAAAGTATAAAGGGCTTAGCAAAAAGTGGTCATGGCCAGCAACAAATTTACTATAATGTACCCCAGAAATCTGTCTCATAGATGGCATACAGTTCAGATCATTCTCTGGTGCTCGGACAGCCCAAGAATTTGCCACGTTTCTTATCAGGTCTGAACATGCTCCAACAGGAGTTTGGCTCAAGATTGACATATAAATTCTCCTCACATCTAGCTCCTTATTTTACATGTAAATTATATTTTGGGCTTTGTTACCTTCAGGATATTACCTGTACCGACCTTTCTTTGAACTTCCAATAACCTAGAATGTTTGATTATCCAGCATCTTTCAAGTCCCATTCTTGCCAGATCAGTAAAATTCCTTTAATCAGTATCAGTGGAATGTGATTAACAAATTGTCTGGACTATAGGATAGTCCTATTTAAAGGGTTGTCACCAAGATAGTCAGATATCCATAGGTTAGGGGATGATTTACTGCAAATCCAACCACTGGGACTCTCAGCAATCCCAAGAGTAGGGCTCTGGAATTGGGTGAACCAGGCCCTGCAGTCCCATCCTGAATCATAGAATCCTAGAATGTTAGAGTTGGAAGGGACTTCCAGGGTCCTCGTGTCCAACCTCCGGCTCAATGCAGGATTCACTAAACCATCTCAGACAGATGTCTGTCCAGCCTCTGTGTGAAGACTTCCATTGAAGGAGAACTCACCACCTCTCGTGGCCGCCTGTTCCACTCATTGATCACCTCACTGTCAAAAAGTGTTTTCTAATATCTAATCTGTATCTTCTCCCTTTCAGTTTCATCCCATTGCTTCTAGTCTTTTTTGTGCAAATTAGAATAAAGCTGATCCCTCTACAATGTGACAGCCCTTCAGATATTTGTAGACAGCTATTAAGTCTCCTCTCAGTCTTCTCTTTTGCAGCTATACATTCCCAGATCCTTTCACTGTTCCTCATAGGACATTGTTTGAATACCGTCACCATCTTGCTCGCTCTTCTCTGAACTTGCTCCAGTTTTTCGATGTCTTTTTTAAAATGTGGTGCCCAGAACTGGACACAGTATTCCAGATAATTACTTCACGTGATCTAGACTCTATGCTTCTCTTAATACACCCCAGAATTGTGTTTGCCTTTTTTTGCTGCTGCATCACACTGTTGACTCATGTGCAGTCTGTGATCTATTAGTATACCCAAGTCTTTCTCAAATGTGCTGTTGCGTAGCCCTATTCCTCCCATTCTGTATATGCTTTTTTTCATTTTTCTTGAAGCTAATGAAGCACAGTTTTGCATGCTCAACCTCTGCTATGGGACTGCCAGAAGTAGTGGAGTGCTGCGCTCAACTTTCTCCAATAGTCCCATAGACAAAGCGGAGGTTGAGCTTGTGCACCACTGCTGCACCAAAGATAAGGCTGTGCCAGGAGTCGGACCCCCAACAATCAGTAAGTTACCCCCAATGCCAGGAATAGTGGACAACTTAATATCTTGGGAATAACCATTTAAACCCTGAAAGCATAGATAAGGACATGATGTATGTATATATATATATATATATATATACATATATATGTGTATGTATGTATATACTGTACATTTGCCTGTAGCCCCCTCCATTCCTGCACGTCTGTACAGATGCACATAATTATTTCTGCCACCTTCCTCCATTTATTATCCTGTAAATGTGAATCTGGAGCGTTGCCGGAGAACGCAGGGTAATGTTAGCCTTAGGACGGTGACGTTTCATCATTAGGCGGCGCGATGCATTATTTGTACACACATTTAGATGGATTGTTTAGTGCTCATTGTACATGATGCAGATTTCAATTAAAAAGTTCAGGATTATAGCGGTTTTATTAACCTGCGCAGCATCAGAGGAATTCCTGAGGGGTTTGGGGCTCTCAGCCCCGGCGGTGAGGGCCCTTCTTGCAGCTCTTATTATAGAGAGGACGCAGGATATATTGTTACATTCTAATGACTGCCTGATACATTGTATATCATCTATCTCATCCCGTATATGACATAATGTAATATATTGCTCATCGTGTAGTCATCTGCATCTAGATGATGCCAAGAACGTTCCTGGAGTCATAATCTACAATCTACAACACAAACACTTTATTAATAGAGTGAAAATCTTCTCCCAAACACCAGACGAGCATAGTCATATACGCACGAGGTTCTGAAGCATAGATTGGAACGGGAACCTCAATTTAAAGGAACACTCTGGATTTACTATTACATTTTACTATTGTGAGTACATCTCGACTTGGGATTAAATGCATCCAATTTTTGCACACTTTGGCAGAAGCAAAACATTCCCGACCTTTCAAGTTAAACCTGTAGGAAGGTAAAGTATTGCTGTCCTTATCTCCCAGATCAAGGTAAAGTTGCTTTTGCTGCAAATAAAAGTCTAATATGTCCAGGAACAGTCCTGATTCTTATGTTCTACAGCTTGGCATTCACTCTTTCACAGTGGACGATTCCACTTCATCAGCATTCTACCAGCACTATCAGTACCGATATTTTCTTTCCTTTGCATCCCAGCAGGGGCGGACACTGACTGCTTGGGGCCCCTGTACAAGAAATGTGTCTGGGCCCCTCATCTTTTATGGTGACAAAGCTACAGATGTATATATAGCCACACACACAAATATACCTCTTACTTAGCCTCCTTTATTATGTATATTGCCGTCCCTTATTACACAGTGCCCTCTCTTGTTATGTACAGCACCAACCCTTACATATTGGATTATCTATAGCGCCCTGTTCTTTATTACATACTGTCCTCTCTTCTTAGATATATAATGCAATGACGGCTGATGGAGCATGGGAAAGCTTCTTTTCTGATGGAGGAGCTGATGGACCGGTCTTCTGGTTAGATGCTGCCCTATCAGCAGTCATTATATATCTAACAAGAGACGACTATGTAATAAAGAGAGAGTGCTGTGACTGACAAAAATAACAAGTATACGCTATGTAAGGGACAGCACTGTACATAACAGCAGAGGAAGCTATATATTAAGAGCCATATATAGCTATAGAGGATGGTACGTAATAAAGGAGGGTGTTATACATAATAAAAGAGGAAACTATATAACTAAGGTCGGCGCTATACATAATAAGTGAGTACAGTATATACTAAGGGACTGTGCTATACATAATAAGGCTACATTCCTGTATCTGTGTGCAGTGTCGGTGTGCTGCCCGCTTTTGCAGACGCATTAAGCATGTCCTATTCTGATCCTCAGAATTGGATCAGAACAGGACATTCTCTGACCCTCACAGATCTCATTCTCAGATCCGTGATTTTTATGAATGTGTGAATGCATCTACTGTATAAAACTCTCCGAGTCCGTGAACCATCCGATAAAAAAATCTGGCAGCTCACAGGCATTTAACACAAATGTGAGAATGCAGCCTAAGGCTATGTGCGCACGATGCGGATTTGAAGCAGAAATTTCCTGAGTGGTTTTGCCTCTCCCTGGCAGAAAAAATGCATGCGGATTTTACATGCGCTTTTGACGCGTTTTTTACATGCATTTTTTGAAGCGTTTTTGTACATCAATGAATGCTTTTTGGAGCTAAATAAAGTTATTTGGTGGGACATTGCTTAAACCCTTGGAGTACCATAGAACTGGGGTGAGTATATTGGTTAATTTAAATGATTAAAGATTGTGACTGCTATAATTCAAATAAAGTGTTTACTCTGTGTCTGTGTGTTTATTTAACTCTTTACTTTACTTTAATTAAGTTTGGTCATGAAAAGGTCTGATTGACACCTTGTCATCAGCAAACAAAAGAGCTGGGTGTCACCTAGTCCCATTCGCACAATCTTCATTAGCATTTCTATTCATGTAATTTATGAGGCTACTGTGAGCTGTTATTTTTAGCCTGGTAAGGTGCCATTAGGCAAACATTTTCCCTGCCCATACTTAACATCTCACAGCTGGTTCATTAGCCCCTATGCCCCCCTGATCAGCACTCAGCAGTGCTTTGTACGCAGCATATTTTTGTTGCGTTCAAAACACGGTGTTCTAATGCCGTACTTTTGTTGTTGGTACATGTGAATTTACCACATATAATGACACTTCAAATCGTTTAAAATCTGCAGCGGAGACTACCGTGTACGCTACAGAAATTGACATGCTTCAGGTGAGTTTGGGTATGTGGCCACGGTCAGGAACCGCTGCAGGTTTGACGCTGCGTGTTTATACAGTGTCAAACCCACAACGTCCAGATGTTACAGCATAGTGGATGGGATCTATAGAAATCCCATGTCCACTATGCATGCATCAGAGGCTGCGGATCACCCGTGGACACTGACATGTGGCACGTCTTTCAGGACCGCAGCATGTAAAATTCTCTTGCGGAGTCGCTAGTCTCCGTAACAGAAATTTGACCACTAGAATGTATAGAATGCGGTAAATATGCATGGTTCAGTGAACACATGTGGATTTACCTGCGTTCAATAGAATGCAACGTTTTGGACGCAGTAAAAAATATGCGTCCAAAGCGCTGCTACTGTATGTCCGGATGGTGGGCACAGAGCCTAACATTTTTAAAAAAAATGGCGTGGGCTCCCGCATCATTTTTATAACCAGCAGAGGGAAAGCCAACCGCTGGGGGCTGATTTTAGTAGCCGAGGAAGGGGTCATTAGCCAACAATGTTCCCTGGCTATTAATATCAGCCCACAGCTCTTTGTTTAGTCTTTACTGGCTAGATTACAGAGGGATCCCAGAAAAAAATTGACGTATAAAATCTAACCAGCAAAGGCTAAATTAGACAGCTATGGGCTGATATTAATAGCTAGGGAAGGGGCCATGAATACTAGCCCCCTCCGCGGCTATTAATATCACCCCTCAGCAGTCCCAGAAATGGTGCATCCATAAGATGCGCCAAATCTGGTGCTTAGCCTCGGCTCTTCCCACTGTCCTGTAGCAGTGGCGAGTGGGGTAATGGGGTGGGGGTTCACGTCAGCCTTGTATTGGCGGCTGACGTGAAGCCCAGGTTAGTAATGGAGGGCGTCTATAAGATACAATATTTCTTATATTTTCATGTATGGAGTGCCGAAGTTCTTTTTGCAATTGATATTACTCTTTTCTTCAGAGCACCCGAATAGACCAGTGAGCGACCCCTCTCTTTTTTCTATTAATCATTTTTGGGATCCCGCTCCTGGAGCATTGCAGCAGGTACGTGTTCACACTATTAGAAGTTTGACAGCCTTTTTTTCTGACCATGTGTCCCTCCCATTCAGTCACAGGTGGTTTTAACTAGCTCTACCAGCCCATACATTGTAGGTTAAAAGCCCAAGCAAAGACATATTGTCCATACAGGCTTACAGCCCAAGAGTGGCATATCCAGTGGTAGCGTAGCGTAGTTTCCCATCATACGAAGGTGACCTTGTCGTGGTTGGTGGGCACACATAAATTGGCCAAATTATGCGCAAAAAACCTTCATTTTTCAAAGTGACATTAGTCTAGATACAATATTTCTTATATTTTCATGTATGGAGTGCCGAAGTTCTTTTTGCAATTGATATTACTCTTTTCTTCAGAGCACCCGAATAGACCAGTGAGCGACCCCTCTCTTTTTTCTACAATCTGGTTTCCGACAGCACCATTCTACTGAAACTGCACTGACTAAAGTCACCAACGACCTACGAACCGCCAAATCTAAGCGACACTACTCTGTCCTCCTCCTCCTAGACCTGTCATCTGCCTTCGACACAGTGGACCATTCCCTCTTACTACAAACTCTCTCATCTCTCGGCATCACAGACTTGGCCCTCTCCTGGATCTCCTCATACCTAACAGACAGGACATTCAGTGTCTCCTACTCACACACCATCTCCTCATCTCGCCCCCTATCTGTCGGTGTCCCCCAAGGTTCAGTTCTAGGGCCTCTGCTCTTCTCCATCTACACCTTCGGCCTGGGACAGCTCATAGAGTCTCATGGCTTTCATTATCACCTCTATGCTGATGACACACAGATCTACCTCTCTGGACCCGATATCTCCTCCCTACTAACCAAAATCCCACAATGTCTGTCTGCTATTTCATCCTTCTTCTCTGCTAGATTTCTAAAACTTAACATGGACAAAACAGAATTCATCATCTTTCCGCCATCTCATTCACCCACCCCCCAACTGACCTATCTATCAACGTCAATGGCTGTCCACTCTCCCCAGTCCATCAAGCTCGCTGCCTTGGGGTAACCCTGGACTCTGAACTCTCCTTCAAACCACATATCCAAGCCCTTTCCACTTCCTGCCGACTCCAACTCAAAAATATCTCCTGGATCCGCACATTCCTCAACCATGAATCTGCAAAAACACTAGTGCACGCCCTCATCATCTCCCTCAACTACTGCAACCTCCTGCTCTGTGGCCTCCCTTCCAACACTCTTGCACCCCTCCAATCCATCCTAAACTCTGCTGCTCGACTAATCCACTTGTCCCCCCGCTATTCCCCGGCCTCTCCTCTCTGTCAATCTCTTCACTGGCTCCCCATTGCCCAGAGACTCCAGTTCAAAACCCTAACCCTGGCATACAAAGCCATTCACAACCTGTCTCCTCCATATATCTCTGACCTAGTCTCCCGTTACATACCAGCACGCAACCTCCGATCCTCACAAGATCTCCTTCTCTACTCCCCTCTAATCTCCTCCTCCCACAATCGCATACAAGATTTCTCCCGTGCTTCCCCCGTACTCTGGAACTCTCTACCCAACACATCAGACTGTCGCCGACCGTGGAAACCTTCAAAAGGAGCCTGAAGACTCGCCTCTTCCGACAAGCCTACAACCTGCAGTAACCACCGCTCCACCATACTGCTGCACGACCAGCTCTACCCTCACCTACTGTATCCTCACCCATCCCTTGTAGACTGTGAGCCCTCGCGGGCAGGGTCCTCGCTCCTCCTGTACCAGTCGCTGTCACATTGTGTTCAAGATTATTGTAATTGTTCTTGTATGTATACCCCTTTTTCACATGTAAAGTGCCATGGAATAAATGGCGCTATAATAATAAATAATAATAATAATAAATAATATATGTGGGTTCTATTACACAGAAGAAAGAAACATGGCGGCCAATGTCAGCAAAGGCAAACTCTTAGACCAACCTTCCTTACAGTGCTTTACACTGCAGCACTGCTCATACAGATTCACTGTTGTAATAACCCCAATATATCCTAAGAGTCTAGTAATTTGGCTTGTTTGCAATGACTTACTCAGTACAGGTTTCATGGATTGGTTGCATGTGGGTCTGCGAGCTGCACAGTCACTTGCGGCCCCTTATCATCTAGATGCACCCCTCTAACACGCGCCAAGGATATGTACTGAAATACTCATGGGCTCTGCAGGTCTGAGGATCGGGCTGGAAGATCTCTGACCTGGAATAAGTGAAAGGGGTACAATGAAGGAACGCTGCGATCAGCAAGTCCTGAGTCCCTCTTTGTGTATAAAGTCGGAGGTTCACTTTAAGACATAAAGGGCACTTTATAAAATTGCTTTGTAAGGTCTGCGTTTCTTGTAAGTGGTATCTGCGACAAGTAACTCACATGCATTTCTTGCTGGGAACAGACGATTTCAGCTCCTGCTCAGTGACCTACACGACCTTACCATTTTATATCTCCACTTGTAGCGGTGCTGCAGCTCGCAGAGACATAACTGAAGATATATGGCGCTATTTACAGTGACACAGCTCAGCATTACTGTAAAGTGGAACTTCCTCAGTGATAATAGCCTTAAATGCCTGCTTCTGCTTCCTAAAAACCTCCGCTGCTATCGATTACCGAAGTGGAAAAAAATGATAAAAGAGTCCGAGGTCTCCGAGATCAATTAGGAAAGTGAATTCCTGGCATTTGAAGTCGGCGGCACCTATATTTGTGTGCTATGGTGTTCTCTACTTCTCCCATACTGAAAACAGAACTACAGGGAACAGCGCCACTCCTCTCCATAGGATGGGTCTGGTACTGCTGCTCAGATCCATTAAAAGCAAAGAGTGATTATCAATGTACACATGAATAATTAGATACTGTCAGTCTAGTACAGACACCCAGTGGATTTTCCATCTCCAACTTGCGTGCAGAAAATCCTCTGCACTGTATATCACAGTAACTATATTGTGGATCACATTTCCCAAAGTCTCATTCACAAGCGGCAGAAAAAAAATCTGCAAATTAGCCCCTGCTGAAGCTTTGAAATCCACAGCGTGTCAATCATTGCTGCATTTCTGCAGTGAAATCCACAGAGTTTTTTTCAGGTGCAGATTTCACTGCTGATTTCTCTTTGCAAATCTTTACCTATGGGAACATAAAGGAGTTGAGCAAAAAGATTTGCAGGACGGAGGTCCGGTGTCCATGTCAATACTGCATGGCAGCTGGGAAAGTTATGCTTTGGCAAGGAAATGGGCAGCCAAACTTATGCCCACTGTATTGTTACCCTTAGTTGGTGTCGGAGGGGCATTTCCTACCTATCATGACATCAGATAATTGTAGGACTGGCATTTTTACTTGCAGGGTAGCGGATGTGTAAATGCATCACTTTTGCTCACAGTGCTACAGACTTGCCTGTCCTTCTTTGCCCTTTCTCCGTCAATCGTTTTGACCCCGTCACCCTCTGGTGTTCTGTGCAGACACTGTGTGCGTTCTGTCTGTTTCTTTCCATATGGCATTTTCTATGGGTATCACATCATTCCCAAAGTATTTTGGACCAGGACCAAGTTCACATACCCCAGTTTTTAATATCGTGTATTGCCCACTCTAACATCAATGACAGCTTGAAGACTTTTGTGGTAGTTGTGGATAAGGTTCTTTATTGTCTAAGATGGTAAAGCTGCCCATTCTTCTTGGAAAAAGCATCCAGTTCCTGTAAATTCCTGGGCTGTCTAGCATGAACTGCGCGCTTGAGATCGCTCCAGAGTGGCTCAATGATATTGAGGTCAGGAGACTGAGATGGCCACTCCAGAACCTTCACTTTGTTCTGCTGTAGCCAATGACAGTCGACTTGGCCTTGTGTTTTGTATTGTTGTCATGTTGGAACGTCCAAGTACGTCCCATGCGCAGCTTCTGGGCTGATGAGTGAAAATTTGCATCCAGTATTTGCTGATAATGTGCTGCATTCATCATTCCTTCAACTTTTACCAAGTTCCTTGTGCCTTTGTAGCTCACACATCCCAAAAACATCAGCGATCCACCTCCATGCTTTACTTTAGGAATGATGTTCCTTTCATCATAGGCCTTGTTGACCTCTTTCCAACTGTAACATTTATGGTTGTGGCCAAAAAGTTCAATTTTGGTCTCATCACTACAAATTACCTGGTTTTAGAAGTTTTGAGGCTTGTTTCTGTGCTGTTTGGCGTATTGTAGGCGAGATACTTTGTGGCATTTGCGTAGTAATGGCTTTCTTCTGACGACTCGACCATGCAGCCCATTTTGTTTCAAGTGCCTTCTTATTGTGCATCTTGAAACAGCCACACCGCTAGTTTTCAGAGTCCTGAATTTCAGCTGATGTTATTTGTGGGTTTTTCTTTGCATCCCGAACAATTTTCCTGGCAGTTGTGGCCGGAATTTTTGTTGGTCTACCTGACCGTGGTTTGGTTTTTACAGAGCCCCAGATTTTCCATTTGTTAACCACAGTTTCAACGCTGCTGACTGGCATTATCAATTCCTTGGATATTTTTTTGTATCCATTTCCTGTGTTATACAGTTCAACTACCTTTTCCCGTAGATCCGTTGACAATTCTTTTGCTTTCCCCATGACTCACAATCCAGAAACATCAGATGAAAGATGCAAGAGTCTGTCTGGATCCCAGAAACTCACTCAGCTTTTATGCATACACACTGATTACAAGCAAACAGGTCACAGGTGAGGATGTTACCTTTAGCAGCCATTCAAACCCATTGTGTCAAATTCTATGCATGTTATCAGGCCAAAATCACCAGGGTATGTGAACTTTTGATCAGGGTCATTTGGGTGTTTTTGGTTGTTATTAAGATTTAAAAAGAGAAAACACAGTAGTTTGACAGTAAATGGCTTCACCCAACCAATTACCATGAGTGGTGAAAAAGTTTTTTGTTATCATTCATATTCTCTGAAACAAGGCCAAGAAAGCAAAAATTCTGCTGGGGTATGTAAACTTTTGAGCACAACTGTAATTTGTGGCCCCGTATATGCTAATGCAAATTTTTAGTCTCCCAAATAAGCCAAGACTGTCACATATTTTGGGATACGATCCCAGCAAATTCAGCATTGTCCAATGAAGGTCAAGGTATAGTAAGCCTAATTTAAAGGGGTTGTCTGGGACTTTTACATTGATGGCCTATCCTTAGGGCTTGTTTTCATGGATAGCACTCGTCCCCATGTTATTCTATTGGGCAATGCATATGTCTGATTCAGTCCTGGAAGAAAATCTCAGCATGCACACGTTGCATCCGATATCGCATTTGGCCATTCATGTATATGGGTCCATGGAAAAATTATTCTGACAGTCTATAAAAACAAAATTTTCATGGACTGACAGAATGGAGAAAATGGAGAATTTTTTTTTTTTTTCTTCTTCACATTTGAGAAAATTGGATCACACTGATCAAAATCTGATTAACTTAATCCGCCTGATTTCCTCTGATGAGAGAAAAATGGTCACGTGACCCTAGCCTTACGATAGGTCATCCATATCTGGTCTTCTTACCGGGATCGCCCCCACCTGTCTCACCTCCGTAGCCCCCTATCTGGTCTTCTTACCGGGCTCTACTTTCCTTAGCAACATACTCTTATGGTGCTGAGTAGATGTCTGAGCCAGCACCTCTGGCGGCGACCCTAATGGCGTCAGTGTCCTAATTGGCGTCGGAAGCCTGAGTGCAGAGTGAAGATGCCGGGAAAGGATGTGAGGGGGCTATATTGTAGTAAAAAGAGGCTGAAAGGAGGCAGCAGGGGCAGGATAGGCAAGCTTCAAGGTATCATTTTTTGGGCCCTTTACAAATCTACAAAATGGCGGCAGAGAATCTGATATTTTTGTAAAACTCAGAACTTTTTGCTCATCTGTAGGGGTAAATTATAGGCGAAGTCTGTCCGGCAACGCAGCTGGTGCAGATCTCAGGTTCTGGCACACCGGCTGTCGGGAAGAGGGCCTACTTTAGCGGACTTTTCTGAGAATTAGCAACCCCAATGTGCATAAAACCCCATGTATGGACCCCTCTCCTCCTCGTCCTCGCATCTCTTCATAGTCTGGACGGCGTCCTCCGATGGCGGCTGTGACAGCTCTTACCTGACAGCAATGATTCAGAGGATCTGTCACAACGCTTCACCGTCCTCGTCTTCCTGAATTTCACCACAGCAGAAGCTGAGAGCCCTAATTTGATATATTCTACTTCATAATACTCGGTGCCGTCACCATGGTAACAGTGCGCTCGTCCACACGTGTGCACTATATAAATAAATGGATCTGCGTCTCTCCGGCTCCAGTTGCCATGGTGACATAACACTCCTGTTATTAGGCAGCGTAGCTCGGACCGCGGACATTTTATAACCGAGGTTGCTGCCAGGTCAGGTCTGATTTAGTCCCATCTCTATAAACACCTCGGGTCCAGGACACATGTAGGATTGTATACATATCCTCAGAGGGAAAACTTATATTTTTTTTATTTGCCGGATTCTGAAAAAAAAAAAAAAAAAGCCCCATAAAAAATAAAAAAGGAAAAATAAAAGCCCCCATATAGTGTTATTGTGCCCTGCCGTGTCCTCAGATAAGAAGGAACAATGCCCTTCTCTTCATAAATGGGGTATATCATCCTCAAGATAAATGAGGCACTCACGGATGGGACCCCAATCGCGACTCGAAGATGTCCGTCCGAGTAGATCCGCCCCCTTCATCCGCTATTGGACATAGAGGACGGCTCTTGGCTTCTCCCTCCAGTCCCATAGACAATGAATGGAGCAGTGGAGGTGGTACACGACCCCAGATCAGTTTGGATGGGGCGTTATATAGCCCTTTTCTAGGGATCGATGTGGTCCCTTTCATAGGCAGAACCCCCTTCAAGTGGGACAGGATAACCAGCTAATGTATATGAAATATTCATCAACCACATATTGAGGGAAAACCGGATCGGCCATGTTGAATTTTAAATCTTTTGTTCTCAAAGTAGATAAGTTACGGCCAAAGGTTTCCATGTCCCTATTAAAAACATATGCACGCTCGGCTAAATTGAGTGTGCATGTATTCAACATGTTGGAGTTGGAGATGTCAATGTTGGCCAATAGCTTTAGAAGACAAGTGACATAACCATCAATCTAAAGACAAGATGATTTCAGCAGGATCAGCCGATCATCCAATGTATATGGGGTGTCAGCACTCTCCTACAACTGTAGATTTATGGGAAAAGAGGATCGAGCATGTTGGATTTCAACGTGTCCAATCCTTTTGTCTGAACCGCAGATAAGCCACCACCAGGTTATTCCTCTTTACTCATTCAGAACACAAAGTTCTCAATCAAACTTTTTGGAGGAGTTTAGAAAATTAGATTTTGGCCGAGGGAGCGGCTAATGAAGGTTTGTGGGCAGCCATCAGGACGCAAACCCCCAGTACTCTCCCTTATCTTCCCTTCTTTTGAGGCCCACACAGTCAGACTCTACCGGCCCTTCTCCCTGCGAGTGGCGGTTGTCTATCGCCTTCCAGGTCCCTCCCGTCAGTTCCTGGATCACTTTGCTGCCTGGCTTCCAAATTTTCTATCCTGCGACATCCCCACGATAATAATCTTGGGAGATTTTAACATCCCAATTGGCGATCCTCTTTCCCCATCTGCCGCTCACCTTTTATCACTAACCTCCTCCTTCGGCCTTTCACAGCTTGCTAATTCTCCTACACATGAAGACGGGAACACATTGGACCTGATCTTCTCCCGGCTTTGCTCAGTACATGACTTTACTAACTCTCCCCTTCCACTCTCTGACCATAATCTTCTTTCATTCTCTGTCAAGAACTGTGACTCTACTCAAGACCCCCCACTCTCCACACTTATAGAAATATACGCGCCATTAACACCCAGAAATTTATGAAAAAGTTGCAATCATCATTGGCCCCAATCTCCTCCCTCTCATGTCCCGACTCTGCATTGAAGCATTATAACGAAATATTGCTATGTGCCCTGGATGAAGCCGCACCTCCTACACAAAGAACAATACGACATAGACGGCGACAACCCTGGCACACACCTCAAACACGTCTTCTCCAGAGGTACTCCAGGTGCGCTGAACGGCTGTGGAGAAAATTTAATCTGCCCGAAGATTTCCTCCATTATAAATTTATGCTGAAAACATATATCTCTGCCCTTCACCTCTCCAAACAAACCTACTTTAAAAACCTCATCATCTCACTTTCCAATAATCCTAAATGACTCTTTGACACGTTTCATTCTCTCATCAATCAAACAGCACAGACCCCGATCACCGACCTCAGCGCTGAATATCTGGCCAATTATTTAAAAGAAAAAATTGACCATATCCGACAGGAAATTTTCTCCCAATCCCCAAATGTTATGCATGCTCCCCCCCCGCCACATTGTATCTTGCTCACTTTCTGACTTCGAACCAGTCACGGAAGATGAAGTGATCAGGTTCCTTGCATCTTCTTGCCCTACCACCTGCACCAGTGACCCTATTCCCTCACATCTCCTTCAGTCCCTTTCTCCAGCTGTCACCACTCACCTAACTAAAATTTTCAACCTCTCCCTCTCATCTGGTATCTTCCCCTCTTCTTTTAAACATGCCAGCATACAGTACAGACCAAAAGTTTGGACACACCTTCTCATTTAAAGATTTTTCTGTATTTTCACGACTATCAAAGCAAAAGGTGGCTACTTTGAAGAACCTAGAATATAAGACATATTTTCAGTTGTTTCACACTTTTTTGGTAAGTATATAATTCCATACGTGTTAATTCATAGTTTTGATGCCTTCAGTGTGAATGTACAATTTTCATAGTCATGAAAATACAGAAAAATCTTTAAATGAGAAGGTGTGTCCAAACTTTTGGTCTGTACTGTACATCCATTACTTAAAAAAACATCCCTTGACCAGACCTGTTTCCAATCTTCCCTTTATCTCTAAACTCCTGGAACACCTGGTCCATTCCCGTCTAATCCGCTATCTCTCAGAAAACTCTCTTCTTGACCCTTTACAATCTGGTTTCCGCTCTTTACATTCTACTGAAACTGCCCTCACTAAAGTCTCTAATGATCTACTAACAGCTAAATCTAATGGTCACTGCTCCCTGCTGATTCTCCTGGATCTCTCTGCAGCATTCGACACTGTGGATCACCAGCTCCTCCTCACTATGCTCCGCACTGTCGGCCTCAAGGACACCGTTCTCTCCTGGTCCTCCTCCTAGCTCTCTGACCGCTCCTTCTCTGTGTCTTTTGCCTCCTCCTCCTCCTCCCTACTTCCCCTTACTGTTGGGGTTCCTCAAGGATCAGTCCTAGGCCCCCTTCTTTTCTCCTTATACACTGCTCCCATTGGACAATCAGCAGATTTGGTTTTCAGTACCATCTCTATGCTGATGACACCCAATTATACACCTCTGCTCCGGACACCACCCCGGCATTACTACAAAAGACCAGTGATTGTCTTTCTGCTGTGCCTAACATTATGTCCTCCCTCTGCCTAAAACTGAATCTGTCAAAAACTGAACTCCTCGTCTTTCCTCCCTCCACTAACCGACCTGTGCCCGATATTGCCATTTCCGTTTGTGGCTCAACCATTACTCCCCAGCAACAAGCCCGCTGTCTTGGGGTCAGTTTTGATTCAGATCTTTCCTTTACTCCTCACATCTAATCACGCGCTCGTTCATGTCATCTACACCTCAAAAACATCTCAAGAATCAGGACTTTTCTCACCTTTGATTCGGCAAAAACTCTTACTGTCGCTCTTATTCATTCTCGTCTCTACTATTGCAACTCTCTACTAATCGGTCTCCCTCTTACTAAACTCTCCCCTCTCCAATCCGTCCTGAACGCAGCAGCCAGGATCATATTCCTCGCCAACCTCTGCACCGATGCCTCTTCCCTGTGCCAGTCATTGCATTGGTTACCCATCCAATATAGAGTTCAATTTAAACTTATCACGCTTACCCACAAAGCGCTCCATGCATCAGTACCCCCCTAATCTCCTCCCTTGTCTCAGTCTACCACCCTACACGTGCCCTCCATTCTGACAGTGTCTTAATACTAAAATCCTCCATAATCCGAACTTTCCACTCCCGTCTCCAAGATTTCTCGCGTGCTGCGCCAATTCTTTGGAATGCACTACCCAGGACAGTTCGATTAATTCCCAATACCCAGAGTTTCAAGCGGACCCTAAAAACCCATTTCTTTAGACTGGCGTATCGCCTAAACACACTCTGTCCGTCCCAGTTTTCCCCCATATTAAAATCTTCTTCAATTTCAGGTTCATACCATCCATGTACTTAATAGCCTCGGTCAGGACTGTACACATACTGGCAGGCGACCAGTTCAAGTATTATTTATCCTATATAGTATATCAAGGCTGCATTATACAATATATATACATTCTACCTTTTGTGTCTCCCCCATTTCCTCATAGACTGTAAGCTTGTGAGCAGAGCCCTCACTCCTTTCGATATGAGATATGCTTATTCTGTATTGTCTGTATAAGTCCCCCTTAAAATTTGTAAAGTGCTGCGGAATATGTTGGTGCTATAGAAATAAAAATTATTATTATTATTATTATCATCAGTAATGCCTCACCTGCTTGTTAACGTTTTATTGTTATTGTTGCTGTTGGACTAATGAAGTGACCGCGGGCAAGGCCTCGCATTGGTATCTATAATCTGGCCCAGCAAGATCCCCACGCACAGACTCTATCTTGATAACCGTATCTTTACTCGTATACATTTTTAACACAGCAAAGAAAAACAATAAATGACAACCGTAAATATGCACAGTAATAACGTGTACTGATAAGCTGACCCTCACTGTCCCTACTCACACGTTACCAGTCCTTTACTCCAGAAGGATGTGTCCCCCGTCGCAGGCCTGTCTGTCTTTGCAGGAGGGCGTCCCAGCCGGAAAAAAAAACAGGAACAGCAGAATTCGCGGAAAGAAAGGAAGGGATACTTCGGCCTCTCCCCAGAGGTCCCGCTTACAGTCTCTCTGATCCGGATAGCAGCTCCTGTGGATTCCCTTATGTAGTCCACACTCCAGTAGCAGGGAGTGTAATAGCTGTATCCTTCAGCAGTGCAGGAGCTGGGGAAGGCCCCGAGGATATGGTGTCAGATAGAAGAAATCACGTTGAGAGTCTCTCCTGCGCCACACACGAGGGCCTGCACACAGTCCTGGCTCTTTTCACAGCCTACAGCAAACTCCTCGCGCGCTTTTTCCTGCTTCCCACTTTGGTCACGTGACTCTCTAGGGCGGGACACAGGAGGCTCAGTCTTTTTCTCTGTCATCACACCCTGCGCAGGTGCAACCTCTGGCCACAAGGTGGCAACATCATCCTGTGTAATCACTTCTGTAACAGCCTCTATATCAATTATCACAGAACAGCCAGAGCCGGCCAGCTCACTACACGCCCCCCCACTCAAAGGTTGGCAGTCCCTGCCAACGACCGGCTCCAGGGCGGCGATGGCTGTGGATGTGACAGGGGGCAGCTGGGAAGAGGGCCACACATATTGGTCTCTGTAGGACTGTCCTGGAGGTACCCCTGCAGCGGTCCTCGTTGTCTGCCTAACGGGTTGGATCCCCTCTCTCCTATCAGTCACCCCACTCTCTTTCCCAGTCGACATGTCAGTAGAGGCGATAATCGGTTCAAGTGCGTCAGTCGGACGGACAGGGGTAGGCATGCATTCAGTCTCTACATCCCCGGGGTCAGTGTCTCCGACAGTATTAGTGATATCCATCTCTCTAGGTATCACAGTAGGGGAGTCAGGCTGGGAACGGCAGGGGCGCAACATATTACGGTGCAAAGTTCGGATGCTGCCGCTGTCTTCGCCCTGCACTCGATAGACGGGGCCACCGGGGTACGGCTGTCCAATTACTCGATAGACTTCGGTCTCCCACTTGGGCCGGAGTTTCCCTTGCGGCTTCTTTATTCGGACTAGGACCAGTTGACCTACATTCAGTGGGTCTTCTTGTACCGGAAGTGGGTCAGCGTGCACTTGATCCTGAATTTGTCGGCCTACTAGCCGGTAGACAGTCTCCATTCTCTGGCGGTGTGTTTGTAGCCAGGAAGGATAGGTACCACAGGTATCTTCTTCGGAGCTAGACAGTTGCAACTCATGGATGTCTTTGCCTGGACGGCCAAAGAGAAGGGTGTATGGGGTGTATCCGGTGACGGAATGGACCTGATTATTATAGGCCCACTCTGGTACAGGGTAGTTTCGTCCGCCAAATTTCCTGACCTGATTCACAATAGACACCGGCGGGGGTTTCTGACTGTACACATGGCCTGGGTGGGAATCTTGTTGGTCACAGATCCTGCCGACTACGCCAGATGAAGTGACCGCGGGCAAGGCCGCGCATTGGTATCTATGATCTGGCCCAGCAAGATCCCCACACACAGACTCTATCTTGATAACCGTATCTTTACTCGTATACATTTTTAACACAGCAAAGAAAAACAATAAATGACAACCGTAAATATGCACAGTAATAACGTGTACTGATAAGCTGACCCTCACTGTGCCTACTCACACGTTACCAGTCCTTTACTCCAGAAGGATGTGTCCCCCGTCGCAGGCCTGTCTGTCTTTGCAGGAGGGCGTCCCAGACGGAAAAAAAAAAAACAGGAACAGCAGAATTCGCGGAAAGAAAGGAAGGGATACTTCGGCCTCTCGCCAGAGGTCCCGCTTACAGTCTCTCTGATCCGGATAGCAGCTCTGGTGGGTCCCCTTATGTAGTCCACACTCCAGTAGCAGGGAGTGTAACAGCTGAATCCTTCAGCAGTGCAGGAGCTGGGGAAGGCTCCGAGGATATGGTGTTAGATAGAAGAAAGCACGTTGAGAGTCTCTCCTGCGCCACACACGAGGGCCTGCACACCGTCCTGGCTCTTTTCACAGACCACAGCAGACTCTTCGCGCGCTTTTTCCTGCTTCCCACTTTGGTCACGTGACTCTCTAGGGCGGGACACAGGAGGCTCAGTCTTTTTCTCTGTCATCACACCCTGCGCAGGTGCAACCTCTGGCCACAAGGTGGCAACATCATCCTGTGTAATCACTTCTGTAACAGGCTCTATATCAATTATCACAGAACAGCCAGAGCCGGCCAGCTCACTACACGCCCCCCCACTCAAAGGTTGGCAGTCCCTGCCAACGACCGGCTCCAGGGCGGCGATGGCTGTGGATGTGACAGGGGGCGGCTGGGAAGAGGGCCACACATATTGGTCTCTGTAGGACTGTCCTGGAGGTACCCCTGCAGTGGTCCTCGTTGTCCGCCTAACGGGTTGGATCCTCTCTCTCCTATCAGTCACCCCTCTCTCTTTCCCAGTCGACATGTCAGTAGAGGAGGTAATCGGTTCAAGTGCGTCAGTCGGACGGACAGGGGCAGGCATGCATTCAGTCTCTACATCCCCGGGGTCAGTGTCTCCGACAGTATTAGTGATATCCATCTCTCTAGGTATCACAGTAGGGGAGTCAGGCTGGGAACGGCAGGGGCGCAACATATTACGGTGCAAAGTTCGGATGCTGCCGCTGTCTTCGCCCTGCACTCGATAGACGGGGCCACCGGGGTACGGCTGTCCAATTACTCGATAGACTTCGGTCTCCCACTTGGGCCGGAGTTTCCCTTGCGGCTTCTTTATTCGGACTAGGACCAGTTGACCTACATTCAGTAGGTCTTCTTGTACCGGAAGTGGGTCAGCGTGCACTTGATCCTGAATTTGTCGGCCTACTAGCCGGTAGACAGTCTCCATTCTCTGGCGGTGTGTTTGTAGCCAGGAAGGATAGGTACCACAGGTATCTTCTTAAGAGCTAGACAGTTGCAACTCATGGATGTCTTTGCCTGGACGGCCAAAGAGAAGGGTGTATGGGGTGTATCCGGTGACGGAATGGACCTGATTATTATAGGCCTACTCTGGTACAGGGTAGTTTCGTCCGCCAAATTTCCTGACCTGATTCACAATAGACACCGGCGGGGGTTTCTGACTGTACACATGGCCTGGGTGGGAATCTTGTTGGTCACAGATCCTGCCGTCTACGCCAGATGAAGTGACCGCGGTCAAGGCCGCGCATTGGTATCTATGATCTGGCCAAGCAAGATCCCCACACACAGACTCTATCTTGATAACCGTATCTTTACTCGTATACATTTTTAACACAGCAAAGAAAAACAATAAATGACAACCGTAAATATGCACAGTAATAACGTGTACTGATAAGCTGACCCTCACTGTCCCTACTCACACGTTACCAGTCCTTTACTCCAGAAGGATGTGTCCCCCGTAGCAGGCCTGTCTGTCTTTGCAGGAGGGCGTCCCAGCCGGAAAAAAAAACAGGAACAGCAGAATTCGCGGAAAGAAAGGAAGGGATACTTCGGCCTCTCGCTAGAGGTCCCGCTTACAGTCTCTCTGATCCGGATAGAAGCTCTGGTGGGTCCCCTTATGTAGTCCACACTCCAGTAGCAGGGAGTGTAATAGCTGAATCCTTCAGCAGTGCAGGAGCTGGGGAAGGCTCCGAGGATATGGTGTCAGATAGAAGAAATCACGTTGAGAGTCTCTCCTGCGCCACACACGAGGGCCTGCACACTGTCCTGGCTCTTTTCACAGACTACAGCAGACTCTTCGCGCGCTTTTTCCTGCTTCCCACTTTGGTCACGTGACTCTCTAGGGCGGGACACAGGAGGCTCAGTCTTTTTCTCTGTCATCACACCCTGCGCAGGTGCAACCTCTGGCCACAAGGTGGCAACATCATCCTGTGTAATCACTTCTGTAACAGGCTCTATATCAATTATCACAGAACAGCCAGAGCCGGCCAGCTCACTACACTAATACCAGATAAGACTTCTAATACATGAACCTGAGGACAATTGAAGGTTCCTCTCTCTATATTACTGTTAGGCTCACAGGGTGAGGTGGATTCTCCATGGTCTAGGTTTGGATGGGCACATGTGCCATGGGTGTCAGTGCAGCAGGCAGGTGAAGCACACAGGAAACAGGTAGCAGAGGTACTGGAAGCCTCAGACAGACAGCAGAAGTACTGGAAGCCGCAGGCAGATAGCAGAGGTACTGGAAAATGCAGGCAGATAGCAGAGGTACTGGAAGCCGCAGGCAGATAGCAGAGGTACTGGAAGCCACAGGCAGACAGGTAGCTGAGATACTGGAAGCCGCAGGCAAATAGCAGAGGTACTTGAAGCTGCAGGCAGACAGGTAGCTGAGATGCTGGAAGCTGAAGACAGATAGCAGGGGTACTGGAAGATAGCAGAGATAGTGGAAGCTGCAGGCAGATAGCAGAGGTACAGAAGCCGCAGGCTGACAGGTAGCAGAGATACTGGAAGCTGTGGACAGATAGGAGAGATACTGGAAGCTGCAGACAGATAGCAGAGATACTGGAAGCTGCAGACAGATAGCAGAGGTACTGGAAGCTGCAGACACAGCAGGGTTTAGCAGACCAGAGTGAGGGAGGCAAAGTCCTGTTCTGGGAAAGGTGCATAACATTGAATTACATTGCTTTAGTACCATTGCTCCCTGGTTTCGTTTTGTGGCTTATGAATATCAAAAATTATTTTGTGAAAATAATTCATATTGATTGTCCTAATACAAATAACACCAACAACTGTAGTTTCACGTTCCTGTGCACACGCAGCTTTTTGTACTTGAATGCGGAGCGTTGTGCATGCGCCGCCCCGATCCATTTCCGACTGTGGATATACCGTCAACGGCAGAGCTGTAATTCTCATTTACTTGAGTCAAATTATAATTGTTGATGTTTTTTCTTTGTTTGTACTTTACAATATTTATCACATTAAAAAAAATAAATAGTATTTCTGAAATATTTATGTTTTCTGTTAAATTCTAAGGATTATATTAATTTATTTAGCTTTTTTTTTTATATATATATTAAAGCAGCAGTTGATCTTTAGCTGTCATACATAAAATTACATTTTTAAACCTTTCAAAATTATTACTTTTATTACTTGGATTTTTTTTACTAGTTTATGGCTTAAACATATTTTTTATTTTAATCCAGAACTCAAGATCAATATCTGAGTGGAAACGATGTCCCAGTAACACAGCGGGCTCCTGCCTCTCTTACTTGGGGTAGATAGTAGGGGGATTTATTTTGGATTCCTGTCCATCAAACCTCTTCTTCTATTGTACTTTGAAGGACGCTCCTGATGTGATAAATATATATCCCTAGCATGCCGGATGGGCTGTGTGATATCTTGACTCCTCACATCCCCTGTGGGGAATTAGTTCTAATAATGTCCTTGTGTAACAGTAACATTTCAGGAAGGTGCAGAAAGCAGATAGTAGAGCAGATCCCCGTGGTAAGTTTTGGGTTAAATAACAATTACTCTACCAAACCCAAGTAAACTAAAAAGAAAGCTTCCTAAAAAGCATATTTCTTAAAGCAGGTTTAGCAGGTTTTAGAAGGAACGGATTATTTATATTTTTGTGGTGTTTTTTATGCGACAATCTGTCTAAATAAAATTCTGAAATATTCTTGTTTTCATCATAACCATTGGAGCGTACATAATATGTTGGTATTTTAGGCAGCAGCATTTCAGCATTTCTGTGTAGATTTGGATATTGTCAGCAGAGTCATGTCTTTAATAGGGGGCGATGTCAGCAGAGCCATGTCATTATCCTTAGAGGAGGGGCACGGGAGTCATCTCATTATCATTAGATGGCGGGGTCAGCAGAGTGATCTCATTATCATTAGAGGGCGGGAACAGCAGAGTGATCTCATTATCATTAGAGGGCGGGGGTCAGCAGAGTCATCTCATTATCATTACAGGGCAAGGTTAGCAGAGTGATTTCATTATCATTAGAGGGTGGGGTCAGCAGAGTCATTTCATTATCATTAGAGAGCGGGGTCAGCAGAATCATCTCATTATCATTACAGGGCAGGGTCAGCAGAGTCATCTCATTATCATTAGAGGACAGGGTCAGCAGGGTGATCTCATTATCATTACAGGGAGGGGTCAACAGCGTCATCTCATTATCATTACAGGGCAGGGTCAGCAGAGTGATCTCATTATCATTAGAGGGCGGGATCAGCAGAGTGATCTCATTATCATTAGAGGGCGGGGGTCAGCAGAGTCATCTCATTATCATTACAGGGCAAGGTTAGCAGAGTGATTTCATTATCATTAGAGGGTGGGGTCAGCAGAGTCATTTAATTATCATTAGAGAGTGGGGTCAGCAGAATCATCTCATTATCATTACAGGGCAGGGTCAGCAGAGTCATCTCATTATCATAACAGGGCAAGTCAGCAGTGGGATCTCATTATCACTACAGGCCAGGGTCAGCAGAGTCATCTTATTATCATTACAGGCCAGGGTCAGCAGAGTCATCTCATTATCATTGCAGGACAGGGTCCGCAGAGTCATCTCATTATCATTACAGGGTGGGGTCAGCAGAGTCATCTCATCATTAGAGGGCAGGGTCAGCAGAGTGATCTCATTATCATTAGAGGGCGGGATCAGCAGAGTGATCTCATTATCATTAGAGGGCAGGGTCAGCAGAGTCATCTCATTATCATTACAGGGCAGGGTCAGCAGAGTCATCTCATTATCATAACAGGGCAAGTCAGCAGTGGGATCTCATTATCATTACAGGCCAGGGTCAGCAGTCATCTCATTATCATTGCAGGGCAGGGTCAGCAGAGTCATCTCATTATCATTACAGGGCGGGGTCAGCATACTCATCTCATTATCATTGTAGGGCATGGACAGTAGAGTCATCTCATTATCATTGTAGGGCAGGGTCAGCAGAGTCATCTCATTATCATTACAGGGCAGGGTCAGCAGAGTGATCTCATTATCATTAGAGGGCGGGGTCAGAAGAGTCATCTCATTATCATTACAGGGCGTGGTCAGCATAGTCATCTCATCATTACAGGGCAAGGTCAGCAGAGTCATCTCATTATCATAATAGGGCAAGTCAGCAGTGGGATCTCATTATCATTACAGGCCAGGGTCAGCATAGTCATCTCATTATCATTGCAGGGCAGGGTCCTCAGAGTAATCTCATTATCATTACAGGGCGGGGTCAGCATAGTCATCTCATTATCATTACAGGGCAGGGTCAGCAGAGTCATCTCATTGTCATTGCAGGGCAGGGTCAGCAGAGTCATCTCATTATCATTACAGGGCGGGGTCAGCATACTCATCTCATTATCATTACAGGCATGGACAGTAGAGTCATCTCATTATCATTGCAGGGCAGGGTCAGCAGAGTCATCTCATTATCATTACAGGGCAGCGTCAGCCGAGTGATCTCATTATCATTAGAGGGCGGGGTCAGAAGAGTCATCTCATTATCATTACAGGGCGTGGTCAGCATAATCATCTCATCATTACAGGGCAAGGTCAGCAGAGTCATCTCATTATCATAATAGGGCAAGTCAGCAGTGGGATCTCATTATCATTACAGGGTAGGGTCAGCATAGTCATCTCATTATCATTGCAGGGCAGGGTCCTCAGAGTAATCTCATTATCATTACAGGGCGGGGTCAGCATAGTCATCTCATTATCATTACAGGGCAGGGTCAGCAGAGTCATCTCATTGTCATTGCAGGGCAGGGCCAGCAGAGTCATCTCATTATCATTACAGGGCATGGTCAGCAGAGTCATCTCATTATCATTCCATGGCATGGACAGTAGAGTCATCTCATTATCATTGCAGGGTAGGGTCAGCAGAGTCATCTCATTATCATTACAGGGCAGGGTCAGCAGAGTGATCTCATTATCATTAGAGGGCGGGGTCAGAAGAGTCATCTCATTATCATTACAGGGCGTGGTCAGCATAGTCATCTCATCATTACAGGGCAAGGTCAGCAGAGTCATCTCATTATCATAATAGGGCAAATCAGCATTGGGATCTCATTATCATTACAGGCCAGGGTCAGCATAGTCATCTCATTATCATTGCAGGGCAGGGTCCTCAGAGTAATCTCATTATCATTACAGGGCGTGGTTAGCATAGTCATCTCATCATTACAGGGCAGGGTCAGCAGAGTCATCTCATTGTCATTCCAAGGCAGGGTCAGATTTATTAGCCTCTAGCACTGATGTTTAGCACAACCTAGGCAGTATCCACATGGGGTTTGTATGTTTTGACTTTGGCTTATTCAGCTCCCTATGAATTTGTCCGTGGAGCCAAAGTACAGTGTGTGTAAAGAACTACAAGTCTCATCATCCAATGGCCGTCATTCCCACTGGTTGTCATTATGAGATTGCTCAGTATAATCAGAGGACTTGTATTCCTTTTTGCGCTATATCCCCCATAGACACAGATTGATCCTTATCTGATGCATCTTTAGGGGCCATGCTGGGACTTTTAGCTCCTCGGATGCCGGAGATTCCTCTTATTTTGTTATGATTTTATTATTCAGATTTTTTTCTCATTTGTATCTTCAGTCATAGATCTTCCTTAACCTACTTCTGCTCGCGGTGTCCTGATTACCTCCTCGTCCTCCGGCATCTCCTCCTCTCATTCGTTTTGTTATGTCCTTGTCAGTAGCATTTATTATTCTCTGTTGTCTGCCCTGACCCCATTTTTTATATGACATTGATCCTACCATGCCCGAGCCGTGTAACCTGTCAGCCTGTTCACTACATTAGTTTTCCACATCACCCCATTATTGCTCTGATTTGGACCAGGATTAATTCTATTTCTCCTACTTTTTATATCAAGAAACAACATCTTTTTATTTTATTTCATAGTTCAGACATATTAATGAAAAGCAAGAAATATTAATATATAAATTGCAAATCACCTACATTTACCCTGCAGAACATAGAGCAACAATCGCATTGCATGTTATCCCTCTTATAGATTATATCAGCAAAATGATATTTTGTAGCACTGATATTTGGTGTGCACCATATTCAGTGCATGCTCCAAAGCATTAAAAACAGAACCGATTATCTGGCATCTGTGGCCACAATTTGGGCCCCTCTGGGCACCTCTCTGTCATATAAATGTGGCACCCTGCTGTTCACAGGTACCACAGGACCCAAAAGGGTGCATGGATGGACTTCTCCACAAGAGGCCCTCATTACATACAAACACCTCCACCCTTCCACCTCATACCACCAGAGGGAGCCCTGTTAGGGATATATATATGGAGGGTGGAGAAAGGCAGTTCAGTCAGTCAGAAGTTAGTCTGAGGAGAGCGTGCTGACGCTGAGAGCAGCGAAGACGCAGCATGTCTGCTGCTGTATTGAGAGCCCCAAGTGTGGCCGGAGGCAAAGAGTAGAGGGGAGTTGAGGGGGCAGAGGAGCATCATAGGCTCACCCCAAGTATACAAACCGGACACCGGGTCCGCGCCTACAGGGTCCTTTATACCCAGTAGTGATCACCGGCATACCAGGAGGACTACAAGTCCCTGGCCGACCTGAAGCTAAACCCATTACAGGACCAGGAACCACAAAGGCCCCGGCGCCCAGGGATAGTGGTTGTCAGCGGAAGATCCTACTACCAAGCGACAGGTGAAGGAACAGCACGACACATAAGCTAGGCCCAGTTGCAGGCTGGCCAGGAGCTTAGAGAGAGGCAGACACGGACCAGGAGGCCTTTTACCCGGTCACTGGGGAGAAGTCCTGAAGTGCACCCTTCCTACCGAGTACCCTGGACCATACCTGACATCCGCACCAGTAAAGGTATTGAAGCGAATCCCCTGTCTCTGTCAGTTACTCCTGCTGCGCCATCCCGCCTGCACTACAAGCCCCAGCATCACCACCCACCATCAAACTCTACACTGCCCTGAGGCCCACTCCACCTGTGGGGAGCCATTCCATCCTAGCTGCCTATCAACTGCCTCAGAGGTCTGCAGCAGCGCTGGTACAAATTACCAGAAACCACAGGTGGTGTCACGATCAAACTACAAATCCCATATAAACTATCCCCCTTTTTGTTGACCGCCCTGGGCCACGGACCGGGCCAGCCACTGTGACATATCCCCCCCCAGCATCCATAGGCCCGGACACCGAGTACCCCTCTGCTCTGGGGGCGCGTCATAAACTCTGAGTAGTATTGGTGGCTAGATTAGGGGCATTTGTGGCAGCTACTCTGGTGTAACTGGTGCTCTTGAAGATGCACTCTCATCAAAGTTTTTGGCAGCATTTGTGGAAAGTGCTTTTTGGAGCAACTTTGGCTGTAATTTTGCATATGTAGTTGGCACTCTGGGTGGCATCTGATGCAGGCACTTTTGAGCATCTGTGGCTGATTTCAGGCAGTTGTGGCTGGGATCGGTAAAACACAATGTGGCACAATTGGGCATATCTGTAGTTAGCCCATTTATGAGCATTTGTGGCACACCGTGAGTATCTGCGGTTGACTCTTTTAGGCGTCATCATCTATTGTTGGCACTTCTGTTGGGCGCACTTGTGGAGTGAGACTTGGTCACTTTTCGAGCACAGACTGGTAACAGTTCACTGTTCGTTTCTTCGCACTGCCCTCATTTTTTTGGATAGGGGATGTAGATTAGTTTAGGTCTTTACTGTTTTCAAACATCGGAGGACACAGCTATCACGACAAAATAACTTGTGATCAAAGATGGACCTGATGGAATCTCATTATTACAATATTCCTGATCCGAGCTGATCTTTCCGGGTCATCACTATGTTCTTGTAGGAAGCTGATATTTCGGTTTTCTTACAATCCTTACCTCCCTGGTGGAAGCAGCGCTCTTCCTTACAGCTGGTGGGTGATCCTGACCTCCTGATCTTGACTTATGTGACCGTGAAATTGCTGCCAGAGATACTTTCATGTCGGCAATTATACGCTTCTGCAGCACTTCTGCCGTCACACATTGACCTTTATTCAATGTATTTTTAAAGCTTTTTCTGCCTTTAATGTTTAAGATCCTTGAAAACTTTGGTGGAATATGTGAAATCCAGGCACAAAGAGCAGAGGGCAGGTGCAGCGCAGAGGAACAGCCCACTGACAAATGATAATCGTTAGCAGTGCGCAAATCTCCACGTTACCGGTTCTATATAGGATGCTCCCACGTCAGCCAGCTCCGTCTTACTACAGCAAAAATTAGGATTTAAGGCTAAGCTGGAGGAGGAGGTGGAGGCTGCAGGCGAGTCCCAGGCGCTCTCTTCTAGCTCAGTGTTTCTACAGATGAAGCTCTGATATGATCCATTGCTGGAAATGTTTTCACCAGACACTGGCAGAATTGTTTCTTGTGATACTGCATTATAGGAGCCGACTGAGCTGAGCAGGAAAAATAATATGGCTCCAATCTGCAGAATAGTGAGTGCAGCTCTGGAGTATAACACAGGATGTAACTCAGGATCAGTAATGTACTGTATGTACACAGTGACTGCACCAGCAGAATAGTGAGTGCAGCTCTGGAGTATAATACAGGATGTAACTCAGGATCAGTAATGTAATGTATGTACACAGTGACTGCAGCAGCAGAATAGTGAGTGCAGCTCTGGAGTATAATACAGGATGTAACTCAGGATCAGTAATGTAATGTATGTACACAGTGACTGCACCAGCAGAATAGTGAGTGCAGCTCTGGAGTATAATACAGGATGTAACTCAGGATCAGTAATGTAATGTATGTACACAGTGACTGCACCAGCAGAATAGTGAGTGCAGCTCTGGAGTATAATACAGGATGTAACTCAGGATCAGTAATGTAATGTATGTACACAGTGACTGCACCAGCAGAATACTGAGTGCAGCTCTGGAGTATAATACAGGATGTAACTCAGGAGCAGTAATGTAATGTATGTACACAGTGACTGCACCAGCAGAATAGTGAGTGCAGCTCTGGAGTATAATACAGGATGTAACTCTGGATCAGTAATGTAATGTATGTACACAGTGACTGCACCAGCAGAATAGTGAGTGCAGCTCTGGAGTATAATACAGGATGTAACTCAGGATCAGTAATGTAATGTATGTACACAGTGACTGCACCAGCAGAATAGTGAGTGCAGCTCTGGAGTATAACACAGGATGTAATTCAGAATCACTAGGATCAGTAATGTAATGTATGTACACAGTGACTGCACCAGCAGAATAGTGAGTGCAGCTCTGGAGTATAATACAGGATGTAACTCAGGATCAGTAATGTAATGTATGTACACAGTGACTGCACAAGCAGAATAGTGAGTGCAGCTCTGGAGTATAATACAGGAGGTAACTCAGGATCAGTAATGTAATGTATGTACACAGTGACTGCACCAGCAGAATAGTGAGTGCTGCTCTGGAGTATAATACAGGATGTAACTCAGGATCAGTACAGGATCAGTAATGTAATATATGTACACAGTGACTGCACTAGCAGAATAGTGAGTGCAGCTCTGGGGAATAATACAGGATGTAACTCAGGATCAGTACAGGATCAGTAATGTAATGTATGTACACAGTGACTGCACCAGCAGAATAGTGAGTGCAGCTCTGGGGAATAATACAGGATGTAACTCAGGATCAGTACAGGATCAGTAATGTAATGTATGTACACAGTGACTGCACCAGCAGAATACTGAGTGCAGCTCTGGAGTATAATACAGGATGTAACTCAGGATCAGTAATGTAATGTATGTACACAGTGACTGCACCAGCAGAATAGTGAGTGCAGCTCTGGAGTATAATACAGGATGTAACTCAGGATCAGTAATGTAATGTATGTACACAGTGACTGCACCAGCAGAATACTGAGTGCAGCTCTGGAGTATAATACAGGATGTAACTCAGGAGCAGTAATGTAATGTATGTACACAGTGACTGCACCAGCAGAATAGTGAGTGCAGCTCTGGAGTATAATACAGGATGTAACTCTGGATCAGTAATGTAATGTATGTACACAGTGACTGCACCAGCAGAATAGTGAGTGCAGCTCTGGAGTATAATACAGGATGTAACTCAGGATCAGTAATGTAAAGTATGTACACAGTGACTGCACCAGCAGAATAGTGAGTGCAGCTCTGGAGTATAACACAGGATGTAATTCAGAATCACTAGGATCAGTAATGTAATGTATGTACACAGTGACTGCACCAGCAGAATAGTGAGTGCAGCTCTGGAGTATAATACAGGATGTAACTCAGGATCAGTAATGTAATGTATGTACACAGTGACTGCACAAGCAGAATAGTGAGTGCAGCTCTGGAGTATAATACAGGAGGTAACTCAGGATCAGTAATGTAATGTATGTACACAGTGACTGCACCAGCAGAATAGTGAGTGCTGCTCTGGAGTATAATACAGGATGTAACTCAGGATCAGTACAGGATCAGTAATGTAATATATGTACACAGTGACTGCACTAGCAGAATAGTGAGTGCAGCTCTGGGGAATAATACAGGATGTAACTCAGGATCAGTAGAGGATCAGTAATGTAATGTATGTACACAGTGACTGCACCAGCAGAATAGTGAGTGCAGCTCTGGGGAATAATACAGGATGTAACTCAGGATCAGTACAGGATCAGTAATGTAATGTATGTACACAGTGACTGCACCAGCAGAATAGTGAGTGCAGCTCTGGGGTATAATATAGGATGTAACTCAGGATCAGTAATGTAATGTATGTACACAGTGACTGCACCAGCAGAATAGTGAGTGCAGCTCTGGAGTATAATACCGGATGTAACACAGAATCAGTAAAGTAATGTATGTACACAGTGACTGCACCAGCAGAATAGTGAGTGTAGCTCTGGAGTATAATACAGGATGTTACTCAGGATCAGTACAGGATCAGTAATGTAATGTATGTACACAGTGACTGCACCAGCAGAATAGTGAATGCTGCTCTGGAGTATAATACAGGATGTAACTCAGGATCAGTACAGGATCAGTAATGTAATATATGTACACAGTGACTGCACTAGCAGAATAGTGAGTGCAGCTCTGGGGAATAATACAGGATGTAACTCAGGATCAGTACAGGATCAGTAATGTAATGTATGTACACAGTGACTGCACCAGCAGAATAGTGAGTGCAGCTCTGGGGTATAATACAGGATGTAACTCAGGATCAGTAATGTAATGTATGTACACAGTGACTGCACCAGCAGAATAGTGAGTGCAGCTCTGGAGTATAATACCGGATGTAACACAGAATCAGTAAAGTAATGTATGTACACAGTGACTGCACCAGCAGAATAGTGAGTGCAGCTCTGGAGTATAATACAGAATGTAACTCAGGATCAGTACAGGATCAGTAATGTAATGTATGTACACAGTGACTGTACCAGCAGAATAGTGAGTGCAGCTCTGGAGTATAATACAGGATGTAACTCAGGATCAGTAATGTAATGTATGTACACAGTGACTGTACCAGCAGAATAGTGAGTGCAGCTCTGGAGTATAATACAGGATGTAACTCAGGATCAGTACAGGATCAGTAAAGTAATGTATGTACACAGTGACTGCACCAGCTGAATAGTGAGTGCAGCTCTGGAGTATAATGCAGGATGTAACTCAGGATCAGTGCAGGATCAGTAATGTAATGTATGTGCACAGTGACTGCACCTGCAGAATAGTGAGTGCAGCTCTGGAGTATAATACAGGATGTAACTCAGGATCAGTACAGGATCAGTAATGTAATGTGTGTACACATTGACTGTACCAGCAGAATAGTGAGTACAGCTCTGGAGTATAATACAGGATGTAACTCAGGATCAGTAATGTAATGTATATACACAGTGACTGCACCAGCAGAATAGTGAGTGCAGCTCTGGAGTATAATACAGGATGTAACTCAGGATCAGTAATGTAATGTATGTACACAGTGACTGCACCAGCAGAATAGTGAGTGCAGTGTGGCGCCCAGCTGCGCTTGGTACCACAGATCCTAGAAGGGTGCATGAATGGATTCCTCCACAAGAGGCTCCCATAAACATTCACACATCGTCACCTTCCACCTCAGACCAGCAGACGGAGCCCGTTAGGGATATAAATAGGGAAGGTGGAGCTAGGCAGAGTCAGTCTGGAGTGCACAGTGAGTGAAGAGGTGTGTGTGAGGAGAAGCACGCAGGTTGCTGTGTGAGGCAAGTTAGGCCTCCAGCGGTCCTGAAGCCCAGTCCAGACTCAAGGAGCTCAGGTTAGAGCCCAAGGCGTGCCGACGCCGTAAGAGTGTGAGTAGCCTAGTGAGGGCCCAAGCGTGTCCAAAGGTGAGTGGAAAGTGAGTAGCAGTGGGTGCAGATGAGCTAAACCAGCTCACCCCGAAGCGTATACCGGACACCGGGTCCGAGCTTACCGGGATCTCTATGACCCAGTAGGACATAACCGGAATCTCTCGAGAACTACAGGTCCCAGGATCACCAGAGAGCTGATACATAACAGAGCCAGGAGACCCATAGGCCCCGTAAGCTGGGAGCGTGCACTTCAAGAGAAGGCCCTACCACAAAGTCAGCCGGTGCACGACGGAGACAAAGTTAGGCCTAGCTTCAGGCAGGTCAGGAACTTATTACGCAGAGGCAAGAAACAGGAGGCCCTATACCCGCTCCCTGGGGAGAATCCTGAAATGCACCCTTCACACTACAGTGCTCCGGGATGTGCCTGAATTTCCCTCAGTAAAAGGTACAGAAGAGAACTGTGTGTGGTTGCCTGTCTTTCCATAGTCCCTGCTGGGTCTCTTCTGTCCTGCATCCCCCCTCTCCATACGCTGCCCTGAGGCCCAGCTCCACATGTGGGGAGCTATACCATCAAGCTGCCTTATCACCGGCCTCAGCGGACTGCCGCAGCGCTGGTGATTCTCACCAGATACCACAGGTGGCGTCACAAACTCATATAATTATCCATCAACCCTCTTTTAAAGAGAGGCCCAGGGTACGGGCCCGGGAGCCGACCACCGCGACATCCCCCAAGGTCAGGCCACAACAAGTTCCGGGCGCTGAGTCCTCCCCATCCCCTGGGCACGACATTCTCTTTCCTGGCATCACGAACAGGATCTCGTGCCCTCTTCAACGACGGAGTGTTATGCTCGTTGCCACCGGGTACTGTGCGCCTTTAATAAAAACTGTGTGTGAAACTGTGGTGAAGATGGCCGCCATTGTCGCGCAGTAGTGCGGGAAGAAGAAGGGCGTAACCGCGGGAAACTGAGGGGCGTGCCCGCAAAAGCGCGCAAAGCCCTGGACACGCCCTACGCCTTGACGTCGAACCAGAAAGCGCCAGGTCCCAGAAGGAGCTGCGGTGAGCGCTCTGACGTAGGACGCAAGCGACTCAAGGTCCTGAAGAAGACCGTCACCAGCGGAGCTGCGGCCTACTGAAAGAAAAGAAAAGAAGGTAGGCCACGGGGGCGCCAGAATGTCTGAGGGACAGCACGGTTAATGGCCCTGATGTTCAACCCGCGCTCGACGCCGAGCAGGCCGAAGTGGCCTCGCTACCAGCAGGCCCTGTTACTCCTGTCATCCCCATAACTCTACCGTACATTCCTGGAGCAAAGTGGCTCCCCCAGTACAGCGGCAAACCAGATACCCTGTCTGGATTTAAACAGAAGATATGCGGTATCCTGGACATGTACTCTATGACAGGCAAGCAGAGGGCCGCTGTTGTATTAGGACAACTGACTGGTGCTGCGGAGCGGGAAGTGGAAACATGGTCAGCCGCAGACCAGGAGTCAGTGTCCGCAATCTTTAAAAAGCTACAGACTGTCTTTGAGGATCTTACTGAGGCGGACCTCCGGATGAGGTTCTACAACTGTTCTCAACAGCAGGAGGACAATGTTCGGGACTATGCCTGGCACCTACAAGGGGCCCTGTGGGCTCTGAAACAGGTTAGTCCAACCAGCATCGAAAATGAAAACAAAATGCTGAAGGAACAGTTTGTCCGGGGACTGAGGTCTCCAGAGGAGAGCAGGACTGTACGTTGGTGGTCCTTGGATCATCCAGATGCCACCTTTGACAATCTTAAGGACATGGCTATAAAAGGACTTCAGCCCCTGGAAACAAATGCCATCCAATGTTACCAGGGTGGGGCTACCCCAGTGCCTGCTACACCCACCTTTTCCCCAGTGGCTGCTGAAGCCAAGGTTCCAGCAACGTCCCCTAGAGAGCTGGACAGCCTGCGCTCTGAAGTGCGTCAGTTGAGCAAAACCCTGACCACTGTGCTGAGTGCCCTGCAGCTGCGGATGGAACCCGAGGAAGAAGGGAAAATCCTGTTAGCCGATAGCCCTGAGGATGTCCCCTGGATGCGAAGGAGGAGGAGGACAACACCACCCTCTACGAGGATCAGTGACTAGCGCCGTCCACAGAAGGACCCTGCCTGCTACCGCTGCCGCAAGACAGGACACATCGCCCAGAATTGTCCTTTAAACGAGAAAGCCCTGGGGCCGAGGGCCGACACCCAGGAGTAACTCAGCCTGGCCCATCAGACGGGTACAACAGGTTCGTCGGAGGAAGACCTTTCCTGTCCATTGTGCTGGACGGCATCCCGACGCACGCTCTGCTGGACACAGGATCTCAGGTAACCATAATGCCTGACGTCCTCTACAAGAGGTTCTGGTCCATGGGCGACCTAAGTCCGCCTGCTCCAAATCTTTCTGTTTATGCCTCAAATGGACTCCCCCTTAACCTAATCAGGGTTAAGAATGTGACAGTAAATGTGGGGAGAGTGGAGTTGAAGGACCAGGGACTAATTGTAGTAGAGACTAATCCTGATGATACCAATCCGTATATGGTACTAGGCACTAATATTGTTGGTAACTGTTTGGGAGAAGTTGTGTTCTTGCTCCAACAGATAGCTGACACTGCCAGACCAGGACAGAGAAGGGCGCTGCAGAAGGAGATCCGAGTCCTGATGTACCAACAGCAAGTAAGGTTAGCAGATGGTGAAATCGGTAATGTGCGGGTGACAGACCCCATACCCATTGTGATCCCCCCAATGAGTGAAATGCTTATCTGGTGTAGAGCCGCCATAGGTCTTAGAGGACAGAGCTACCAGGCGGTAGTAGAACCCCTTTGCTCCGAGCACAGACCCACGCTCTTAACCGCCAGGGGAGTGGTGGATGTACGCAATGGGAGGGTGCCTGTCCGTCTTCTTAATTATGGGAACAAAGAGGTTCGATTACCCCGTTATGCCACTGTTGCCAAATTACATGCTGTAAATAACAACTCCATTCACAAGGCAGAGTCCTTAGCCTCACCAGACGAAGTGGAGGATAATGACTCTGCAACCCAGGTGGAGGCTTGGTGTCAACAGCTCCATGTTGGGACAGACACCACTCCTGCCCATCAGAAACAGGGTGTACAACGGGTGGTTCAAGAATACGCGCAGGTGTTCAGTAAACACCCACTTGACTTTGGGAGGGTTAAGGGGGTTCAACACCATATCCCCACAGGTGACCATCCACCCATCAAAGAACGGTACAGGCCCATACCACCAGCTCACTACCAGAAGGCAAAGGAGATGCTGCACGACATGAGAAAGGCGGGGGTAGTAAGGGATAGTTGTAGTCCCTGGGCAGCTCCCCTAGTGCTAGTCAGGAAGAAGGATGGGAGCATAAGAATGTGTGTAGATTACCGACAAGTAAATCGCATTACACATAAAGATGCATACCCTTTACAACGCATATAGGAGTCCCTAGCTGCCTTAAAATCTGCAAATTACTTTTCCACCCTTGACATCACTAGTGGGTACTGGCAAGTAGCTGTGGCTGAGGAGGATCGGGAGAAGGCGGCCTTTACAACCCCGATGGGACTCTGCGAGTTCAACAGTATGCCGTTTGGACTCTGCAATGCCCCCGGGACGTTCCAGAGATTGATGGAGTGCTGCCTGGGACACCGCAACTTCGAGACTGTGTTACTTTACCTGGATGATGTGATAGTGTATTCCAAGACGTACGAGGACCACTTGAAGCACCTGGCAGAGGTATTTGAGTCACTGTCCCGGTACGGGATGAAACTGAAGCCTTCAAAGTGCCTCCTGCTCAAGAGAAAGGTACAGTACCTGGGGCACATTGTCAGTCCAGAAGGGGTAGCACCAGACCCGGAGAAGGTTACTGCCATGCAGAAGTGGCCGGAGCCGAAGAACCTCAAGGAGGTGCGTCAGTTCCTGGGACTAGTAGGATACTACCGGAGGTTCGTAAAAGATTACACCAAGAAAGCAGCTCCTCTGCAAGACCTCCTGGTAGGGCAGTCCCCCAAAGGCAGAAACCCCCCATTCCATTGGGGTAAGGAGCAAGCCGAGTCATTTCAGGAGATGAAGGAGATCCTGACAGGCAACGAGATCCTGGCCTACCCTAACTACAGCCAACAGTTCCTGCTGTATACAGATGCCAGCAACGAAGGGCTGGGCGCTGTCCTAAGTCAGAAGCAGAATGGCCAAGAGAAGGTAATCGCATACGCAAGCAGGAAGCTCCGCCCGACCGAGAGGAACCCAGAGAACTATAGCAGCATTAAGTTGGAGTTCCTGGCCTTGGTCTGGGCCATCACTGAGAGGTTTAAGCACTATCTAGCCTCCAGCAAGTTCACTGCCTACACTGATAATAACCCCATCTGGAAACAGCCAAGCTAGGAGCACTGGAACAACGATGGATGGCTCGGCTGTCAAACTATCAATTCACAATTAAATTTCGGGTGGGCCGCAAGAACGCCAACGCCGTTGCCCTGTCCAGGATGCCTCACCAGTCAGACATAGAAGAGGAAGTGGATGACCTGGAAGAGATTGAGCTACCTGCCTTTTACCGGAATGGGATGATCCACGAGCAACGAGCCTCGAGGAGGCAGCGTGGAAAGATGTTAAACCCAATGCCTCAACACAGCTGGAAACAGACCCAGGACAGTGACCCGGTTGTCAGCCTTTATCAAGGAGCTGATAACCCAAGAAGGTTCCTCCCTGGAAAAGGAAGCGTCTCTGCAAGCAAAGCAGCTGTGGAACGAGAGAAGCAGGCTGTTTATCTACCGTGAGAAGCTGTGCCGGAGATACGTCAATCCCAAAACCCATGAGATGGTATGGCAGATAGTGGTCCCGAAGACAGACATCCAAATGGTGTTGGAGGCCTACCACGATCAGCTGGAAAAAGCTAGAGACCCTGCTGAAGTGTCGATTCTACTGGGTAGGAATGCGCAGCTCCATCGAGCAGTGGTGCCGAGACTGTGGACCATGTAGCCTTAGAAGAAAAGACCACAGTAGCCAGAAGGCATCCCTGCAACCCATCAAGACGACTCGGCTCCTGGAGATCGTGGCCTTGGACCATGTCAAGTTATCACCCAGCAGGTCAGGGTACTCCTATGCCCTGACCATGGTGGATCACTACTCACGTTTCCTGGTGGTCGCTTCCGTCAAGGACCTGACGGCAGAGACAGCAGCAAAAACCTTCCAGGCGTGCTTCTGTAGACCCCATGGATACCCTGAGCAGGTGCTGACGGACCAAGGCCCAGCCTTTGAGGCTGAATTATTTAAAGAGTTCTGCCATTTGTACGGGTGTAAGAAAATAAGAACAACACCGTACCACCCCCAAACCAACGGTCTCTGCGAAAAGATGAATAACATCATCATCGACCTGCTGAAGACCATACCACTTGAGGAGAGAAATCAGCAGCCAGACCTACTACCTGACCTAGTAAACCTGTACAACTACATACCAGTAAGTTCCACCAACTGCACTCCGGCATATCTCATGCGGGCGAGACCAGGAAAGCTGCCCATGGACCTGGAGCTTGGTGTAGTAGAACCAGAAGCGGATGTGACCACTGAGGACTGGGACACGACCAGACAGGAGCAGTACAGGAGGGTACAAGCCTGTGTAGAGGACAGTCTCTCTCGGGTGAGGAATAAGCAGGAGGCCCACTACAACAAAAGTGCGCCCGCAGAACCCTTCACACCTGGTGAAATAGCATTGAAAAGGAAGAGAAGAAACCACAAACTTGATGACCATTGGGAGAAGGAACCCCACACTGTGTTGAAGTCAAGACTTGATACTAAGAAGACCTGCTTAATCAGTAGAGATGGAGGAAGAACGTCCGCAACGGTATCCAGGGACCATCTAAAGTTGTGTCCAGATCTTCTGAAGCCCCAAGAAGAAGTGCCTCTCACCGTACCGGAGGAGCCTAAAGAAGCAGTGATACACACTGACTTAGGAGATTTCCCGGCAGATTAACCCCAACTAGGAGGATCAGTAATCATCCCTGTAATCACCGTCTACCCACAGCAAGAAGAACCTGTAAGCGCTTCAGAAAATCCTGCTCAAGAAGAGTCCCCAGAAGAAGGATCCCCAGTTGGAGCAGAGCAGGAAAGCCCAGCCCATGGTATACTTGCTAGTCCAGTAGGGAGGTCAATGCAGTCTTGTAGCCCCTCCACACCTGGTCCTGACACATTGGGAGGTAGTGCACCTACTAGTGCTTCATGCATCCCAGTCTTACGCAGATCAACACGTAACACGCGAGGTCAACCCCCTGTGAGATATACTGAGTAAGATAGCTAAACTCTGACAAGTGTAGATAGTTACCCCTGGGGTATTGAACTGTATTTCTGTGTGTTTTCATGCATATGTATATTACTTTGTGCTTTGCCTTATTGATGAACAGTTTAGGTGATATGGACACTATGCCTAATGACTTCCTTTGTTATTTATCTAAGAACTCCGAGGCTGAGGACTATGTGCAGCCCAAAAACTGCTTCATGTATATAACTGCACTCCCTGGAGTGCCCATGTAGGTGACCTCAGAAGGAAAACCTGTCTGGAGTGGCACTACTGGAGGTCCAACTCAGGATCTCCATGCCCTGCAGCCACCCCAGGGCCTACGTTTATTGTTTGGGACAGGTCCCTCAAGCTACCAAGTACTCTGCCCTGTGAGATGCACATCCTGGCTGGGAACCTCACCACAAGAGACTTGAATTCTGGGGTTGCTTACTAAATTGAATGTGTATATACTGTTTTCTAATGTCTTTTATGCAACGTTTAAGAAAAGTGCCTCCCATAAAGGGAAGAGTTGTTATACAGTTGTTATACTGTTTTGCTAAATGTACTTCAGCCCGGGAGTGCTGAGCTTTGCTAGGGGGGAATGTGGCGCCCAGCTGCGCTTGGTACCACAGATCCTAGAAGGGTCCATGAATGGATTCCTCCACAAGAGGCTCCCATAAACATTCACACATCTCCACCTTCCACCTCAGACCAGCAGAGGGAGCCCATTAGGGATATAAATAGGGAAGGTGGAGCTAGGCAGAGTCAGTCTGAAGTGCACAGTGAGTGAAGAGCTGTGTGTGAGGAGAAGCACGCAGGTTGCTGTGTGAGGCAAGTTAGGCCTCCAGCGGTCCTGAAGCCCAGTCCAGACTCAAGGAGCTCAGGTTAGAGCCCAAGGCGTGCCGACGGCGTAAGAGCGGTGAAGCGCGGCAAGCTGCCGTGAGTGTGAGTAGCCTAGTGAGGGCTCGAGCATGGCCGAAGACGAGTGGAAAGTGAGTAGCAGTGGGGGCAGAGGAGCATAACCAGCTCACTCCGAAGAATATACCGGACACCAGGTCCGAGCTTACCAGGATCTCTATGACCCAGTAGGACATAACCGGAATCCCTCGAGAACTACACGTCCCAGGATCACCAGAGAGCTGATACGTAACAGAGCCAGGAGACCCATAGGCCCCGTAAGCTGGGAGCGTGCACTCCAAGAGAAGGCCCTACCACAAAGTCAGCCAGTGCAGGATGGAGACAAAATTAGGCCTAGCTTCAGGCAGGTCAGGAACTTATTATGCAGAGGCAAGAAACAGGAGGCCCTATACCCGCTCCCTGGGGAGAATCCTGAAATGCACCCTTCACCCTACAGTGCTCCGGGATGTGCCTGAATTTCCATCAGTAAAATGTACAGAAGAGAACTGTGTGTGGTTGCCTGTCTTTCCATAGTCCCTGCTGGGTCTCTTCCGTCCTGCATCCCCCCTCTCCATACGCTGCCCTGAGGCTTAGCTCCACCTGTGGGGAGTTATACCATCAAGCTGCCTTATCACCGGCATCAGTGGACTGCCGCAGCGCTGGTGATTCTCACCAGATACCACAGGTGGCGTCACAAACTCATATAATTATCCATCAACCCCCTTTTAAAGAGAGGCCCAGGGTACGGGGCCGGGAGACGACCACCGCGACATCCCCCAAGGTCAGGCCACAACAAGGCCCGGGTGCCGAGTCCTCCCCATCCCCTGGGCGCGACAGCAGCTCTGGAGTATAATACAGGATGTAACTCAGGATCAGTACAGGATCAGTAATGTAATGTATGTACACAGTGACTGCACCAGCAGAATACCGAGTGCAGCTCTGGAGGATAATATAGGCTGTAACTCAGGATCAGTACAATGCAAAAGGTGAAATTCACAGCAAATCCACATTATTTCCACAACAAAATACACAGCAAAATCTGGATAATTTAGTCCAGATTTTTGATAAATATTTCTTGCTATTTTAATTGACTGATTTTGAGCTAGATTCTCCAGTCATTGTCAAAGGTGCTTTCACAATTGTGCTGGTTTTCTGTTAGCTCTCGGGAGCCAACTGTGGCCATTTCTCAATTAAATTCTCTTTGAACAGGAAATGGAGGTCTCAGTACTTCTATTCTGATCAGTAGATGAAGGTCCCGTATATGAGATCATCACTTATCACCAATTTATATAGATTTTATATACCGGTATGCATATACTGCTCAAAAAAATAAAGGAAACACTTAAACAACAGAATATAACTCCAAGTAAATCAAACTTCTGTGAAATCAAACTGTCCACTTAGGAAGCAACACTGATTGACAATCAATCTCACATGCTGTTGTGCAAATGGAATAGGCAATAGATGGAAATTATTGGCAATTATCAAGACACCCTCAATAAAGGAGTGGTTCTGCAGGTGGGGACCACAGACCACATCTCAGTACCAATGCGTTCTGGCTGATGTTTTGGTCACTTTTGAATGTTGGTTGTGCTTTCACACTCGTGGTAGCATGAGACGGACTCTACAACCCACAGAAGTTGCTCAGGTAGTGCAGCTCATCCAGGATGGCACATCAATGTGAGCTGTGGCAAGAAGGTTTGCTGTGTCTGTCAGCATAGTGTCCAGAGGCTGGAGGCGCTACCAGGAGACAGGCCAGTACACCAGGAGACGTGGAGGGGGCCGTAGGAGGGCAACAACCCAGCAGCAGGACCGCTACCTTCGCGTTTGTGCAAGGAGGAACAGGAGGAGCACTGCCAGAGCCCTGCAAAATGACCTCCAGCAGGCCACAAATGTGCATGTGTCTGCACAAATGGTTAGAAACCGACTCCATGAGGGTGGTATGAGGGCCCGACGTCCACAGATGGGGGTTGTGCTCACAGCCCAACACCGTGCAGGAAGCTTGGCATTTGCCACAGAACACCAGGATTGCCAAAGTCGCCACTGGTGCCCTGTGCTCTTCACAGATGAAAGCAGGTTCACACTGAGCACATGTGACAGACGTGACAGAGTCTGGAGACGCCGTGGAGAGCGATCTGCTGCCTGCAACATCCTTCAGCATGACCGGTTTGGCAGTGGGTCAGTAATGGTGTGGAGTGGCATTTCTTTGGAGGACCGCACAGCCCTCCATGTGCTCGCCAGAGGTAGCCTAACTGCCATTAGGTACCGAGATGAGATCCTCAGACCCCTTGTGAGACCATATGCTGGTGCGGCTGACCCTGGGTTCCTCCTAATGCAGGACAATGCCAGACCTCATGTGGCTGGAGTGTGTCAGCAGTTCCTGCAAGATGAAGGCATTGAAGCTATGGACTGGCCGCCCGTTCCCCAGACCTGAATCCGATTGAGCACATCTGGGACATCATGTCTCACTCCATCTGTGGCACCCCAGGGGTCTGGTTTTCCACAGTAATGTAATGTTATGTCTGAGAGCAGGTGGGAGGTCCTTTGGTCAGGGATCCTGTGCATGCCACACCTCCTGCCCAGTCTTGGGAGGGGAAGAACTTCCCCTGTATAAACCCTGGGCTGAGGCAGGGTTGGTCAGTCAAGGAGAGTAGAGACAGAGAAGCAGCATAGGAAGAAACAGCAGAAGCTCAGTGGGAGCAATATTACTACGAGTCAGGGGCTGGCAGCTGCAGAGCTCGCCCTGACTGAGAATCTTTCTTACCGGACCCAGCGTCCGAGGCTGTGGGGACTAACTCTTACCTAGCAGCAGAAGCCGACCGGCAGGGGATTTCAGGTCCTCAGGCCCAGAAACCCGAAGGCACGGTCACACGCGTGGGACCAGCACCGCCATCGTGGAGCGGAAGCCATTAGAAGGCCCCGAGTCACCGGCCATACGGGTGAGCACCACACGGTACACTCAGGGACGTGGGCTACTTATATCCGCTTCTAGCAAGGTAGCCAGAAGAGTACAGTCAGATTGGGAGGCCTACAACTCCGCCTGGCCAGGGGAGATCCCATCTGCTCAAGGACTGACCAGGCCCCGTTCACTAGCAAGTACTCCGGGAGGGTCTATCGTTGTTACCAGTAAAGACCCTGAATTACACCGCACCGTCTCTGAGTGGTTCCTGCTACCCCCATCATCCACATCTGCTGCCCTGAGGCCATACCCCTCCCGTTGGGGGTTATACCATCTACGCTGCACCATCCATCCACCGGCCTCAGCGGACTGTCCTGCAGCGGCAGCTCCATAGCTGCATTCAACGGGTGGCGTAGTCGTCCTGCATCTACCGCTGTTACATCGCCGCTCAGTTTGACTCCCTGGGCACGGACCGGGTCACCGCCACGAGACTACAACCCTCAAGAGATCCGGCTCCGGGTAAGCTCCCGCGTGCACAACGCAGCGCGACACAGGCCCAGGGGTGCGTCAACTTTGGCGTAGTCGGCAGGATTTCGTGCCCGCAACCACCGGGTACTGCGTGCCTGAAAAAGAGACTTTTAAAACTTACCATCCGTGAAGTTTTCCCGCCATCAGTGAAGATTCCCGCCATCCGGCGCCATCTTCTGCCTTCTTCCCGCCATCCGTGGAGTTTTCCCGCCATTGGACGCCATCTTGAGGACGCCGCGCGGGAAGAAGAGGGGCGTGGACTCCGAAAGCGCGCGAGAACTGAAGCCCCGCCTCACGTCCGGACGTTGCGTAAGGTCCTGGAAGGAGCCCAGCAGACGCCGACGTCACAGGAGCGCGACGGAAGGTCCTCAAACCTGACGATCCACTGCGGAGCCGCGGCCTACGGAAGAGGATCATCGCAAGGTAGGCCACGGTCCACTAGGGGGGAGGAAGATGTCGGATACGGAGGAGAGCTTCACTGCCTCAACCCCCGCCAGCGCTACCGCTGCTGCAGTTATGCCCTTCACCATGCCCTATATCCCGGGAGCAGCTTGGCTACCCCAGTACTCAGGGGAGTCACATACCCTGCATGACTTTAGAGAAAAGCTGGATAGCCTCTTCCAGGTGTACCCCCTCACAGAAGAGCAAAAAGTGAGCATCCTGGTGGCCCAACTAACCGGGGCAGCCAAAAGGGAAGTAAAATCCTGGCCACCTGGGAGGAAGACTGTCGCAGGGATACTAACCCGGCTGAAGGACACCTTTGATACCCGCACCTCAGCCGAGATTAAGCTTAGATTCTACGGGTGCAAGCAGCGAGCGCATGAGAGTATAAGGGACTATGCACTAAACCTACAAGAGGCCCTGAGGGCCATTAAGCAGACCGACCCTGATGGAGTGGGAAACGAGGACAGGCTGTTGACCGAACAGTTTATAGAGGGACTGTATTGTAATACCCACCGAACCCAGTTGCGGGCAATGGCCTCACAGGATCCCCATCTGGGCTTTGCACAGTTCAAGGACAGAGCCATCCGGGTGCTCCGAGAACCGGCACCGGGTGGCGTTGTGACCCACAGGCGCCCTGCTATCACTTACCACCAGGAGGCGGCGCCCTTGTCGGCAGGGCCTGTGGGAGCTGATGCGCAGGCTTTGGACAATGACCCGGCTCCAGACCTACACCATCAGGTCCAAGAGCTAGCTAAGAGCGTTGCTGCGTTAACCCGAACTGTGCAGTCTTTACAGGCTTCCATCCCAGGGAAGATCCAGCTGGCATCCGGACCGGAGGACATCCCGTGGCGTCGACCAAGGAGGACCCCACCGGCCAGAGGAAGACCCAGTGACCGATACAGCGAGGACGGACGACCCATCTGCTGCCGCTGCAATCAACCCGGACATATGGCAAGGTACTGTTCTTTAAACGGGCACAACCTGGGGTAGAGGGCCAACCCCCAGGAAAAAGATCACCAGGCCCATCGAACTGGCGCGACAGATATGTGGGAGGACGTCCAGTCTTGCCTGTGGTACTGGATGGCATTCCCATGAGTGCCCTACTGGACACCGGGTCACAGGTCACCACCATCCCGTACGTGCTCTTTAAGCAGTACTGGAATGACTCGGATATTACCCGCTACCCTGACGACGACTTGAGTATCATCGCCAGCAATGGCCAGCCCGTGCCACAGATCGGATTTAAAGAGGTGACCATCAAAATCGGTAGAGTCGAACTGGCAGCACAGGGACTGATCATTGTAGATATTGACAAGCATGAGAGTCACCCAAAAATAACTCTAGGAACTAATGTAATTGAAAATTGTCTTGCAGAGGTGATTTTCTTTTTACAGCAGGTTGCCAAGAACGCCAGCTCCGGCGAGCAGCGGGTGCTCCAGAAAGAGATCCGGGCACTGATGCGACGGCAACAGGTGGAACTCTCCGGCGGTGAGATTGGTAGCGTAAGAATGTGTGACCCTTTTCCTATTGCCATGCCCCCAAAAAGTGAAATGATGATTTGGTGCCGGGCAGCTATTGGTCTGAGAGGTAGAGATTACCAGGCAATGGTAGAACCAGTTTACTCGGACAGTAGGCCCACCATTTTGACAGCACGGGGGGTGGTTGATGTACGCCATGGGAGGGTGCCCGTTCGCATAATAAATATCGGGGAGAGGGAAGTGTACCTGCCCCGGTATGCCACGCTAGCCAAATTATATACCATTAACCAAAATTCTATACAATCTGTGGAACCCTTGCCTCCATCTCACCCGGAGGAAGGTAACGGCTCTAAGAAAAACATGGAGGACTGGTGTCAGCAACTACATCTGGGTACTGACTCCACTCCCGCACACCAGAAACAAGGAGTCTATCGGGTGGTTCAGGAGTACGAGAGAGTGTTCAGTAAACACCCGTTAGACTTCGGGCGAGTCAAGGGGGTAGAACACCACATCCCCACGGGAGACCATCCTCCTATAAAAGAGAGGTATCGACCCGTACCCCCTGCCCACTACCAACACGCCAAGGGGATGCTTAGAGACATGAAGGAGGCTGGGTGATCAGGGATAGCTGTAGCCCCTGGGCAGCTCCACTAGTCTTAGTCCGAAAGAAAGACAACACTATGAGGATGTGTGTAGATTACCGGAAAATCAATCGTATCACACACAAGGATGCGTACCCCTTACCAAGGATAGAGGAGTCATTGGCTGCTTTAAGATCTGCTAACTTCTTCTCTACCTTGGATCTCACTAGCGGGTACTGGCAGGTTCCTGTAGCAGAGGCGGACCGGGAGAAGACCGCATTCACCACCCCGATGGGACTTAGCGAGTTCACCTGCATGCCGTTCGGACTCTGCAACGCACCGGGAACCTTCCAACGACTAATGGAGTGTTGTCTGGGCCACAGAAACTTCGAGACGGTCCTGTTGTACCTGGACGATGTCATCGTATATTCCAAGACGTATGAGGACCACCTGAAACACCTGGCGGAAGTGTTCGAAGCTCTGGCAAGCTACGGCCTAAAGGTGAAACCCTCCAAGTGTCACCTCCTGAAACCAAAGGTGCAGTACCTGGGACACGTGGTGAGCGCTGACGGAGTGGCTCCCGACCCTGATAAGATCACCGCAATTAAGGAATGGCCAAGCCCCTCCAGCGTAAAAGAAGTGCGGCAGTTCCTCGGGTTGGTAGGCTACTACCGAAGGTTTATTCCCGGTTTCACCAAAAAGGTAGCACCTATGCAGGACCTCCTGATAGGCCAGTCCCGGAAGGCCAAGAACCAGAAGCCGCCCTTCAAATGGGAGGAGCTGGAAGAAGAGTCCTTCCGCCAGCTGAAGATGGCCCTCACGGGGGACGAAATCCTGGCGTACCCGGATTATAGCCAGCCCTTTATCCTCTACACCGACGCCAGTAACATCGGGCTAGGAGCCGTACTGTCCCAGATCCAGCAGGGGAAGGAACGAGTAATCGCCTACGCCAGCCGAAAACTGCGACCCACCGAAAGGAACCCCGAGAATTACAGCTCATTTAAGCTAGAGTTCCTGGCCTTAGTATGGGCAGTCACCGAGCGCTTTAAGCATTGCCTCGCTTCTTCCCGGTTCACCGTGTACACGGATAACAACCCGTTGACACACCTGTACACGGCAAGACTCGGTGCCCTGGAGCAGAGGTGGATGGCCCGTCTGTCCAACTATGAGTTCACAATCAAATACCGGGCAGGACGCTCCAATACCAACGCGGACGCCTTGTCCAGGATGCCCAACCTGCCGGACGGAGGAGAAGATCCAGAGGGACTGGAAGAAGTTGAACTCCCTGCGTTCCACCGTCATGGGACTATCCAGTACTCCCACCGGGTAAGGAGTAAGCAGGCTGCTACGTTGAACCCCTTACCTCACTACAACTGGGCGGAAACGCAAGACAGCGACCCTGCCGTCCGACTGGTGAAGGAGATGCTGACTCGCCCGGAGGCTTGCCTTGAACTAGACGCTCCGGAGGAAGCCAAACAACTATGGGCAGAGAGGAGTCGACTGTTCCTTTACAAGGGGAAGTTGTGCCGCAGAATGGTTAACTCCCGGACGCATGAACTACTCTGGCAAGTAGTGGTGCCACGAAGAGACGCAGCCATGGTGATGGAGGCATACCACGACGGAGCTGGACACTTCGGGTGGAAGAAGCTGGAGTTCCTGCTGCGCGAGCGGTTCCACTGGGTAGGCATGAGGGGAACCATCGAGAAGTGGTGCAGAGACTGTGGCCCGTGCAACCTGAGAAGGAAGGACCGTGCCAGCCAGAAGACTCCCCTGCAGTCCATCGTCACCCGGCAACCGTTGGAACTGGTAGCCTTGGATCATGTAAAACTGACCCCAAGCAGAAGTGGCTACGTCTACGCACTAACCATCGTGGATCACTACTCCCGGTTCTTGGTTGTCGTCCCCGTCAAGGACTTAACAGCTCGAACAGCAGCGAGAGCCTTCCAGCAGCATTTCTGCCGTCCACACGGGTACCCGGACCAAGTGTTGACAGACCAGGGACCTGCCTTTGAAGCGGAGGTCTTCCAAGAATTCTGCACTCTGTATGGCTGCCGGAAGATAAGGACGACACCCTATCATCCGCAAACTAATGGACTTTGTGAGAAAATGAACCAGGTGGTAATGGATCTTCTGAAAACGTTGCCCCTGGAAGAACGCAGTCTGTGGCCTGAGAAGCTGCCCGATCTGGTGGACCTATACAACCACATCCCGGTAGGTTCCACCAACTGTACCCCGGCTTACCTAATGAGGGCAAGACCTGGTAAGTTACCTGTTGACCTGGAAATGGGAGTCCTGACACCCGAGGACACTTCACCAGAAGCAGACTGGGACACAGAGAGGCAGCAGCAGTACCGGAGAGTACAGGAGAGCGTGGAGCGAAGTCTCTGTCAGGCTAGGGAAAGACAAGAGAAAACTTACAACCAGTATGCTCCCGCTGTTCCCCTGGTACCCGGAGAGCAGGTCTTGAAGAGGAAGAGACGGCTCCACAAGTTGGACGACCAGTGGGAGAAGGACCCGTACACAGTACTGCCCTCAAGCCACGAGAACCCGAAGGTTTGTACCATCAGTAAAGACGGAGGGGAAACCACAGCCATTGTATCCCGGGACCACCTGAAAAAGTGTCCCGAACAACTGAGGAACCCTGAAGAGGAACAAGAAGACCATCGACCCGTAGAGGAAAGGGAAGATATGGTTAGTACTGTGCTCGGGGACTTCCCTCGGTCTTAGACTCAAGTTAATGGTGCAGTTGTGGTACCCGTACTCACCTTCCTCCAACCAGCATCCCAAGCACCTACGGAGCAACAGGTAGAGCTGGAAGAACAGCCGGTCCAGGAGTCAGAAGACCCCACACCAGCAGACCAGGAGGATCAACCCTCTGCTTGCAGTGAGCCTGCCATATCCCTAGTGAGCCAAAGAGCCGGTAGACAGCTGCCCAGTTTACCCTTGACAGCTCCTACACCCTGTAGTTCAGGGCTAGACAGTCAGCTCCGTAGGTCCACTAGGGCCACTAGAGGCCAGTTACCCGCACGGTGGAGGATTTGAAGTGTATAAATTGTTTTATTTATGTTTACCTGTGTATTATTGCTTGTGTATAATTTTGTGTTTCTAGTTATTTGTAGGAGTCCTTGGTGGATTTACCGGGAATCCTTTGTACATAGTTGGAGCGTAACCCAGGACGGACTAAAGACTGTTAAGGACTCGGGGTAGGACAAACCCCTACCTGGTTACGTCTCCCTGTTTTGGTGAAATGGACACCTTGCTTTTCTTCAAAGACTACACCCGGTTACGGACATGCCGTGACCACCTTTATGTGTTTCTTCTTATTGTGCTATTATTGTTGTTATATCTTGTTATGTTTTTCTAAAATATGTTTAGTCCCGGAGTACTAAATTTCACTAGGGGGGAATGTGGCACCCCAGGGGTCTGGTTTTCCACAGTAATGTAATGTTATGTCTGAGAGCAGGTGGGAGGTCCTTTGGTCAGGGATCCTGTGCATGCCACACCTCCTGCCCAGTCTTGGGAGGGGAAGAACTTCCCCTGTATAAACCCTGGGCTGAGGCAGGGTTGGTCAGTCAAGGAGAGTAGAGACAGAGAAGCAGCATAGGAAGAAACAGCAGAAGCTCAGTGGGAGCAATATTACTACGAGTCAGGGGCTGGCAGCTGCAGAGCTCGCCCTGACTGAGAAGCTTTCTTACCGGACCCGGCGTCCGAGGCTGTGGGGACTAACTCTTACCTAGCAGCAGAAGCCGACCGGCAGGGGATTTCAGGTCCTCAGGCCCAGAAACCCGAAGGCACGGTCACACGCGTGGGACCAGCACCGCCATCGTGGAGCGGAAGCCATTAGAAGGCCCCGAGTCACCGGCCATACGGGTGAGCACCACACGGTACACTCAGGGACGTGGGCTACTTATATCCGCTTCTAGCAAGGTAGCCAGAAGAGTACAGTCAGTTTGGGAGGCCTACAACTCCGCCTGGCCAGGGGAGATCCCATCTGCTCAAGGACTGACCAGGCCCTGTTCACTAGCAAGTACTCCGGGAGGGTCTATCGTTGTTACCAGTAAAGACCCTGAATTACACCGCACCGTCTCTGAGTGGTTCCTGCTACCCCCATCATCCACATCTGCTGCCCTGAGGCCATACCCCTCCCGTTGGGGGTTATACCATCTACGCTGCACCATCCATCCACCGGCCTCAGCGGACTGTCCTGCAGCGGCAGCTCCATAGCTGCATTCAACGGGTGGCGTAGTCGTCCTGCATCTACCGCTGTTACATCGCCGCTCAGTTTGACTCCCTGGGCACGGACCGGGTCACCGCCACGAGACTACAACCCTCAAGAGATCCGGCTCCGGGTAAGCTCCCACGTGCGCAACGCAGCGCGACACAGGCCCAGGGGCGCGTCACATCCACCAACGTCACGTTGCACCACAGACTGTCCAGGAGTTGGCGGATGCTTTAGTCCAGGTCTGGGAGGAGATCCCACAGGAGACCATCCGCAACCTCATCAGGAGCATGCCCAGGCATTGTAGGGAGGTCATACAGGCACGTGGAGGCCACACACAATACTCAGCCTCATCAGGAGCATGCCCAGGCGTTGTAGGGAGGTCATACAGGCACGTGGAGGCCACACACAATACTCAGCCTCATCAGGAGCATGCCCAGGCGTTGTAGGGAGGTCATACAGGCACATGGAGGCCACACACAATACTGAGACTCATCAGGAGCATGCCCAGGCGTTGTAGGGAGGTCATACAGGCACGTGGAGGCCACACACAATACTGAGCCTCATCAGGAGCATGCCCAGGCATTGTAGGGCGGTCATACAGGCACGTGGGGGCCACACACAATACTGAGCCTCATCAGGAGCATGCCCAGGCGTTGTAGGGAGGTCATACAGGCACGTGGAGGCCACACACAATACTGAGCCTCATTTTGACTTGTTTTAAGGACATTACATCAAAGTTGGATCAGCCTGTAGTGTGTTTTTCCACTTTAATTTTGGGGGTGACTCCTAATCCAGGCCTCCATTGGTTAATAAATGTGATTTCCATTGATGATTTTTGTGTGATTTTGTTGTCAGCACATTCAACTTTGTACAGAACAAAGTATTCAATGGGAATATTTCATCCATTCAGATCTAGGATGGGTTATTTGAGTGTTCCCTTTATTTTTATGAGCAGTGTAGATTAGGATAGGGAATAAATTATATAGAGGTGTCTCTTATATAAGTGCTTTTTAATGCAGCTCTGAAGGTGATTGGAGTATATTATCATTTCAGTCTGGATCATGTAAACTATATGCATATAATTACATTTGTTTTAAAGTTATAGGAGCTGCAGACAAAACATAAAGTCCTCTCTATGCGCAGCGTGTATCCGGCATCCTTCATTTCTGAATGTGTTTGTATGGAGTTGGTCACAATCTATAAAAGGGTCATATCCTCTAAGTGATGTTTCTCTGCACGACGCCTTCAGTCTATGGAAGGGAAAAGTGACTTTCTGGTGCAATGAGTGATGTGAGATCGCCTGCTTCAAGCATGAGAGGACCTTTTAGGATTAGCACTTCAGAGCATACATGACCCAGACACTTGCAGCTTTCCATCGAGCTGCTTTATTTCATATATCCAGAAAATATAGGATGAGTCGAGGGAAAAAATCAGCAATTAGATTCAGGGTGAGTGTAAGAACCAAGAACAGTTCGCAAGCACTGGATGGACCCCAAGAGGTAGATGCACTCTGAAAGATGGACACCCTCCGAGACATGGACTCACCCGGAGAGATGGACGCACCCCGAGAGATGGATGCACCATGAATATAGGATATACCATAAGCACTGGATGTACCATGACCACTGGATGCACCACAAGAGGTAGACGCACTCCGAGAGATGGAGAGATGGATGCCATATGAATACAGGATACAACCTAAGCACTGAATGCCATATGAGTACAGGATACACTATAAGTACTTGATGCCATATGAGTACAGTATACACCCTAAGCAGTGGATGCCATATAAATACAGGATGCACCCTAAACACTGGAAGCCATATGAATACAGGATACACCCTAAGCACTGGATGCCATATGAGTACAGGATACACTCTAAGCACTGGATGCCATATGAGTACAGGATACATTACAACTACTTGATGCCATATGAGTACAGTATACATCCTAAGCACTGGATGCCATATAAACACATGATACACCCTGAACACTGGATGCCATATGAGTACAGGATTCACCCTAAGCACTGGATGCCATATGAATACAGGATACACACTAAGCACTGGATGCACCCGAGAGATGGACGCACCCCGAGAGATGTATGCACCATGAATACAGGATATACCCTAAGCACTGGATGCACCATGACCACTGGATGCACCCTAAGAGGTAGACACACTCGGAGAGATGGAGAGATGGATGCAATATGAATACAGGATATACCCTAAGCACTGGATGCCATATGAGTACAGGATACACCCTAAGCACTGGATGCCATATAAATACAGGATATACTCTAAGCACTGGATGCCCTATGAGTACAGGATACACCCTAAGCACTGGATGCCATATAAATACAAGATATACTCTAAGCACTGGATGCCATATGAATACAGGATACACCCTAAGCACTGAATGCCATATGAGTACAGGATACACCCTAAGCACTGGATGCCATATAAATACAGGATACACCCTAAGCACTGGATGCCATATAAATACAGGATATACTCTAAGCACTGGATGCCATATGAGTACAGGATACAACCTAAGCACTGGATGCCATATAAATACAGGATATACTCTAAGCACTGGATGACATATGAGTACAGGATACACCCTAAGCACTGGATGCCATATAAATCAAGGATATACTCTAAGCACTGGATGCCATATGAATACAGGATACACCCTAAGCACTGAATGCCTTATGAGTACAGGATACACCCTAAGCACTGGATGCCATATAAATACAGGATACACCCTAAGCACTGGATGCCATATGAGCACAGGATACACCGTAAACACTGGATGCCATATGAGTACAGGATACACCCTAAGCACTGGATGCCATATGAATACAGGATACACCCTAAGCACTGGATGCCATATGAGTACAGGATACACCCTAAGCACTGGATGCCATATGAGAACAGGATACACCCTAAGCACTCTATGCACCCGAGAGATGGACGCACCCCGAGAGATGTATGCACCATGAATACAGGATATACCCTAAGCACTGGATGCACCATGACCACTGGATGCACCCTAAGAGGTAGACACACTCGGAGAGATGGAGAGATGGATGCCATATGAATACAGGATATACCCTAAGCACTGGATGCCATATGAGTACAGGATACACCCTAAGCACTGGATGCCATATGAGTACAGGATACACTATAAGTACTTGATGCCATATGAGTACAGTATACACCCTAAGCAGTGGATGCCATATAAATACAGGATGCACCCTAAACACTGGAAGCCATATGAATACAGGATACACTCTAAGCACTGGATGCCATATGAGTACAGGATACACCCTAAGCACTGGATGCCATATGAGTACAGGATACACTATAAGTACTTGATGCCATATGAGTACAGTATACACCCTAAGCAGTGGATGCCATATAAATACAGGATACACCCTAAGCACTGGATGCCATATGAGTACAGGATACACTCTAAGCACTGGATGCCATATGAGTACAGGATACATTACAACTACTTGATGCCATATGAGTACAGTATACATCCTAAGCACTGGATGCCATATAAACACATGATACACCCTGAACACTGGATGCCATATGAGTACAGGATTCACCCTAAGCACTGGATGCCATATGAATACAGGATGCACCCTAAACACTGGAAGCCATATGAATACAGGATACACCCTAAGCACTGGATGCCATATGAGTACAGGATACACTCTAAGCACTGGATGCCATATGAGTACAGGATACATTACAACTACTTGATGCCATATGAGTACAGTATACATCCTAAGCACTGGATGCCATATAAACACATGATACACCCTGAACACTGGATGCCATATGAGTACAGGATTCACCCTAAGCACTGGATGCCATATGAATACAGGATACACACTAAGCACTGGATGCACCCGAGAGATGGACGCACCCCGAGAGATGTATGCACCATGAATACAGGATATACCCTAAGCACTGGATGCACCATGACCACTGGATGCACCCTAAGAGGTAGACACACTCGGAGAGATGGAGAGATGGATGCAATATGAATACAGGATATACCCTAAGCACTGGATGCCATATGAGTACAGGATACACCCTAAGCACTGGATGCCATATAAATACAGGATATACTCTAAGCACTGGATGCCCTATGAGTACAGGATACACCCTAAGCACTGGATGCCATATAAATACAAGATATACTCTAAGCACTGGATGCCATATGAATACAGGATACACCCTAAGCACTGAATGCCATATGAGTACAGGATACACCCTAAGCACTGGATGCCATATAAATACAGGATACACCCTAAGCACTGGATGCCATATAAATACAGGATATACTCTAAGCACTGGATGCCATATGAGTACAGGATTCAACCTAAGCACTGGATGCCATATAAATACAGGATATACTCTAAGCACTGGATGACATATGAGTACAGGATACACCCTAAGCACTGGATGCCATATAAATCAAGGATATACTCTAAGCACTGGATGCCATATGAATACAGGATACACCCTAAGCACTGAATGCCTTATGAGTACAGGATACACCCTAAGCACTGGATGCCATATAAATACAGGATACACCCTAAGCACTGGATGCCATATGAGCACAGGATACACCGTAAACACTGGATGCCATATGAGTACAGGATACACCCTAAGCACTGGATGCCATATGAATACAGGATACACCCTAAGCACTGGATGCCATATGAGTACAGGATACACCCTAAGCACTGGATGCCATATGAGAACAGGATACACCCTAAGCACTCTATGCACCCGAGAGATGGACGCACCCCGAGAGATGTATGCACCATGAATACAGGATATACCCTAAGCACTGGATGCACCATGACCACTGGATGCACCCTAAGAGGTAGACACACTCGGAGAGATGGAGAGATGGATGCCATATGAATACAGGATATACCCTAAGCACTGGATGCCATATGAGTACAGGATACACCCTAAGCACTGGATGCCATATAAATACAGGATATACTCTAAGCACTGGATGCCATATGAGTACAGGATACACCCTAAGCAGTGGATGCCATATAAATACATGATATACTCTAAGCACTGGATGCCATATGAATACAGGATACACCCTAAGCAATGGATGCCATATGAGTACAGGATACACCCTAAGCAGTGGATGCCATATAAATACAGGATACACCCTAAGCACTGGATGCCATATATGTACAGGATACACCCTAAGCACTGGATGCCATATGAGTACAGGATACACCGTAAGCACTGGATGCCATATGAGTACAGGATACACCTAAGCACTGGATGCCATATGAGTACAGGATACACCCTAAGTACTGGATGCCATATGAGTACAGGATACACCTAAGTACTGGATGCCATATGAGTACAGGATACACCCTAAGCACTCTATGCACCCGAGAGATGGATGCACCCCGAGAGATGTATGCACCATGAATACAGGATATACCCTAAGCACTGGATGCACCATGACCACTGGATGCACCCTAAGAGGTAGACACACTCGGAGAGATGGAGAGATGGATGCCATATGAATACAGGATATACCCTAAGCACTGGATGCCATATGAGTACAGGATACACCCTAAGCACTGGATGCCATATAAATACAGGATATACTCTAAGCACTGGATGCCATATGAGTACAGGATACACCCTAAGCACTGGATGCCATATGAGTACAGGATACACACTAAGCACTGGATGCCATATAAATACAGGATACACCCTAAGCACTGGATGCCATATAAGTACAGGATACACCGTAAGCACTGGATGCCATATGAGTACAGGATACACCCTAAGTACTGGATGCCATATGAATACAGGATACACCCTAAGCACTGGATGCCATATGAGTACAGAATACACCCTAAGCACTGGATGCCATATGTGTACAGGACACACCCTAAGCACTGGATGCCATATGAGTACAGGATACACCGTAAGCACTGGATGCCATATGAGTACAGGATACAGCCTAAGTACTGGATGCCATATGAATACAGGATACACCCTAAGCACTGGATGCCATATGAGTACAGGATATATCCTAAGCACTGGATGCCATATGAGTACAGGATACACCCTAAGCACTGGATGCCATATGAGTACAGGATACACCCTAAGCACTGGATGCCATATGAATACAGGATACACCCTAAGCACTGGATGCCATATGAGTACAGGATACACCCTAAGCACTGGATGCCATATGAGTACAGGATACACCCTAAGTACTGGATGCCATATGAGTACAGGATACACCCTAAGCACTGGATGCCATATGAGTACAGGATACACCCTAAGTACTGGATGCCATATGAATACAGGACACACCGTAAGCACTGGATGCCATATGAGTACAGGATATACTCTAAGCACTGGATGCCATATGAATACAGGATATACTCTAAGCACTGGATGCCATATGAGTACAGGATACACCCTAAGCACTGGATGCCATAAGAACACACGATACACCAAAAGAACTGTATGCCATATGAGTACAGGATACACCCTAAGCAATGGATGGCATATAAATACAGGATATACTCTATGCACTGGATGCCATATGAGTACAGTATACACCCTAAGCAGTGGATGCCATATGAGTACAGGATACACCCTAAGCACTGGATGCCAAATGAGTACAGGATACACCCTAAGCAATGGATGGCATATAAATACAGGATATACTCTACTCACTGGATGCCATATGAGTCCAGGATACACCCTAAGCACTGGATGCCATATGAGTACAGGATACACCCTAAGCACTCTATGAACCCGAGAGATGGACACACCCCGAGAGATGCATGCACCATGAATACAGGATATACCCTAAGCACTGGATGCACGATGACCACTGGATGCACCCTAAGAGGTAGACACACTCGGAGAGATGGAGAGATGGATGCAATATGAATACGGGATATACCCTAAGCACTGGATGCCATATGAGTACAGGATACACCCTAAGTACTGGAAGCCATATAAATACAGGATATACTCTAAGCACTGGATGCCATATGAGTACAGGATACACCCTAAGCACTGGATGCCATATAAATACAGGATATACTGTAAGCACTGGATGCCATATGAATTCAGGATACACCCTCAGCACTGGATGCCATATGAGTACAGGATACACCCTAAGCCCTGGATGCCATATAAATACAGGATACACGCTAAGCACTGGATGCCATATGAATACAGGATACGCAGTAAGCACTGGATGCCATATGAGTACAGGATACACCCTAAGTACTGGATGCCATATGAATACAGGATATACCCTAAGCACTGGATGCCATATGAGTACAGGATACACCCTAAGCACTGGATGCCATATAAATACAGGATATACTCTAAGCACTGGATGCCATATGAGTACAGGATACACCCTAAGCACTGGATGCCATATGAGTACAGGATACACCCTAAGCACTGGATGCCATATAAATACAGGATACACCCTAAGCACTGGATGCCATATGAGTACAGGACACACCGTAAGCACTGGATGCCATATGAGTACAAGATACACCCTAAGTACTGGATGCCATATGAATTCAGGATACACCCTAAGCACTGGATGCCATATGAGTACAGGATACACCCTAAGCACTGGATGCCATATGTGTACAGGACACACCCTAAGCACTGGATGCCAAATGAGTACAGGATACACCGTAAGCACTGGATGCCATATGAGTACAGGATACACCCTAAGTACTGGATGCCATATGAATACAGGATACACCCTAAGCACTGGATGCCATATGAGTACAGGATATATCCTAAGCACTGGATTCCATATGAGTACAGGATACACCCTAAGCACTGGATGCCATATGAGTACAGGATACACCCTAAGTACTGGATGCCATATGAATACAGGATACACCCTAAGCACTGGATGCCATATGAGTACAGGATACACCCTAAGTACTGGATGCCATATGAACACAGGATACACCAAAAGCACTGGAAGCCATATGAGTACAGGATACACCCTAAGCAATGGATGGCATATAAATACAGGATATACTCTAAGCACTGGATGCCATATGAGTACAGGATACACCCTAAGCACTGGATGCCATATAAATACAGGATACACCCTAAGCACTGGATGCCATATGAGTACATGATACACCCTAAGCACTGGATGCCATATGAGTACAGGATACACCCTAAGCACTGGATGCCATATAGGTACAGGATACACCCTAAGTACTGGATGCCATATGAGTACAGGATACACCCTAAGTACTGGATGCCATATGAGTACAGGATACACCCTAAGTACTGGATGCCATATAAGTACAGGATACACCCTAAGTACTGGATGCCATATGAATACAGGATACACCCTAAGCACTGGATGCCATATGAGTACAGGATATACCCTAAGCACAGGATGCCATATGAATACAGGATACACCCTAAGCACTGGATGCCATATGAATACAGGATACACCCTAAGCACTCTATGCACCCGAGAGATGGACGCACCCTGAGAGATGTATGCACCATGAATACAGGATATACCATAATCACTGGATGCACCATGACCACTGGATGCACCCGAAGAGGTAGACACACTCGGAGAGATGGAGAGATGGATGCCATATGAATACAGGATATACCCTAAGCACTGGATGCCATATGAGTACAGGATACACCCTAAGCACTGGATGCCATATAAATACAGGATACACCCAAAGCACTGGATGCCATATGAGTACAGGGTACACCGTAAGCACTGGATGCCATATGAGTACAGGATACACCCTAAGTCCTGGATGCATATGAATACAGGATACACCCTAAGCACTGGATGCCATATGAGTACAGGATACACCCTAAGCACTGGATGCCATATGAGTACAGGATACACCCTAAGCACTGGATGCCATATGAGTACAGGATACACCCTAAGTACTGGATGCCATATGAACACAGGATACACCCTAAGCACTGGATGCCATATGAGTACAGGATATACCCTAAGTACTGGATGCCATATGAGTACAGGATTACACCCTAAGCACTGGATGCCATATGAGTACAGGATACACCCTAAATACTGGATGCCATATGAATACTGGATACACCCTAATCACTGGATGCTAAATGAGTACAGGATACACCCTAAGTACTGGATGCCATAGGAACACAGGATACACCCTAAGCACTGGATGCCATATGAGTACACGATACACCCTAAGTGCTGGATGCCATATGAATACAGGATACACCAAAAGCACTGGATGCCATATGAGTACAGGATACACCCTAAGCCATGGATGGCATATAAATACAGGATATGCTCTAAGCACTGGATGCCATATGAGTACAGGATACACCCTAAGCACTGGATGCCATATAAATACAGGATATACTCTAAGCACTGGATGCCATATGAGTACAGGATACACCCTAAGCACTGGATGCTATATAAATACAGGATATACTCTAAGCACTGTATGCCATATGAATACAGGATACACCCTAAGCACTGGATGCCATATGAGTACAGGATACAACCTAAGCAGTGGATGCCATATAAATACAGGATACACCCTAAGCACTGGATGCCATATGAGTACAGGATACACCCTAAGCACTGGATGCCATATGAGTTCAGGATACAACCTAAGTACTGGACGCCATATGAGTACAGGATACACCCTAAGCACTGGATGCCATATGAGTACAGGATACACCCTAAGTCCTGGATGCCATATGAATACAGGATACACCCTAAGCACTGGATGCCATATGAGTACAGGATACACCCTAAGCACTGGATGCCATATGAGTACAGGATACACCCTAAGCACTGGATGCCATATGAGTACAGGATACACCCTAAGTACTGGATGCCATATGAACACAGGATACACCCTAAGCACTGGATGCCATATGAGTACAGGATATACCCTAAGTACTGGATGCCATATGAGTACAGGATTACACCCTAAGCACTGGATGCCATATGAGTACAGGATACACCGTAAATACTGGATGCCATATGAATACTGGATACACCCTAATCACTGGATGCTAAATGAGTACAGGATACACCCTAAGTACTGGATGCCATAGGAACACAGGATACACCCTAAGCACTGGATGCCATATGAGTACACGATACACCCTAAGTGCTGGATGCCATATGAATACAGGATACACCAAAAGCACTGGATGCCATATGAGTACAGGATACACCCTAAGCAATGGATGGCATATAAATACAGGATATGCTCTAAGCACTGGATGCCATATGAGTACAAGATACACCCTAAGCACTGGATGCCATATAAATACAGGATATACTCTAAGCACTGGATGCCATATGAGTACAGGATACACCCTAAGCACTGGATGCTATATAAATACAGGATATACTCTAAGCACTGTATGCCATATGAATACAGGATACACCCTAAGCACTGGATGCCATATGAGTACAGGATACAACCTAAGCAGTGGATGCCATATAAATACAGGATACACCCTAAGCACTGGATGCCATATGAGTACAGGATACACCCTAAGCACTGGATGCCATATGAGTTCAGGATACAGCCTAAGTACTGGACGCCATATGAGTACAGGATACACCCTAAGCACTGGATGCCATATGAGTACAGGATACACCCTACGTACTGGATGCCATATGAGTACAGGATACACCCTAAGTACTGGATGCCATATGAATACAGGATACACCCTAAGCACTGGATGCCATATGAGTACAGGATATACTCTAAGCACTGGATGCCATTTGAATACAGGATATACTCTAAGCACTGGATGCCATATGAGTACAGGATACACCCTAAGCACTGGATGCCATAAGAAAACAGGATACACCAAAAGAACTGGATGCCACATGAGTACAGGATACACCCAAAGCAATGGATGGCATATAAATACAGGATATACTCTAAGCACTGGATGCCATATGAGTATAGGATACACCCTAAGCACTGGATCCCATATGAGTACAGGATACACCCTAAGCACTGGATGCCAAATGAGTACAGGATACACCCTAAGCAATGGATGGCATATAAATACAGGATATACTCTAATTACTGGATGCCATATGAGTCCAGGATACACCCTAAGCACTGGATGCCTTATGAGAACAGGATACTCCCTAAGCACTCTATGCACCCGAGAGATGGACACCCCGAGAGATGCATGCACCATGAATACAGGATATACCCTAAGCACTGGAAGCACCATGACCACTGGATGCACCCTAAGAGGTAGACACACTCGGAGAGATGAAGAGATGGATGCAATATGAATACGGGATATACCCTAAGCACTGGATGCCATATGAGAACAGGATATACTCTAAGCACTGAATGCCATATGAATACAGGATATACTCTAAGCACTGGATGCCATATGAGTACAGGATACACCCTAAGCACTGGATGCCATATGAACACAGGATACACCAAAAGCACTGGATGCCATATGAGTACAGGATACACCCTAAGCAATGGATGGCATATAAATACAGGATATACTCTAAGCACTGGATGCCATATGAGTACAGGATACACTCTAAGCACTGGATGCCATATAAATACAGGATACACCCAAAGCACTGGATGCCATATGAGTACAGGGTACACCGTAAGCACTGGATGCCATATGAGTACAGGATACACCCTAAGTCCTGGATGCCATATGAATACAGGATACACCCTAAGCACTGGATGCCATATGAGTACAGGATACACCCTAAGCACTGGATGCCATATGAGTACAGGATACACCCTAAGCACTGGATGCCATATTAGTACAGGATACACCCTAAGTACTGGATGCCATATGAACACAGGATACACCCTAAGCACTGGATGCCATATGAGTACAGGATATACCCTAAGTACTGGATGCCATATAAGTACAGGATTACACCCTAAGCACTGGATGCCATATGAGTACAGGATACACCCTAAATACTGGATGCCATATGAATACTGGATACACCCTAAGCACTGGATGCTAAATGAGTACAGGATACACCCTAAGTACTGGATGCCATAGGAACACAGGATACACCCTAAGCACTGGATGCCATATGAGTACAGGATACACCCTAAGTGCTGGATGCCATATGAATACAGGATACACCAAAAGCACTGGATGCCATATGAGTACAGGATACACCCTAAGCAATGGATGGCATATAAATACAGGATATGCTCTAAGCACTGGATGCCATATGAGTGCAGGATACACCCTAAGCACTGGATGCCATATAAATACAGGATATTCTCTAAGCACTGGATGCCATATGAGTACAGGATACACCCTAAGCACTGGATGCTATATAAATACAGGATATACTCTAAGCACTGTATGCCATATGAATACAGGATACACCCTAAGCACTGGATGCCATATGAGTACAGGATACAACCTAAGCAGTGGATGCCATATAAATACAGGATACACCCTAAGCACTGGATGCCATATGAGTACAGGATACACCCTAAGTACTGGATGCCATATGAATACAGGATACACCCTAAGCACTGGATGCCATATGAGTACAGGTTACACCCTAAGCACTGGATGCCATATGAGTACAGGATACACCCTAAGTACTGGATGCCATATGAAGACAGAATACACCCTAAGCACTGGATGACATATGAGTACAGGATACACCCTAAGTACTGGATGCCATATGAGTACAGGATACACCCTAAGTACTGAATGCCATATGAGTACAGGATACACCCTAAGTACTGGATGCCATATGAGTACAGGATACACCCTAAGTACTGGATGCCATATGAATACAGGATACACCCTAAGCACTGGATGCCATATGAGTACAGGATACACTCTAAGCACTGGATGCCATATGAGCACAGGATACACCCTAAGCACTGGATGCCATATAAGTACAGGATACACCCTAAGCACTCTATGCACCCTTAGAGATGGACGCAGCCCGAGAGATGTATGCACCATGAATACAGGATATACCTTAAGCACTGGATACACCATGACCACTGGATGCACCCTAAGATTTATACACACTCAGAGAGATGGAGAGATGGATGCCATATGAGTACAGGATATACCCTAAGCACTGGATGCCATACAATTACAGGACATACTCTAAGCACTGGATGCCATATGAACACAGGATACACCCTAAGCAATGGATGGCATAAAAATACAGGATATACTCTAAGCCCTGGATGCCATATGAGTACAGGATACACCCTAAGCACTGGATGCCATATAAATACAGGATACACCCAAAGCACTGGATGCCATATGAGTACAGGGTACACCGTAAGCACTGGATGCCATATGAGTACAGGATACACCCTAAGTACTGGATGCCATATGAATACAGGATACACCCTAAGCACTGGATGCCATATGAGTACAGGATACACCCTAAGCACTGGATGCCATATGAGTACAGGATACACCCTAAGCACTGGATGCCATATGAGTACAGGATACACCCTAAGTACTGGATGCCATATGAACACAGGATACACCCTAAGCACTGGATGCCATATGAGTACAGGATATACCCTAAGTACTGGATTCCATATGAGTACAGGATTACACCCTAAGCACTGGATGCCATATAAGTACAGGATACACCCTAAATACTGGATGCCATATGAATACTGGATACACCCTAAGCACTGGATGCCATATGAGTACAGGATACACCCTAAGTGCTGGATGCCATATGAATACAGGACACACTAAATCACTGGATGCCATATGAGTACAGGATACACCCTAAGCAATGGATGGCATATAAATACAGGATATGCTCTAAGCACTGGATGCCATATGAGTACAGGATACACCCTAAGCACTGGATGCCATATAAATACAGGATATACTCTAAGCACTGGATGCCATATGAGTACAGGATACACCCTAAGCAGTGTATGCTATATAAATACAGGATATACTCTAAGCACTGGATGCCATATGAATACAGGATACACCCTAAGCACTGGATGCCATATGAGTACAGGATACAACCTAAGCAGTGGATGCCATATAAATACAGGATACACCCTAAGCACTGGATGCCATATGAGTACAGGATACACCCTAAGCACTGGATGCCATATGAGTTCAGGATACAGCCTAAAGTACTGGACGCCATATGAATACAAGATACACACTAAGCACTGGATGCCATATGAGTACAGATACACCCTAAGCACTGGATGCCATATATGTACAGGATACACCCTAAGCACTGGATGCCATATGAGTACAGGATACACCGTAAGCACTGGATGCCATATGAGTACAGCATACACCCTAAGTACTGGATGCCATATGAAGACAGAATACACCCTAAGCAGTGGATGACAGATGAGTACAGGATACACCCTAAGTACTGGATGCCATATGAGTACAGGATACACCCTAAGCACTGGATGCCATATGAGTACAGGATACACCCTAAGTACTGGATGCCATATGAGTACAGGATACACCCTAAGTACTGGATGCCATATGAGTACAGGATACACCCTAAGTACTGGATGCCATATGAATACAGGATACACCCTAAGCACTGGATGCCATATGAGTACAGGATACACCCTAAGCACTGGATGCCATATGAGCACAGGATACACCCTAAGCACTGGATGCCATATAAGTACAGGATACACCCTAAGCACTCTATGCACCCGAGAGATGGACGCACCCCGAGAGATGTATGCACCATGAATACAGGATATACCCTAAGCACTGGATGCACCATGACCACTGGATGCACCCTAAGAGGTATACACACTCAGAGAGATGGAGAGATGGATGCCATATGAGTACAGGATATACCCTAAGCACTGGATGCCATACAAATACAGGATATACTCTAAGCACTGGATGCCATATGAGTACAGGATACACCCTAAGCAGTGGATGCCATATAAATACAGGATATACTCTAAGCACTGGATGCCATATGAATACAGGATACACCCTCAGCAGTGGATGCCATATAAATACAGGATATACTCTAAGCACTGGATGCCATATGAATACAGGATACACCCTCAGCACTGGATGCCATATGAGTACAGCATACACCCTAAGCACTGGATGCCATATAAATACAGGATACACCCTAAGCACTGGATGCCATATGAGTACAGGATACACCCTAAGCACTGGATGCCATATGAGTACAGGATACACCGTAAGCACTGGGTGCTATATGAGTACAGGATACACCCTAAGTACTGGATGCCATATGAATACAGGATACACCCTAAGCACTGGATGCCATATGAGTACAGGATACACCCTAAGCACTGGATGCCATATGAGTACAGGATACACCCTAAGCACTGGATGCCATATGAGTACAGGATACACCCTAAGCACTGGATGCCATATGAGTACAGGATACACCCTACGTACTGGATGCCATATGAGTACTGGATACACCCTAAGCACTGGATGCCATATGAGTACAGGACACACCCTAAGTACTGGATGCCATATGAATACAGGATACACTCTAAGCACTGGATGCCATATGAATACAGGAAATACTCTAAGCACTGGATGCCATATGAGTACAGGATACACCCTAAACACTGGATGCCATAAGAAAACAGGATACACCAAAAGAACTGGATGCCACATGGGTACAGGATACACCCAAAGCAATGGATGGCATATAAATACAGGATATACTCTAAGCACTGGATGCCATATGAGTACAGGATACACCCTGAGCACTGGATGCCATATGAATACAGGATACACCCTAAGCACTCTATGCACCCGAGAGATGGATACACCCTAAGCACTGGATGCCAAATGAGTACAGGATACACCCTAAGCAATGGATGGCATATAAATACAGGATATACTCTAATCACTGGATGCCATATGAGTCCTAGTTACACCCTAAGCACTGGATGCCATATGAGTACAGGATACACCATAAGCACTCTATGCACCCGAGAGATGGACACACCCCGAGAGATGCATGCACCATGAATACAGGATATACCCTAAGCACTGGATGCACCATGACCACTGGATGCACCCTAAGAGGTAGACACACTCGGAGAGATGGAGAGATGGATGCAATATGAATACGGGATATACCCTAAGCACTGGATGCCATATGAGTACAGGATACACCCTAAGCACTGGATGCCATATAAATACAGGATATACTCTAAGCACTGGATGCCATATGAGTACAGGATACACCCTAAGCACTGGATGCCATATAAATACAGGATACACCCTAAGCACTGGATGCCATATGAGTACAGGATACGCCGTAAGCACTGGATGCCATGTGAGTACAGGATATACCCTAGGAACTGGATGCCATATGAATACAGGATACACCCTAAGCACTGGATGGCATATGAATTCAGCATACACCCTAGGCACTGGATGTCATATGAGTACAGGATACACCCTAAGCACTGGATGCCATATAAATACAGGATACACCCTAAGCACTGGATGCCATATGAGTACAGGATACGCCGTAAGCACTGGATGCCATGTGAGTACAGGATATACCCTAGGAACTGGATGCCATATGAATACAGGATACACCCTAAGCACTGGATGCCATATGAGTACAGGATACACCATAAGCACTGGATGCCATTTGAGTACAGGATACACCCTAAGCACTGGATGCCATATGAGTACAGGATACACCCTAAGTACTGGATGCCATATGAAGACAGAATACACCCTAAGCACTGGATGACATAAGAGCACAGGATACACCCTAAGTACTGGATGCCATATGAGTACAGGATACACCCTAAGCACTGGATGCCATATGAGTACAGGATACACCCTAAGTACTGGATGCCATATGAATACAGGATACCCCCTAAGGACTGGATGCCATATGAGTACAGGATATACTCTAAGCACTGAATGCCATATGAATACAGGATATACTCTAAGCACTGGATGCCATATGAGTACAGGATACACCCTAAGCACTGGATGCCATATGAACACAGGATACACCAAAAGCATTGGATGCCATATGAGTACAGGATACACCCTAAGCAATGGATGGCATATAAATACAGGATATACTCTAAGCACTGGATGCCATATGAGTACAGGATGCACCCTAAGCACTGGATGCCATATAAATAATACAGGATACACCCTAAGCACTGGATGCCATATGAGTACAGGATACACCCTAAGCACTGGATGCCATATGAGTACAGGATACACCCTAAGTACTGGATTCCATATGAATACAGGATACACCCTAAGCACTGGATGCCATATGAGTACAGGTTACACCCTCAGCACTGGATGCCATATGAGTACAGCATACACCCTAAGCACTGGATGCCATATGAGTACAGGATACACCCTAAGTACTGGATGCCATATGAACACAGGATACACCCTAAGCACTGGATGCCATATGAGTACAGGATATACCCTAAGTACTGGATGCCATATGAGTACAGGATACACCCTAAGTACTGGATGCCATATGAAGACAGAATACACCCTAAGTAGTGTTGAGCCACCCCCGTAGTGTTCGAGTTCGGTTCGGTTCGTCAAACACCCGTGTGTTCGCCGAACTGTTTGTCGAACTGTTCGTCGAACACCTTCGAACACCGTTAAAACCAATGGCAGGCAAACAAAAACACATTGAAACACATAGAAAACACCTTCAAAGGTGTCCAAAAGCTGACAAACTGCTCAGAAGACATAACTAACACATGGAAAAGTGACAAGTACATATAGTCATGCGAAAATAAAAGAGGTGGAGGAGTAAAAGGAGGGGGAGACACAGATATAGGAATGTCATGCCCTTCTAAAATCCAAAAAGTGAGAAGCCGACACGGCCAGTCCGCTCCTGCCCGTGCCACCTCCGTGTCGCCGGGTTTGTGCCAGAGCCGCGGTGAACCCTGATGGCCAGCCCCCCTCTCCCAATACTGGTGCCTGTCCGCTGGTGGGTCGAGCGAGCCCCCCTGTGGTGGAGGCAGCTCTAAGCTTTTTAATTTAAATTGTCTCTCTAATTTGAATGAATACACTTTAAATCCATTTACAAGGATCTATTGGAGGGCAAGTCTCATGCCAGCAGCCGCGTAATTCCAGCTCCAGTAGCGTCCACTAAAGCTGCTGCAGTTAAAAAGCTTTTATAAGGATCGAGCTCGGCTGTCCACCGCAAGGCATCCTACTGCCAGTCCCAGCCCCTATGCCTTGGGGTGCCTCCTGATGCTCTTCACTAAGTATCCCATGGTCCCGAAGCATTTCCTTTGAAAAAATTAAGTGTCTAAACTACAGGTGGTGTAGCTTGCTTAACAGCCGGGATAATCCGCTGACTAGCAGACACTGCTACTAGGCACAAAGTATTTCCTGGGCTAGATGCAGTTAAAAATTTGTAATTAGATACTCTCGTTGGATGCTGAGAAAGCATTCCATAGAGTCTCCTGGCACGCCATATATGATTCTCTTAAAAAGCTTGGGGTAGGGGTCTAGGGGACCCTTTTATAGCCAAAATCACGGCCCTGTATCACAATACGTCACCTAGGCTGAAGATAAATGGAACTGTAGCACCCTGAGGGCTCGGTTGCTACAGACGTATTGCACCTCACCCAGAGGTGTGATATCTCACTCTCAGGTAAGGATGGAGTGTGGATCAGGACCCGACACCTGCATGCATTACACCACATTGCCGTGGGGCAGGGCGACCAATATGCCCCTGAGATGGGCACGACAGTCCCTGTCCCTGGCTGGAGTGGGGGGAGGGAACACTGAGGAAGGGGAACCCGGTAGTGCAGGAGCAGGGAGGAAGCAGTTCCTGGGTGCATTGAGAAGGGAGTATAAAAGGTGGGCACCATCTTAGTTCAGTGCAGAGAAGTCTGAGCAGAAGTGGCAGGGAGCAGGGGCTCTGCATGAGCTCTGCTCCGGAGGCGGGCCTAGTAACAGAGGCCCAGGCCTGGAAGAGGGAGAAGGAAGGAAGAGGAGCGGAGAAGGCTCCAGGAACGAGGAATGAAGGGATCCCAGGGGTGCGGACGGGCGAGTCGCCACCGCACGCCCGAATCCACCTGCGTGGAGGGGTCAGGCCAAAGGGGGAGACCGGTCCCCGAACTAGTGGAGGCAGGAAACGACCCTCAGCTAGAAACCGGAGGCTCTGACATTTTATGTGGCGCAGCCCCTCGCTACACCCGCTAGGAAGGCACCACATAGGGTCAGGGAAACTGGCGCCAAGTTTACCAAGAGGAGGCCCGAGGCAGCCGGACAGAAGTGTTGGTAAGAAAGGCCAGACAAAGGACACACAAAGGGGGTCCTGTGAAGTGCTCCAAAGTTATCTGGGAGTTGTCTGAGCCCCTCACCTGGTGAGCACAGTACGACGTGGGCAGCCGTTACCTGCAGACGTGGTCTGGATAATAAGAACTGTGAGTAAAGGCCCTGAACTGCATCACTGACTCCGTGTCGTTACTGCTGCTGCCCTGCACCATCACCCCCATCCTCCGCATACACTGCCCTGAGGCTATACTCCTCCCGTGGGGAGTTATGCTACGCTCTGCTGCACCCACAACACCAGCCTCAGCGGTCTGCCCTGTAGCGGCGGTTCACTCTGACCGCAATCCACGGGTGGCGTAGTCGTACATTTAAACATCAAAACCACATAAATAGTTCCGCCACTGGTTTGACCACCCTGAGCCACGGAACCGGGTCGCCGCCACGAAGACTACAACCACCAGCATCCACCAAAAAGGGTCCGGCTCCGGGTGTCCCAAGGTCCAGGGGGTGCGTCAGAACATTTTCATCACCTTTCACAATCACCAATGGGACAAGGCAGGGATGTCCTCTGTCCCCTCTCTTATACATCCTAGTGACGGAGCACCTGCTCTCATCAATTCGCCATAACCCCAATATTAGGTGGATTGAGGTGGGAGGCACCGAGTACAAGTGCTCTCTATTTGCTGATGATGTCCTAGTATATATCACTCAATCACATATATCCATCCATGTTGTTATGGCTGAAATAGATCACTTTGTTACATGGTCAAATTTTAAAATCAATGCAGCGAAGTCTGAGGCCCTCGATGTCTCCCTCCCCAAATCCATATAGGATTCCATCCAGTCCAACTTTCCCTTTGCCTGGCCCTCACAGGGTATCAAATACTTAGGAATTCCTATTCATAGAGACCTCTCCCATCTATGTTATCTTAATTTTGGGCCCTTTATTGAACAACTCCATACAGACCACGGTTGGCAAGTTAGAACTGTAAGATTCACTACGTGAACCGCTGGTGTTTTGTGGAAAAGCACATGTACACTGCGTTCCAAATTATTATGCAAAAAGTGTTTAGGAGTGATAAGGGAAGAATTTGTTTGTTTGTCAGTTAAACTCATTGATGGTGATGTGTGTCAGGGCTCTTTATATCACTGTAAGCAATTGCAGACACCTGTGCTAATTAGTTTGGCAGGTGTGTCCAATGAAAGGCAAGACTACTTAAGAAGGCTCTCTCACATTATTAAGCAGCCTACATTTTCTGCCAAAATGGGAAAGAAAAAGGATGTGTCGGCTGCTGAGAAGCAACAAATTGTGTAGTGTTTAGGTCAAGGCATGACTACAATCAACATTGTGCGATGATCAGGATGAAGTGTCTTGGCAATCAAGAAGTATGTAGCTGATTCACAGTACACACGTGTGCGTGCTGATAAGGGCAAATTGAGGACTCTTTCCTACAGGCAATTACGTCAGGTTGAAAGAGCAGCGGCAAAAAAGCCTTGTCATAGCAGCAGACAAGTTTTTGAAGCTGCTTGTGCCTCCAACGTCCCCCGAACAACAAGATGCAGGGTCCTTCAGAGGTTTGCAGCTGTGCATACGCCATCCTGTCGACCTCCTCTATCCACTTCACACAAGCAGAAACGGCTCCAGTGGGCCAAACATTACATGAAGACTGATTTCAAAACAGTTTTGTTCACGGATGAGTGCCGTGCAGCGCTCGATGGTCCAGATGGATGGAGTGGAGGATGGCTGGTTGATGGACACCCCACGCAAACACGGCTACAGCGCCAACAAGGAGGAGGTGGAGTAATGTTTTGGGCTGGAATCATGGGGAGAGAGATTGTCGGCCCCTTTAGGATCCCTGAAGGCGCTAAAGATGAACTCCATAATGTATGTGGATTTTCTCAAACAGCACTTCCTGCCATGGTTCAAGAAGAAGAACCGTGTATTTCACAGCAAGATCATTTTTCTGCATGATAATGCACCATCTCATGCTGCACATAAAACATCTGCATCTCTGGCTGATATGGGCATAAAAGGGGACAAACTTATGGTGTGACCCCCATGCTCCCCTGACCTCTACCCCATTCAGAACCTTTGGAGCATCATTAAAAGGAGTGTCTATGATGGCGGAAGGCAGTTCACATCTAAGCAACAGCTCTGGGAGGGTATTCTGTCCTCATGCAAAACAATTGAAGCAGAAACCATCCAAAACCTGACAAATTCAATGGACGAGAGAGTTCAGAAGCTCCTTTCGAACAAGGGGTCCTATGTGAAAATGTAACATCACCTAGAATAAAGTTTTGAGTTGAAAACTGTTTGATTTCAGTTTCTAACAACCTGCTAATGCTTATAATTTCAAAAATGACCATTTTTTTGGTCTTTATTAAAATGAAAAGGTTGATCGAAAAGTTTGGGGGATCTAAGAGTGTGGCAACCCAGTAGTCATGATTACTTCGAATTCTGACAATATGAGGGTCATGCTGCAGGTAGTGCAGCAAGAAGGCACTTATGTGTCTTGCGCATTTCGGAGCCCCAAAATTATTTTCCGGGCTAGATGCAGCTAAAAATTATTTTTAATTTTAAATCTGGTGAAGCTTTAGTATAGATGGCCTAATAGGATCAGTGCTGCACACTGCTACAAAGCCCAAATTATTTTCCAGTCAAGATACAGATAAACATGATTAGTAATTTGAAAGCTTAAAACGGTTGGTAGGGTGATTTTAACCAATCATCAAGCTTTTACTCTCCCCAGGATGACACAGGGGTAGAAAAGTCGTTTCGGATCCATGATTTGTTCATCTTTATGAACGTGAGTCTGTCTACATTATCAGTGGAGAGCCGCGTGCGCTTATCTGTCAGCACACCACCAGCAGCGCTGAACACACGTTCAGACAGAACGCTGGCTGCGGGGCATGACAAGATCTCCAAGGCGTAAGTGGCGAGCTCCGGCCATTTATCCAGATTGGAAGCCCAAAAAGAGCAAGGGTCCAGTGACACAGTCGTGGCTTCAATGTTTACTTGGAGATACTCCTGTACCATCGTCTCTAGGCGTTGACTATGTGTCAGACTTCTTGTCTCCTGTGGCCTTGCAAAGGATGGGCTAAAAAAGTGGTGAAATGATTCCGCAAAATTGATGTTACCAGCAGATACTGTGGTTCTGTTACGGTTTGAGTGCTGAACACTTGACGGTCCCACGGTTGGCAAGTTGGAACTGTGAGATTCACTACGTGCACCACTGGTATTTTGTGGAAAAGCACATGTAAGATTCTGCAACAGTCTCTGCTGATACTCCTGCATGCGTGCATCCCTTTCTATGGCAGGAATAATTTCTGCAAATTTACTTTTGTACCGGGGATCTAACAGTGTGGCAACCCAGTAGTCAGGATTATTTCTAATTCTCACAATTCGAGGGTCATGTTGCAGGTAGTGCAGCAAGAAGGCACTCATGTGTGTTGCGCATCCAGGAGCACCAAGTCCCTGTTGTGTTGGTGGCGAGGTAACAATCATGCTTCCTTCCTCTGTCCTCTCCCCCCAACCTCGCACAACAGAAATGTGATCAAGGTCTCCCTCATCTGATGAGTCTTCCATCAGTTCGTCCTCCACTTCTTCCTGGGCTCCTGCACCTTCCTCACTAGTTTGGCTGCTACCATGCGCCCTGGTAAAACCATCTCCCCCACCCTCACATGCCTGCCGCCTTGGTGCTGCCGACCGTCTGGACCTTGCAGATGTTAGCCCTTCCGCATACAACTCCTCCTCCTCTACTTCCTCCACCTCCTTTTGTGCCACCACCTGACTCCGAATTCTGTTTAACATGTGCTCCAGCATGTAAATCACCGGAATAGTCATGCTGATAATGGCATCGTCAGCACTAAACATCTTCGTCGCCATTTCAAAACTGTGCAGAAGGGTGCATAGGTCCCTGATCTGAGACCACTCCTCCAGCGTGATTTGCCCCACCTCTGAATCTCGTTGGCCCAGGCTATACGTGAGAACGTATTGCACCAGGGCTTGTCGGTGCTGCCACAGTCGCTGCAACATGTGCAGAGTTGAATTCCACTGGGTAGGCACATCGCATTTTAGCCGGTGAAGTGGCAGGCCCAACGACTTCTGTAGAGATGTAAGTCGCTGAGCTGCGGGATGCGAACGGCGGAAGTGAGCACACAGCGACCGTGCCCTCTGCAGAAGGCCATCTAGTCTGGGATAGTGGGCTAAAAATTGCTGGACAACCAGGTTCAACACGTGAGCCATACAAGGCACGTGTGTGACATTGCCCCGGCGAAGGGCCGCACCCAGGTTTGCAGCATTGTCGCACACGGCCTTCCCTGGTTTCAGGTCCAGTGGAGACAACCATTCATGAAATTGGTTCTCCAGAGCTGACCACAACTCCTCAGCTGTGTGACTCACATTTCCCAGACATTTCAATGTAAAAACCGCCTGATGACGTTGAGCCCTACTGCCAGCATAGTAAGGAGGTGTGCAGGATCCCTTCTGCGCAGTTAGAAAGCTTGTGGCATGACCAGACAGGCTTTGGGTGCAGGTGGAAGACCGAGAGGAGGTTGAGGAGGCAGAAGCAGTGGAGGAACTTTGACATAAAGAGGATTGACGCACAACTCGTGGGGACGGCAAGACTTGGACAGCAGCCCCTTGTCCTGCTGTCACCATAGTTACCCAGTGCCCAGTCAGCGACATGTAACGCCCCTGTCCATGCCTACTCGTCCAAGTGTCTGTGGTGAAATGCACCCTGTCACACACAGAGTTTCTCAAAGAAGCGGTGATGTTGTGTGCGACATGCTGGTGGAGCGCAGGCACACCTTTCTTTGAGAAGTAGTGCCGACTGGGCATCTGGTACTGGGGCACTGCGACGGACATAAGGTCTCGAAAATCCTCTGTGTCCACCAGGCGGAAAGGCAGCATTTCTGTAGCCAAGAGCTTGCAGATGGTGAAATTCAACCTCTTAGCTTTCTCATGGCTAGGAGGAAATGGTCTATTACTTGTCCACATCTGAGGGACCGAGGGCTGGCTATTGTGCTTAGACGGGGTTGATAAGGGTGTCCCCGGCAAACTGCCGGTCTGTGAGGAAGATGCAGGCGGACATGTTAGGTTGCCTTGATCCAAAGGTGGTGCTATCGATGTCGGACAGCGCTCAACACCAGCTGGTGTTCCCACCTCCAAAGAAAATGATGACCTGCCAATCACGCTGGCTGTTGCGGGTAAAGAGGTGGCAGGTCTGCGCCCCAAAACAGGTGTGACTGCTGTCCCCCCAGTCACAGAGGATGAAGAGGCCGCGGATGCACAAGATATGGCAGACGGTGGTTGGCCCGGCCGGCTAGGCCGCATTGTAGCACACTGAGCTTCCCACTGCAACTTATGCTTCATGTCCATGTGCCGGTTCATGCATGAAGTACTCAAACTATGTATTTTTTGGCCTCTACTTAGCTTTTGCTGACAAATGTTACAGATAACACGAGTTGGGTCATCTTTATCGATCTGAAAAAATGCCCAGGCTATGCAAGGCTTAGCACCCATGCGACCTGAAGAGCCACCACGACTTGTGGTGAGAGGCAGAGTTGTGTTTGAGGATGCAGTTGTTGACGTGCTTCCAGTACTACGTCTCTGTCCAGGAAGGCGCAACCTGACCTCGTCGTCACTAGCATCTTCCTCCACCTCCTCTGCTGACCTCATCTCTTGGCTGACTGTGGGTTGACAGTAAGTGGGATCTCCAACCTCATCATCATCACCCTGTGCGTTATCACACCCGTCGTCCTCAGAGCCAACCTGTTCCTGCCCTGACAAAAAACTAAAGTTGTCGCTCCAATCAGGTATTTGAGTCTTATCATCGTCTTCCTCATTGTCTCCACCAACAGGAGTTACAGTTTGGGAATGAGGGTCTACATTATGGTCAGAACCTTCTGTGTCTGGTCCTGGATCCGACTCATAAAGATTCTGGGCATCAGTGCAGATCATTTCCTCGTCTGGATTCACAGAAGCGCTGGAGTCGACCTCTGATTCCCAGGCTATAGTATGAGTAAACAGCTCTGCAAACTCAACCATCTGTTCTACCTCATACTCAGACGGGCAGCTGGAGATTTGGGAGCTGTGAGGAAGCAAGTGCGATTGGGGTGACACCTTTGAGGACTGGAGTATTTGTGATGTTGAAGTTGATGTGGAGGAGAGCCCACTTAAAGGAGCACTTGATATCCGTTGAAGCACCTGCTGTTTTTGTGCCTCATCTGGAATTTGTAGCGATTGGCGTGGCCGTAAGAAAGGGATCTTATCACATTGTCCACTAAAAGAAGTAGACATTTTAGTTTGGCTGGAAGATGGTCTTTCTTCTGCAGATGTTACTGTTGCTTTAACACCTACCCCACGGACACAACCTTTTTTCCCCTTCCCAACACGCCTATTCCCCTTTCCACCAGCAGCAGGCCTTTTTCCACTCATTTTGGTGGTTAACTAATTCACAACTCTGGAGTTGTTTGCACAAAAAAACAATGGATGGTAACCGAGCAGAGCTGAGTGGCCAAACTGTCGTATTAGGCCAAAACTATTGGCTGGGTTAGATGCAGAAAAAAATTATATTCAATTTGCAACCTGATGGAGGTCAGTATAGATGGACTAATACAACAAGTCCCACACACAGCTAGAAGCCCAATATTTTTTCAGAGGTAGATGCAGAAAAAAATATATTCAGTTTGCAACCTGATGGAGGTCAGTATAGGTGGACTAATAGAACAAGTCCCAAACACTGCTAGAAGGCCAAATATTTTTTCAGAGCTAGATGCAGAAAAAAATTATATTCAGTTTGCAACCTGATGGAGGTCTGTATAGATGGATTAATAGAACAAGACCCACACACAGCTAGAAGCCCAATATTTTTTCAGAGGTAGATGCAGAAAAAAATATATTCAGTTTGCAACCTGATGGAGGTCAGTATAGATGGACTAATACAACAAGTCCCACACACAGCTAGAAGCCCAATATTTTTTCAGAGGTAGATGCAGAAAAAAATATATTCAGTTTGCAACCTGATGGAGGTCAGTATAGATGGACTAATACAACAAGTCCCACACACAGCTAGAAGCCCAAATATTTTTTCAGAGGTACTGTAGATGCAGATAAAAATTATTTTTAATTTGCAACCTGATGGAGGTCAGTATAGATGGACTAATAGAGAAAGTCCGACACACTACTAGAAGGCCAAATATTTTTTCAGAGCTAGATGCAGAAAAAAATTATATTCAGTTTGCAACCTGATGGAGGTCAGTATAGATGGATTAATAGAACAAGACCCACACACAGCTAGAAGCCCAATATTTTTTCAGAGGTAGATGCAGAAAAAAATATATTCAGTTTGCAACCTGATGGAGGTCAGTATAGATGGACTAACAGAGAAAGTCCCACACACTACTAGAAGGCCAAATATTTTTTCAGAGCTAGATGCAGAAAAAAATTATATTCAGTTTGCAACCTGATGGAGGTCTGTATAGATGGATTAATAGAACAAGACCCACACACAGCTAGAAGCCCAATATTTTTTCAGAGGTAGATGCAGAAAAAAATATATTCAGTTTGCAACCTGATGGAGGTCAGTATAGATGGACTAATAGAGAAAGTCCCACACACTACTAGAAGGCCAAATATTTTTTCAGAGCTAGATGCAGAAAAAAATTATATTCAGTTTGCAACCTGATGGAGGTCTGTATAGATGGATTAATAGAACAAGACCCACACACAGCTAGAAGCCCAATATTTTTTCAGAGGTAGATGCAGAAAAAAATATATTCAGTTTGCAACCTGATGGAGGTCAGTATAGGTGGACTAATAGAACAAGTCCCACACACTGCTAGAAGGCCAAATATTTTTTCAGAGCTAGATGCAGAAAAAAATTAGATTCAGTTTGCAACCTGATGGAGGTCAGTATAGATGGACTAATAGAATGATGCTATGCCCAAAAGATTTTACTTCACTAGGTGCAGTAAAAAAATTGGTATTCTATACACAGGTGGTATATCTTGCAACACAGATAGGCTACTCCACTGACTAACACACTCTGCAATAGGCCAAAAAGGATTAGCTTTGCTAGATTCAGCCAAATTCTGTGAAAAAAACTTGCACAGCACTGGCACAGACCTGCCTGGCAAAAACTGATAGGAACTGATGTAACCTAGTCCTGAAAAGGACTCCAATTACAATTAGTCTTTACTCCCACAACCTATCTATTTAAGAGCACAGACCTGCCTGATAAAAGTCGTAGGAAATGCTGTAACCTAGTCCTTAAAAGGACTGCAATCACAACTATTCCCTACTCCCAAGCTATCTGTATATTTGTGCGAAAATTGGCTTGAAATTAACAAGGTATAGCGCACACAGCAACAGCGGTGCCGTCTAACACGCAGCTGCAGCAGTGAGAAAATGGTGGCGACGGGGAAAATGGCTTGGTCTTATAGGGCAAGGACATGTGACATACACTGCCAATGACACATGCCCTTGCTTGTGTGAAAAAAAGCACTTCGCTCCGTGTGTGCGCTGCTGATAGGCTGACAGATTGCACCTCCCCACTGTAAATGCGGGAAAGAGAAAAAAAAATGGAGATCTTCATTGTTCCTGCAGAGATCCATCCCCTGCCCCTCCCCCCACCCCGCTGTACACTCAAACTGCGTATTAACATTAATTTTCATCATTACTGAGAAAAAATCCAGTTATGATTTTGGTGCACGAACAGTTATCGAACATAACCTCGAACAGCCGAATTTTTCTCAAATTGTTCGTGTTCGCCGAACGGCTCGAACACCGCCCAAAACAGCTCAAATTTGAGATTGGCGAACAGTTCGAGTAGAACAACGCTCATCTCTAACCCTAAGCAATGGATGACATATGAGTACAGGATACACCCTAAGTACTGGATGCCATATGAGTACAGGATACACCCTAAGCACTGGATGCCATATGAGTACAGGATACACCCTAAGTACTGGATGCCATATGAATACAGGATACCCCCTAAGCACTGGATGCCATATGAGTACAGGATATACTCTAAGCACTGAATGCCATATGAATACAGGATATACTCTAAGCACTGGATGCCATATGAGTACAGGATACACCCTAAGCACTGGATGCCATATGAACAAAGGATACACCAAAAGCATTGGATGCCATATGAGTACAGGATACACCCTAAGCAATGGATGGCATATAAATACAGGATATACTCTAAGCACTGGATGCCATATGAGTACAGGATGCACCCTAAGCACTGGATGCCATATAAATACAGGATACACCCTAAGCACTGGATGCCATATGAGTACAGGATACACCGTAAGCACTGGATGCCATATGAGTACAGGATACACCCTAAGTACTGGATGCCATATGAATACAGGATACACCCTAAGCACTGGATGCCATATGAGTACAGGATACACCCTAAGCACTGGATGCCATATGAATACAGGATACACCCTAAGCACTGGATGCCATATGAGTACAGGATACACCCTAAGCACTGGATGCCATATGAGCACAGGATACACCCTAAGCACTGGATGCCATATAAGTACAGGATACACCCTAAGCACTCTATGCACCCGAGAGATGGACGCACCCCGAAAGATGTATGCACCATGAATACAGGATATACCTTAAGCACTGGATGCACCATGACCACTGGATGCACCCTAAGAGGTATACACACTCAGAGAGATGGAGAGATGGATGCCATATGAGTACAGGATATACCCTAAGCACTGGATGCCATACAAATACAGGATATACTCTAAGCACTGGATGCCATATGAGTACAGGATACACCCTAAGCAGTGGATGCCATATAAATACAGCATATACTCTAAGCACTGGATGCCATATGAATACAGGATACACCCTCAGCACTGGATGCCATATGAGTACAGCATACACCCTAAGCACTGGATGCCATATAAATACAGGATACACCCTAAGCACTGGATGCCTAATGAGTACAGGATACACCCTAAGCACTGGATGCCATATGAGTACAGGATACACCGTAAGCACTGGGTGCTATATGAGTACAGGATACACCCTAAGTACTGGATGCCATATGAATACAGGATACACCCTAAGCACTGGATGCCATATGAGTACAGGATACACCCTAAGCACTAGATGCCATATGAGTACAGGATACACCCTACGTACTGGATGCCATATGAGTACTGGATACACCCTAAGCACTGGATGCCATATGAGTACAGGACACACCCTAAGTACTGGATGCCATATGAATACAGGATACACTCTAAGCACTGGATGCCATATGAATACAGGAAATACTCTAAGCACTGGATGCCATATGAGTACAGGATACACCCTAAGCACTGGATGCCATAAGAAAACAGGATACACCAAAAGAACTGGATGCCACATGAGTACAGGATACACCCAAAGCAATGGATGGCATATAAATACAGGATATACTCTAAGCACTGGATGCCATATGAGTACAGGATACACCCTAAGCACTGGATGCCATATAAATACAGGATACACCCTAAGCACTCTATGCACCCGAGAGATGGATACACCCTAAGCACTGGATGCCAAATGAGTACAGGATACACCCTAAGCAATGGATGGCATATAAATACAGGATATACTCTAATCACTGGATGCCATATGAGTCATAGATACACCCTAAGCACTGGATGTCATGTGAGTACAGGATACACCCTAAGCACTCTATGCACCCGAGAGATGGACACACCCCAAGAGATGCATGCACCATGAATACAGGATATACCCTAAGCACTGGATGCACCATGACCACTGGATGCACCCTAAGAGGTAGACACACTCGGAGAGATGGAGAGATGGATGCAATATGAATACGGGATATACCCTAAGCACTGGATGCCATATGAGTACAGGATACACCCTAAGCACTGGATGCCATATAAATACAGGATATACTCTAAGCACTGGATGCCATATGAGTACAGGATACACCCTAAGCACTGGATGCCATATAAATACAGGATATACTGTAAGCACTGGATGGCATATGAATTCAGGATACACCCTAGGAACTGGATGCTATATGAGTACAGGATACACCCTAAGCACTGGATGCCATATAAATACAGGATACACCCTAAGCACTGGATGCCATATAAATACAGGATACACCCTAAGCACTGGATGCCATGTGAGTACAGGATACACCCTAAGAACTGGATGCCATATGAATACAGGATACACCCTAAGCACTGGATGCCATATGAGTACAGGATACACCATAAGCACTGGATGCCATTTGAGTACAGGATACACCATAAGCACTGGATGACATATGAGTACAGGATACACCCTAAGTACTGGATGCCATATGAAGACAGAATACACCCTAAGCACTGGATGACATATGAGTACAGGATACACCCTAAGTACAGGATGCCATATAAGTTCAGGATACACCCAAAGCACTGGATGCCATATGAGTACAGGATACACCCTAAGTACTGGATGCCATATGAATACAGGATACCCCCTAAGCACTGGATGCCATATGAGTACAGGATATACTCTAAGCACTAAATGCCATATGAATACAGGATATACTCTAAGCACTGGATGCCATATGAGTACAGGATACACCCTAAGCACTGGATGCCATATGAACACAGGATACACCAAAAGCATTGGATGCCATATGAGTACAGGATACACCCTAAGCAATGGATGGCATATAAATACAGGATATACTCTAAGCACTGGATGCCATATGAGTACAGGATGCACCCTAAGCACTGGATGCCATATAAATACAGGATACACCCTAAGCACTGGATGCCATATGAGTACAGGATACACCGTAAGCACTGGATGCCATATGAGTACAGGATACACCCTAAGTACTGGATGCCATATGAATACAGGATACACCCTAAGCACTGGATGCCATATGAGTACAGGATACACCCTAAGCACTGGATGCCATATGAGTACAGGATACACCCTAAGCACTGGATGCCATATGAGTACAGGATACACCCTAAGTACTGGATGCCATATGAACACAGGATACACCCTAAGCACTGGATGCCATATGAGTACAGGATATACCCTAAGTAATGGATGCCATATGAGTACAGGATACACCCTAAGTTCTGGATGCCATATGAAGACAGAATACACCCTAAGCACTGGATGACATATGAGTACAGGATACACCCTAAGTACTGGATGCCATATGAGTACAGGATACACACTAAGCACTGGATGCCATATGAGTACAGGATACACCCTAAGTACTGGATGCCATATGAGTACAGGATACACCCTAAGTACTGGATGCCATATGAGTACAGGATACACCCTAAGTACTGGATGCCATATGAATACAGGATACACCCTAAGCACTGGATGCCATATGAGTACAGGATACACCCTAAGCACTGGATGCCATATGAGCACAGGATACACCCTAAGCACTGGATGCCATATAAGTACAGGATACACCCTAAGCACTCTATGCACCTGAGAGATGGACGCACCTCGAGAGATGTATGCACCATGAATACAGGATATACCCTAAGCACTGGATGCACCATGACCAATGGATGCACCCTAAGAGGTATACACACTCAGAGAGATGGAGAGATGGATGCCATATCAATACAGGATATACCCTAAGCACTGGATGCCATATGAGTACAGGATACACCCTAAGCACTCAATGCCATACAAATACAGGATATACTCTAAGCACTGGATGCCATATGAGTACAGGATACACCCTAAGCAGTGGATGCCATATAAATAGAGGATATACTCTAAGCACTGGATGCCATATGAATACAGGATACACCCTAAGCACTGGATGCCATATGAGTATAGCATACACCCTAAGCACTGGATGCCATATGAGTACAGGATACACCCTAAGCACTGGATGCCATATGAGTACAGCATACACCCTAAGCACTGGATGCCATATAAGTACAGGATACACCCTAAGTACTGGATGCCATATGAAGACAGAATACACCCTAAGCACTGGATGACATATGAGTACAAGATACACCCTAAGTACTGGATGCCATATGAGTACAGGATACACCCTAAGCACTGGATGCCATATGAGTACAGGATACACCCTAAGTACTGGATGCCATATGAGTACAGGATACACCCTAAGTACTGGATGCCATATGAGTACAGGATACACCCTAAGCAATGGATGGCATATAAATACAGGATATACTCTAATCACTGGATGCCATATGAGTCATAGATACACCCTAAGCACTGGATGCCATATGAGTACAGGATACATCCTAAGCACTCTATGCACCCGAGAGATGGACACACCCCGAGAGATGCATGCACCATGAATACAGGATATACCCTAAGCACTGGATGCACCATGACCACTGGATGCACCCTAAGAGGTAGACACACTCGGAGAGATGGAGAGATGGATGCAATATGAATACGGGATATACCCTAAGCACTGGATGCCATATGAGTACAGGATACACCCTAAGCACTGGATGCCATATAAATACAGGATATACTCTAAGCACTGGATGCCATATGAGTACAGGATACACCCTAAGCACTGGATGCCATATAAATACAGGATATACTGTAAGCACTGGATGGCATATGAATTCAGGATACACCCTAGGAACTGGATGCTATATGAGTACAGGATACACCCTAAGCTCTGGATGCCATATAAATACAGGATACACCCTAAGCACTGGATGCCATATGAGTACAGGATACACCGTAAGCACTGGATGCCATATGAGTACAGGATACACCCTAAGAACTGGATGCCACATGAACACAGGATACACCCTAAGCACTGGATGCCATATAAATACAGGATACACCCTAAGCACTGGATGCCATATGAGTACAGGATACACCGTAAGCACTGGATGCCATATGAGTACAGGACACACCGTAAGTACTGGATGCCATATGAGTACAGGATACACCCTAAGTACTGGATGCCATATGAATACAGTATACACCCTAAGCACTGGATGTCATATGAGTACAGGATACACCCTAAGCACTGGATGCCATATGAGTACAGGATACACCCTAAGTACTGGATGCCATATGAGTACAGGATACACCCTAAGCACTGGATGCCATAGGAGTACAGGATACACCCTACGTACTGGATGCCATATGAGTACAGGATACACCCTAAGCACTGGATGCCATATGAGTACAGGACACATCCTAAGTACTGGTTGCCATATGAATACAGGATACATCCTAAGCACTGGATGCCATATGAGTACAGGATATACTCAAAGCACTGGATGCCATATGAATACAGGATATACTCTAAGCACTGGATGCCATATGAGTACAGAATACACCCTGGATGCCATAAGAAAACAGCATACACCAAAAGAACTGGATGCCACATGAATACAGGATACACCCAAAGCAATGGATGGCATATAAATACAGGATATACTCTAAGCACTGGATGCCATATGAGTACAGGATACACCCTAAGCACTGGATGCCATATGAGTACAGGATACACCCTAAGCACTGGATGCCAAATGAGTACAGGATACACCCTAATCAATGGATGGCCTATAAATACAGCATATACTCTAATCACTGGATGCCATATGAGTCCAGGATACACCCTAAGCACTGGATGCCATATGAGTACAGGATGCACCCTAAGCACTGGATGCCATATGAGTACAGGATACACCCTAAGCACTGGATGCCATATGAGTACAGGATACACCCTAAATACTGGATGCCATATGAACACAGGATACACCCTAAGCACTGGATGCCACATGAGTACAGGATACACCCTAAGTACTGGATGCCATATGAACACAGGATACACCCTAAGCACTGGATGCCATATGAGTACAGGATACACCCTAGATGCTGGATGCCATATGAATACTGGATACACCCTAAGCACTGGATGCCATATGAGTACAAGATACACCCTAAGTACTGGATGCCATAGGAACACAGGATACACCCTAAGCACTGGATGCCATATGAGTACAGGATACACCCTAAGTGCTGGATGCCATATGAATACAGGATACACCCTAAGCACTGGATGCCATATGAGTGCAGGATATACTCTAAGCACTGGATGCCATATGAATACAGGATATACTCTAAGCACTGGATGCCATATGAGTACAGGATACACCCTAAGCACTGGATGCCATAAGAACACAGGATACACCAAAAGCACTGGATGCCATATGAGTACAGGATACACGCTAAGTGCTGGATGCCATATGAATACAGGATTCACCCTAAGCACTGGATGCCATATGAGTGCAGGATATACTCTAAGCACTGGATGCCATATGAATACAGGATATACTCTAAGCACTGGATGCCATATGAGTACAGGATACACCCTAAGCACTGGATGCCATATGAGTACAGGATACACCGTAAGCACTGGGTGTCATATGAGTACAGGATACACCCTAAGTACTGGATGCCATATGAATACAGGATACACCCTAAGCACTGGATGCCATATGAGTACAGGATACACCCTAAGCACTGGATGCCATATGAGTACAGGATACAACGTAAGCACTGGATGCCATATGAGTACAGGATACACCCTAAGCACTGGATGCCATAGGAGTACAGGATACACCCTACGTACTGGATGCCATATGATTACAGGATACACCCTAAGCACTGGATGGCATATGAGTACAGGACACATCCTAAGTACTGGATGCCATATGAATACAGGATACATCCTAAGCACTGGATGCCATATGAGTACAGGATATACTCAAAGCACTGGATGCCATGTGAATACAGGATATACTCTAAGCACTGGATGCCATATGAGTACAGAATACACCCTGGATGCCATAAGAAAACAGTATACACCAAAAGAACTGGATGCCACATGAGTACAGGATACACCCAAAGCAATGGATGGCATATAAATACAGGATGTACTCTAAGCACTGGACGCCATATGAGTACAGGATACACCCTAAGCACTGGATGCCATATGAGTACAGGATACACCCTAAGCACTGGATGCCAAATGAGTACAGTATACACCCTAATCAATGGATGGCATATAAATACAGGATATACTCTAATCACTGGATGCCATATGAGTCATAGATACACCCTAAGCACTGGATGCCATATGAGTACAGGATACACCCTAAGCACTATATGCACCCGAGAGATGGACACACCCCGAGAGATGCATGCACCATGAATAAAGGATATACCCTAAGCACTGGATGCACCATGACCACTGGATGCACCCTAAGAGGTAGACACACTCGGAGAGATGGAGAGATGGATGCAATATGAATACGGGATATACCCTAAGCACTGGATGCCATATGAGTACAGGATACACCCTAAGCACTGAATGCCATATGAGTACAGCATACACCCTAAGCACTGGATGCCATATAAGTACAGGATACACCCTAAGTACTGGATGCCATATGAAGACAGAATACACCCTAAGCAGTGGATGACATATGAGTACAAGATACACCCTAAGTACTGGATGCCATATGAGTACAGGATACACCCTAAGCACTGGATGCCATATGAGTACAGGATACACCCTAAGTACTGGATGCCATATGAGTACAGGATACACCCTAAGTACTGGATGCCATATGAGTACAGGATACACCCTAAGCAATGGATGGCATATAAATACAGGATATACTCTAATCACTGGATGCCATATGAGTCATAGATACACCCTAAGCACTGGATGCCATATGAGTACAGGATACACCCTAAGCACTCTATGCACCCGAGAGATGGACACACCCCGAGAGATGCATGCACCATGAATACAGGATATACCCTAAGCACTGGATGCACCATGACCACTGGATGCACCCTAAGAGGTAGACACACTCGGAGAGATGGAGAGATGGATGCAATATGAATACGGGATATACCCTAAGCACTGGATGCCATATGAGTACAGGATACACCCTAAGCACTGGATGCCATATAAATACAGGATATACTCTAAGCACTGGATGCCATATGAGTACAGGATACACCCTAAGCACTGGATGCCATATAAATACAGGATATACTGTAAGCACTGGATGGCATATGTATTCAGGATATACCCTAGGAACTGGATGCTATATGAGTACAGGATACACCCTAAGCACTGGATGCCATATAAATACAGGATACACCCTAAGCACTGGATGCCACATGAGTACAGGATACACCGTAAGCACTGGATGCCATATGAGTACAGGATACACCCTAAGTACTGGATGCCACATGAATACAGGATACACCCTAAGCACTGGATGCCATATAAATACAGGATACACCCTAAGCACTGGATGCCATAGGAGTACAGGATACACCCTACGTACTGGATGCCATATGATTACAGGATACATCCTAAGCACTGGATGGCATATGAGTACAGGACACATCCTAAGTACTGGATGCCATATGAATACAGGATACATCCTAAGCACTGGATGCCATATGAGTACAGGATATACTCAAAGCACTGGATGCCATGTGAATACAGGATATACTCTAAGCACTGGATGCCATATGAGTACAGAATACACCCTGGATGCCATAAGAAAACAGGATACACCAAAAGAACTGGATGCCACATGAGTACAGGATACACCCAAAGCAATGGATGGCATATAAATACAGGATGTACTCTAAGCACTGGATGCCATATGAGTACAGGATACACCCTAAGCACTGGATGCCATATGAGTACAGGATACACCCTAAGCACTGGATGCCAAATGAGTACAGTATACACCCTAATCAATGGATGGCATATAAATACAGGATATACTCTAATCACTGGATGCCATATGAGTCCAGGATACACCCTAAGCACTGGATGCCATATGAGTACAGGATACACCCTAAGCACTCTATGCACCCGAGAGATGGACACACCCCGAGAGATGCATGCACCATGAATAAAGGATATACCCTAAGCACTGGATGCACCATGACCACTGGATGCACCCTAAGAGGTAGACACACTCGGAGAGATGGAGAGATGGATGCAATATGAATACGGGATATACCCTAAGCACTGGATGCCATATGAGTACAGGATACACCCTAAGCACTGGATGCCATATGAGTACAGCATACACCCTAAGCACTGGATGCCATATAAGTACAGGATACACCCTAAGTACTGGATGCCATATGAAGACAGAATACACCCTAAGCACTGGATGACATATGAGTACAAGATACACCCTAAGTACTGGATGCCATATGAGTACAGGATACACCCTAAGCACTGGATGCCATATGAGTACAGGATACACCCTAAGTACTGGATGCCATATGAGTACAGGATACACCCTAAGTACTGGATGCCATATGAGTACAGGATACACCCTAAGCAATGGATGGCATATAAATACAGGATATACTCTAATCACTGGATGCCATATGAGTCATAGATACACCCTAAGCACTGGATGCCATATGAGTACAGGATACACCCTAAGCACTCTATGCACCCGAGAGATGGACACACCCCGAGAGATGCATGCACCATGAATACAGGATATACCCTAAGCACTGGATGCACCATGACCACTGGATGCACCCTAAGAGGTAGACACACTCAGAGAGATGGAGAGATGGATGCAATATGAATACGGGATATACCCTAAGCACTGGATGCCATATGAGTACAGGATACACCCTAAGCACTGGATGCCATATAAATACAGGATATACTCTAAGCACTGGATGCCATATGAGTACAGGATACACCCTAAGCACTGGATGCCATATAAATACAGGATATACTGTAAGCACTGGATGGCATATGAATTCAGGATACACCCTAGGAACTGGATGCTATATGAGTACAGGATACACCCTAAGCTCTGGATGCCATATAAATACAGGATACACCCTAAGCACTGGATGCCATATGAGTACAGGATACACCGTAAGCACTGGATGCCATATGAGTACAGGATACACCCTAAGAACTGGATGCCACATGAACACAGGATACACACTAAGCACTGGATGCCATATAAATACAGGATACACCCTAAGCACTGGATGCCATATGAGTACAGGATACACCGTAAGCACTGGATGCCATATGAGTACAGGACACACCGTAAGTACTGGATGCCATATGAGTACAGGATACACCCTAAGTACTGGATGCCATATGAATACAGTATACACCCTAAGCACTGGATGTCATATGAGTACAGGATACACCCTAAGCACTGGATGCCATATGAGTACAGGATACACCCTAAGTACTGGATGCCATATGAGTACAGGATACACCCTAAGCACTGGATGCCATAGGAGTACAGGATACACCCTACGTACTGGATGCCATATGAGTACAGGATACACCCTAAGCACTGGATGCCATATGAGTACAGGACACATCCTAAGTACTGGTTGCCATATGAATACAGGATACATCCTAAGCACTGGATGCCATATGAGTACAGGATATACTCAAAGCACTGGATGCCATATGAATACAGGATATACTCTAAGCACTGGATGCCATATGAGTACAGAATACACCCTGGATGCCATAAGAAAACAGCATACACCAAAAGAACTGGATGCCACATGAATACAGGATACACCCAAAGCAATGGATGGCATATAAATACAGGATATACTCTAAGCACTGGATGCCATATGAGTACAGGATACACCCTAAGCACTGGATGCCATATGAGTACAGGATACACCCTAAGCACTGGATGCCAAATGAGTACAGGATACACCCTAATCAATGGATGGCATATAAATACAGCATATACTCTAATCACTGGATGCCATATGAGTCCAGGATACACCCTAAGCACTGGATGCCATATGAGTACAGGATGCACCCTAAGCACTGGATGCCATATGAGTACAGGATACACCCTAAGCACTGGATGCCATATGAGTACAGGATACACCCTAAATACTGGATGCCATATGAACACAGGATACACCCTAAGCACTGGATGCCACATGAGTACAGGATACACCCTAAGTACTGGATGCCATATGAACACAGGATACACCCTAAGCACTGGATGCCATATGAGTACAGGATACACCCTAGATACTGGATGCCATATGAATACTGGATACACCCTAAGCACTGGATGCCATATGAGTACAAGATACACCCTAAGTACTGGATGCCATAGGAACACAGGATACACCCTAAGCACTGGATGCCATATGAGTACAGGATACACCCTAAGTGCTGGATGCCATATGAATACAGGATACACCCTAAGCACTGGATGCCATATGAGTGCAGGATATACTCTAAGCACTGGATGCCATATGAATACAGGATATACTCTAAGCACTGGATGCCATATGAGTACAGGATACACCCTAAGCACTGGATGCCATAAGAACACAGGATACACCAAAAGCACTGGATGCCATATGAGTACAGGATACACGCTAAGTGCTGGATGCCATATGAATACAGGATTCACCCTAAGCACTGGATGCCATATGAGTGCAGGATATACTCTAAGCACTGGATGCCATATGAATACAGGATATACTCTAAGCACTGGATGCCATATGAGTACAGGATACACCCTAAGCACTGGATGCCATAAGAACACAGGATACACCAAAAGCACTGGATGCCATATGAATACAGGATACACCCTAAGCAATGGATGGCATATAAATACAGGATATACTCCAAGCACTGGATGCCATATGAGTACAGGATACACCCTAAGCACTGGATGCCATATGAGTACAGGATACACCGTAAGCACTGGATGCCATATGAGTACAGGATACACACTAAGCAATGGATGGCATATAAATACAGGATATACTCTAAGCACTGGATGCCATATGAGTACAGGATACACCCTAAGCACCGGGTGCCATATGAGTACAGGATACACCCTAAGCACTCTATGCACCCGAGAGATGGACACACCCCGAGAGATGTATGCACCATGAATACAGGATATACCCTAAGCACTGGATGCACCATGACCATTGTATGCACCCTAAGAGGTAGACACACTCAGAGAGATGGAGAGATGGATGCCATATGAATACGGGATATACCCTAAGCACTGGATGCCATATGAGTACAGGATACACCCTAAGCACTGGATGCCATATAGATACAGGATATACTCTAAACACGGGATGCCATATGAGTACAGGATACACCCTAAGCACTGGATGCCATATAAATACAAGATATTCTGTAAGCACTGGATGCCATATGAATTCAGGATACACCCTAAGCACTGGATGCCATATGAGTACAGGATACACCCTAAGCACTGGATGCCATATAAATACAGGATACGCCCTAAGCACTGGATGCCATATGAGTACAGGATACACCGTAAGCACTGGATGCCATATGAGTACAGGATACACCCTAAGTACTGGATGCCATATGAATACAGGATACACCCTAAGCACTGGATGCCATATGAGTACAGGATATACTCTAAGCACTGAATGCCATATGAATACAGGATATACTCTAAGCACTGGATGCCATATGAGTACAGGATACACCCTAATCACTGGATGCCATATGAGTACAGGATACACCCTAAGCACTGGATGCCATATGAGTACAGGATACACCCTAAGCAATGGATGGCATATAAATACCGGATATGCTCTAAGCACTGGATTCCATATGAGTACAGGACACACCCTAAGCAGTGGATGCCATATAAATACAGGATACACCGTAAGCACGGGATGCCATATGAGTTCAGGATACACCGTAAGCACTGGATGCCATATGAGTATAGGATACACCCTAATTACTGGATGCCATATGAATACAGGATACACCCTAAGCACTGGATGCCATATGAGTACAGTATACACCCTAAGCACTGGATGCCATAAGAACACAGGATACACCAAAAGCACTGGATGCCATATGAGTACAGGATACACCCTAAGCAATGGATGGCATATAAATACAGGATATACTCTAAGCACTGGATGCCATATGAGTACAGGATTCACCCTAATCACTGGATGCCATATGAGTACAGGATACACCCTAAGCACTGGATGCCATATGAGTACAGGATACACACTAAGCAATGGATGGCATATAAATACAGGATATACTCTAAGCACTGGATGCCATATGAGTACAGGATACATCCTAAGCACTGGATGTCATATGAGTAAAGGATACACCCTAAGCACTCTATGCACCCGAGAGATGGACACACCCCGAGAGATGTATACACCATGAATACAGGATATACCCTAAGCACTGGATGCACCATGACCACTGTATGTGACGCACCCCTGGGCCTGTGTCGCACAGCGTTGCGCATGCAGGAGCTTACCCGGAGCCGGATCTGTTGAGGGTTGTAGTCTCGTGGCGGTGACCCGGTCCGTGCCCAGGGAGTCAGACTAAGTGACGTTGTATTAGCGGTAGATGTTGGACGACTACGCCACCCGTTGAATGCAGCGAAGGAGCTGCCGCTGCAGGACAGACCGCTGAGGCCGGTGGTAGGATTGTGCAGCGTGATAGTATCACCCCCAACGGGAGGGGTATGGCCTCAGGGCAGCCGACGTGGATGATGGGGGTAGCAGGAATCACTCAGAGACGATGCGGTGTAGTTCAGGGTCTTTACTGGTGATAAAGATAGACCCTCCCGGAGTACTGGCTAGCGATCGGGGCCTGGTCAGTCCTTGAGTAGATGGGATCTCCCCTGGCCAGGCGGAGTTGTAGGCCTCCCAAACTGACTGTACTCTTCTGGCTACCTTGCTAGAGGCGGGTATAAGTAGCCCACGTCCCTGAGTGTACCGTGTGGTGCTCACCCGTATGGCCGGTGACTCGGGGCCTTCTAGTGGCGTCCGCTCCACGACGGCGGTGCTGGTCCCACGCGTGTGACCGTGCCTTCGGGTTTCTTGGCCAGAGGACCTGAAATCCCCTGCCGGTCGGTTTCTGCTGCTGGGTAGGAGTTAGTCCCCACAGCCTCGGACTCCGGGTCCGGTGATAGCTTCCCAGTCAGGGCGAGCTCTGCAGCTGCCAGCCCCTGACTCCTTATAGCACTGCTCCCACAGAGCTCCTGATGTTCTTTTCCTATATCTGCTTCTCTTCTCTGTCTCTGCTTCTTCTCTACACACTAACCCTGCCTCAGCCCTAGGTTTATATAGGGGAAGTCCTTCCCCTCCCAGGACTGGGCAGGAGGTGTGGCATGCATAGGATCCCTGACCAAGAGACCTCCCACCTGCTCTCAGACATAACATTGCTGTTACTGTGGAAACCAGACCCCTGGGGTGCCACATTCCCCCCTAGTGAAATTTAGTACTCCGGGACTAAACATATTTTTAGAAAAACATAACAAGGTATAAACAATAATAATACAATAAGAAAAACACATAAAGATGGTTACGGCGTGTCCGCAACCGGGTGCAATTTTGAAGAAAAGCAAGGTGTCCATTTCACCAAAACAGGGAGACGTAACCAGGTAGGGGTCTGTCCTTAACAGTCTTTAGTCCATTCCTAGGTTACGCTCCAACCAATTGTACAAGGATTCACGGTAAATCCACCAAGGACTCCTAAAAATAACTATAAACACATAATTATTTACAAGTAACAGACAGGTGACCTCAATAAAACAATTTAAATACTTCAAATCCTCCAACGTGCGGGTAACTGGCCTCTAGTGGCCCTAGTGGACCTACGGAGCTGACTGTCTGGCCCTGAACTACAGGGTGTAGGAGCTGTCAAGGGTAAACTGGGCAGCTGTTTACGGGCTCTTTGGCTCACTAGGGGTACGGCAGGCTCACTATGAGCAGAGGGTTGATCCTCCTGTTCTGCTTGTGTGGAGTCTGCTGCCTCCTGGACTGGCTGCTCTTCCAGCTCTACCTGTTGCTCCGTAGGCACTTGGGAGGCTGGTTGGAGGAACGTGAGGACGGGTACCACAACTGCACCATTGACTTGAGTCCAGGACCGAGGGAAGTCTCCGAGCACAGTACTAACCATATCTTCCCTTTCCTCTACGGGTCGAGGGTCTTCTTGCTCTCCTTCTGGGTTCCGTAGCTGTTCGGGACACTTCTTCAGGTGATTCCGGGATACAATGGCTGTGGTTTCCCCTCCGTCTTTACTGATGGTACAAACCTTCGGGTTGTCGTGGCTTGAGGGCAGTACGGTGTACGGGTCCTTCTCCCACTGGTCGTCCAACTTGTGGAGCCGTCTCTTCCTCTTCAAGACCTGCTCTCCGGGTACCAGGGGAACAGCGGGAGCATACTGGTTGTAAGTTTTCTCTTGTCTTTCCCTAGCGAGACAGAGACTTCGCTCCACGCTCTCCTGTACTTTCCGGTACTGCTGCTGCCTCTCTGTGTCCCAGTCTGCTTCTGGTGAAGTGTCCTCGGGTGTCAGGACTCCCATCTCCAGGTCAACAGGTAGCTTACCAGGCCTTGCCCTCATTAGGTAAGCCGGGGTACAGTTGGTGGAACCTACAGGGATGTAGTTGTATAGGTCCACCAGGTCGGGCAGCTTCTTAGGCCACAGACTGCGTTCTTCCAGGGGCAACGTTTTCAGAAGATCCATTACCACCTGGTTCATTTTCTCACAAAGTCCATTAGTTTGCGGATGATAGGGTGTCGTCCTTATCTTCCGGCAGCCATACAGATTGCAGAATTCCTGGAAGACCTCCGCTTCAAAGGCAGGTCCCTGGTCAGCCAGCTCTTGGTCCGGGTACCCGTGTGGACGGCAGAAGTGCTGCTGGAAGGCTCTAGCTGCTGTTTGAGCTGTTAAGTCCTTAACGGGGACGACAACCAAGAACCGGGAGTAATGATCCACAATGGTTAACGCGTAGACGTAGCCACTTCTGCTTGGGGTCAGTTTTACATGATCCAAGGCTACCAGTTCCAACGGCTGCTTGGTGACGATGGACTGAAGGGGGGTCTTCTGGCTGGCACGGTCCTTCCTTCTTAGGTTGCACGGGCCACAGTCTCTGCACCACCTCTCGATGGTTCCCCTCATGCCTACCCAGTGGAACCGCCCGCGCAGCAGGAACTCCAACTTCTTCCATCCGAAGTGTCCAGCCCCGTCGTGGTATGCCTCCATCACCATGGCTGCGTCTCTTCGTGGCACCACTACTTGCCAGATTAGTTCATGCGTCCGGGAGTTAACCATTCTGCGGCACAACTTCCCCTTGTAAAGGAACAGTCGACTCTTCTCAGCCCACAGTTGTTTGGCTTCCTCCGGAGCGTCTGGGTCAAGGCGAGCCTCTGGCCGAGTCAGCATCTCCTTCACCAGTCGGACGGCAGGGTCACTGTCTTGCGTTTCCTCCCAGTTGTACTGAGGCAAGGGGTTAAACGTAGCGGCTTGCTTACTCCTTACCCGATGGGAATACTGGATAGTCCCATGACGGTGGAACGCGGGGAGTTCGACTTCTTCCAGTCCCTCTGGATCTTCTCCTACGTCCGGTAGGTTTGGCATCCTGGACAGGGCGTCCGCGTTGGTATTGGAGCGTCCTGCCCGGTATTTGATTGTGAACTCGTAGTTGGACAGACGGGCCATCCATCTCTGCTCTAGGGCACCGAGTCTTGCCGTGTCCAGGTGTGTCAACGGGTTGTTATCCGTGTACACGGTGAACCGGGAAGAAGCGAGGTAGTGCTTAAAGCGTTCGGTGACTGCCCACACCACTGCCAGGAACTCTAGCTTAAATGAGCTGTAATTCTCAGGGTTTCTTTCGGTGGGTCGCAGTTTTCGACTGGCGTAAGCGATTACTCGTTCTTTCCCCTGCTGGATCTGGGACAGTACGGCTCCTAGCCCGATGTTACTTGCGTCGGTGTAGAGGATAAAGGGCTGGCTGTAATCAGGGTACGCCAGGATTTCATCCCCCGTGAGGGCCATCTTCAGCTGGCGGAAGGACTCTTCTTCTAATTTCTCCCATTTGAAGGGCGGCTTCTGGTTCTTGGCCTTCCGGGACTGGCCTATCAGGAGGTCCTGCATAGGAGCTGCCTTTTTGGTGAAACCGGGGATGAATCTGCGGTAATAGCCTACCAACCCGAGGAACTGCCGCACTTCCTTTACACTGGAGGGACTTGGCCATTCCTTAATTGCGGTGATCTTATCAGGGTCGGGAGCCACTCCGTCAGCGCTCACCACGTGTCCCAGGTACTGCACCTTTGGTTTTAGGAGGTGACACTTGGAGGGTTTTACCTTTAAGCCGTAGTTTGCCAGAGCTTCGAACACTTCCGCCAGGTGTTTCAGGTGGTCCTCATAAGTCTTGGAATATACGATGACATCGTCCAGGTACAACAGGACCGTCTCGAAATTTCTGTGGCCCAGACAGCACTCCATTAATCGTTGAAAGGTTCCTGGTGCGTTACAGAGTCCGAACGGCATGCAGGTAAACTCGCTAAGTCCCATCGGGGTGGTGAATGCGGTCTTCTCCCGGTCCGCCTCTGCTACAGGAACCTGCCAGTACCCGCTAGTGAGATCCAAGGTAGAGAAGTTAGCAGATCTTAAAGCAGCCAAAGACTCCTCTATCCTTGGTAAGGGGTACGCATCCTTGTGTGTGATACAGTTGATTTTCCGGTAATCTACACACATCCTCATGGTGTTGTCTTTCTTTTTGACTAAGACTAGTGGAGCTGCCCAGGGGCTACAGCTATCCCTGATCACCCCAGCCTCCTTCATGTCCCTAAGCATCCCCTTGGCGTGTTGGTAGTGTGCAGGGGGTACGGGTCGATACCTCTCTTTTATGGGAAGATGGTCTCCCGTGGGGATGTGGTGTTCTACCCCCTTGACTCGCCCGAAGTCTAACGGGTGTTTACTAAACACTCTCTCGTACTCTTGAACCACCCGATAGACTCAGTGTCTCTGGTGTGAGGGAGTGGAGTCAGTACCCAAATGTAGTTGCTGACACCAGTCCTCCATTGTTTCCTTAGAGCCGTTACTTTCCTCCGGGGAAGATGGAGGCAAGGGTTCTACGGACTGTATGGAATTTTGATTGATGGTATACAATTTGGCTAGCGTGGCATACCGGGGCAGGTACACTTCCCTCTTCCCGATATTTATTATGCGAACGGGCACCCTCCCATGGCGTACATTGACCACCCCCCGTGCTGTCAAAATGGTGGGCCTACTGTCTGAGTAAACTGGTTCTACCATTGCCTGGTAATCTCTACCTCTCAGACCAATAGCTGCCCGGCACCAAATCATCATTTCACTTTTTGGGGGCATGGCAATAGGGAAAGGGTCACACATTCTTACGCTACCAATCTCACCACCGGAGAGTTCTATCTGTTGCCGTCGCATCAGTGCCCGGATCTCTTTCTGGAGCACTCGCTGCTGGCCGGAGCTGGCGTTCTTGGCAACCTGCTGTAAAAGGAAAATCACCTCTGCAAGACAATTTTCAATTACATTAGTTCCTAGAGTTATCTTTGGGTGACTCTCGTGCTTGTCAATGTCTACAATGATCAGTCCCTGTGCCGCCAGTTCAACTCTACCGATTTTAATGGTCACCTCTTTAAATCCAATCTGTGGCACGGGCTGACCATTGCTGGCGATGATACTCAAATCGTCGTCAGGGTAGCGGGTGATATCCGAGTCATTCCAGTACTGCTTGAAGAGCACGTACGGGACAGTGGTAACCTGTGACCCGGTGTCCAGTAGGGCACTCATAGGGATGCCATCCAGTACCACAGGCAAGGCTGGACGTCCTCCCACATATTTGTCGCGCCAGTTCGATGGGCCTGATGATCTTTTTCCTGGGGTTTGGCCCTCTACCCCAGGTTGTGCCAGTTTAAAGGACAGTACCTTGCCATATGTCCGGGTTGATTGCAGCGGCGGCAGATGGGTTGTCCGTCCTCGTTGTATCGGTCACTGGGTCTTCCTCTGGCCGGTGGGGTCCTCCTTGGTCGACGCCACGGGATGTCCTCCGGTCCGGATGCCAGCTGGATCTTCCCTGGAGTGGAAACCTGTAAAGACTGCACAGTTCGGGTTAGCGCGGCAACGCTTTTAGCTAGCTCTTGGACCTGATGGTGCAGGTCTGGAGCCGGGTCATTGTTCAAAGCCTGCGCATCAGCTCCCACAGGCCCTGCCGACAAGGGCGCCGCCTCCTGGTGGTAAGTGGTAGTGGGGCGTCTGTGGGTCACAACGCCACCTGGTGCCGGTTCTCGGAGCACCCGGATGGCTCTGTCCTTGAACTGTGCAAATCCCAGATGAGGGTCCTGTAAGGCCATTGCCCGCAACTGGGTTCGGTGGGCATTGCAATATAAACCCTCTATAAATTGTTCAGTCAACAGCCTGTCCTCGTCTCCCACGCCGTCAGGGTCGGTCTGCTTAATGGCTCTCAGGGCCTCTTGTAGGTTCAGGGCATAGTCCCTTATACTCTCGTGTGCTTGCTGCTTGCACCCGTAGAATCTAAGCTTGATCTCGGCTGAGGTGCGGGTATCAAAGGTGTCCCTCAGCCAGGTTAGTATCCCTGCAACAGTCCTCCCCCCAGGTGGCCAGGACTTTACCTCCCTTTGGGCTGCCCCGGTTAATTGGGCCACCAGGATGCTCACTTTTTGCTCTTCTGTGAGGGGATACACCTGGAAGAGGCTATCCAGCTTTTCTCTAAAGTCATGCAGGGTATGTGACTCCCCTGAGTACTGGGGTAGCCAGGCCGCTCCCGGGATATAGGGCATGGTGAAAGGCATGACTGCAGCAGCGGTGGCACTGGCGGGGGTTGAGGCAGTGAAGCTCTCCTCCGTATCCGACATCTTCTTCCCCCCTAGTGGACCGTGGCCTACCTTGCGATGATCCTCTTCCGTAAGCCGCGGCTCCGCAGTGGATCGTCAGGGTTGAGGACCTTCCGTCGCGCTCCTGTGACGTCGGCGTCTGCTGGGCTCCTTCCAGGACCTTACGCAACGTCCGGACGTGAGGCGGGGCTTCAGTTCTCGCGTGCTTTCGGAGTCCACGCCCCTCTTCTTCCCGCGCGGCGTCTTCAAAATGGCGTCCAACGGCGGGAAAACTCCACGGATGGCGGGAAGAAGGCAGAAGATGGCGCCGGATGGCGGGAAAACTTCGCGGATGGCGGGAAGAAGGCAGAAGATGGCGCCGGATGCCGGGAAACCTCCACGGATGGCGGGAATCTTCACCACTGGTAAGTTTGAACAGTCTTTTTCAGGCACGCAGTACCCGGTGGTTGCGGGCACGAGATCCTGCCGACTACGCCAAAAGTTGACGCACCCCTGGGCCTGTGTCGCACAGCGTTGCGCATGCAGGAGCTTACCCGGAGCCGGATCTGTTGAGGGTTGTAGTCTCGTGGCGGTGACCCGGTCCGTGCCCAGGGAGTCAGACTAAGTGGCGTTGTATTAGCGGTAGATGTTGGACGACTACGCCACCCGTTGAATGCAGCGAAGGAGCTGCCGCTGCAGGACAGACCGCTGAGGCCGGTGGTAGGATTGTGCAGCGTGATAGTATCACCCCCAACGGGAGGGGTATGGCCTCAGGGCAGCCGACGTGGATGATGGGGGTAGCAGGAATCACTCAGAGACGATGCGGTGTAGTTCAGGGTCTTTACTGGTGATAAAGATAGACCCTCCCGGAGTACTGGCTAGCGATCGGGGCCTGGTCAGTCCTTGAGTAGATGGGATCTCCCCTGGCCAGGCGGAGTTGTAGGCCTCCCAAACTGACTGTACTCTTCTGGCTACCTTGCTAGAGGCGGGTATAAGTAGCCCACGTCCCTGAGTGTACCGTGTGGTGCTCACCCGTATGGCCGGTGACTCGGGGCCTTCTAGTGGCGTCCGCTCCACGACGGCGGTGCTGGTCCCACGCGTGTGACCGTGCCTTCGGGTTTCTTGGCCAGAGGACCTGAAATCCCCTGCCGGTCGGTTTCTGCTGCTGGGTAGGAGTTAGTCCCCACAGCCTCGGACTCCGGGTCCGGTGATAGCTTCCCAGTCAGGGCGAGCTCTGCAGCTGCCAGCCCCTGACTCCTTATAGCACTGCTCCCACAGAGCTCCTGATGTTCTTTTCCTATATCTGCTTCTCTTCTCTGTCTCTACTTCTTCTCTACACACTAACCCTGCCTCAGCCCTAGGTTTATATAGGGGAAGTCCTTCCCCTCCCAGGACTGGGCAGGAGGTGTGGCATGCATAGGATCCCTGACCAAGAGACCTCCCACCTGCTCTCAGACATAACATTGCTGTTACTGTGGAAACCAGACCCCTGGGGTGCCACATTCCCCCCTAGTGAAATTTAGTACTCCGGGACTAAACATATTTTTAGAAAAACATAACAAGGTATAAACAATAATAATACAATAAGAAAAACACATAAAGATGGTTACGGCGTGTCCGCAACCGGGTGCAATTTTGAAGAAAAGCAAGGTGTCCATTTCACCAAAACAGGGAGACGTAACCAGGTAGGGGTCTGTCCTGCCCGAGTCCTTAACAGTCTTTAGTCCATTCCTAGGTTACGCTCCAACCAATTGTACAAGGATTCCCGGTAAATCCACCAAGGACTCCTAAAAATAACTATAAACACATAATTATTTACAAGTAACAGACAGGTGACCTCAATAAAACAATTTAAATACTTCAAATCCTCCAACGTGCGGGTAACTGGCCTCTAGTGGCCCTAGTGGACCTACGGAGCTGACTGTCTGGCCCTGAACTACAGGGTGTAGGAGCTGTCAAGGGTAAACTGGGCAGCTGTTTACGGGCTCTTTGGCTCACTAGGGGTACGGCAGGCTCACTATGAGCAGAGGGTTGATCCTCCTGTTCTGCTTGTGTGGAGTCTGCTGCCTCCTGGACCGGCTGCTCTTCCAGCTCTACCTGTTGCTCCGTAGGCACTTGGGATGCTGGTTGGAGGAACGTGAGGACGGGTACCACAACTGCACCATTGACTTGAGTCCAGGACCGAGGGAAGTCTCCGAGCACAGTACTAACCATATCTTCCCTTTCCTCTACGGGTCGAGGGTCTTCTTGCTCTCCTTCTGGGTTCCGTAGCTGTTCGGGACACTTCTTCAGGTGATCCCGGGATACAATGGCTGTGGTTTCCCCTCCGTCTTTACTGATGGTACAAACCTTCGGGTTGTCGTGGCTTGAGGGCAGTACGGTGTATGGGTCCTTCTCCCACTGGTCGTCCAACTTGTGGAGCCGTCTCTTCCTCTTCAAGACCTGCTCTCCGGGTACCAGGGGAACAGCGGGAGCATACTGGTTGTAAGTTTTCTCTTGTCTTTCCCTAGCGAGACAGAGACTTCGCTCCACGCTCTCCTGTACTTTCCGGTACTGCTGCTGCCTCTCTGTGTCCCAGTCTGCTTCTGGTGAAGTGTCCTCGGGTGTCAGGACTCCCATCTCCAGGTCAACAGGTAGCTTACCAGGCCTTGCCCTCATTAGGTAAGCCGGGGTACAGTTGGTGGAACCTACAGGGATGTAGTTGTATAGGTCCACCAGGTCGGGCAGCTTCTTAGGCCACAGACTGCGTTCTTCCAGGGGCAACGTTTTCAGAAGATCCATTACCACCTGGTTCATTTTCTCACAAAGTCCATTAGTTTGCGGATGATAGGGTGTCGTCCTTATCTTCCGGCAGCCATACAGATTGCAGAATTCCTGGAAGACCTCCGCTTCAAAGGCAGGTCCCTGGTCCGTCAGCACTTGGTCCGGGTACCCGTGTGGACGGCAGAAGTGCTGCTGGAAGGCTCTAGCTGCTGTTTGAGCTGTTAAGTCCTTAACGGGGACGACAACCAAGAACCGGGAGTAATGATCCACAATGGTTAACGCGTAGACGTAGCCACTTCTGCTTGGGGTCAGTTTTACATGATCCAAGGCTACCAGTTCCAACGGCTGCTTGGTGACGATGGACTGAAGGGGGGTCTTCTGGCTGGCATGGTCCTTCCTTCTTAGGTTGCACGGGCCACAGTCTCTGCACCACCTCTCGATGGTTCCCCTCATGCCTACCCAGTGGAACCGCCCGCGCAGCAGGAACTCCAACTTCTTCCATCCGAAGTGTCCAGCCCCGTCGTGGTATGCCTCCATCACCATGGCTGCGTCTCTTCGTGGCACCACTACTTGCCAGATTAGTTCATGCGTCCGGGAGTTAACCATTCTGCGGCACAACTTCCCCTTGTAAAGGAACAGTCGACTCTTCTCAGCCCACAGTTGGTTGGCTTCCTCCGGAGCGTCTGGGTCAAGGCGAGCCTCTGGCCGAGTCAGCATCTCCTTCACCAGTCGGACGGCAGGGTCACTGTCTTGCGTTTCCTCCCAGTTGTACTGAGGCAAGGGGTTAAACGTAGCGGCTTGCTTACTCCTTACCCGATGGGAATACTGGATAGTCCCATGACGGTGGAACGCGGGGAGTTCGACTTCTTCCAGTCCCTCTGGATCTTCTCCTACGTCCGGTAGGTTTGGCATCCTGGACAGGGCGTCCGCGTTGGTATTGGAGCGTCCTGCCCGGTATTTGATTGTGAACTCGTAGTTGGACAGACGGGCCATCCATCTCTGCTCTAGGGCACCGAGTCTTGCCGTGTCCAGGTGTGTCAACGGGTTGTTATCCGTGTACACGGTGAACCGGGAAGAAGCGAGGTAGTGCTTAAAGCGTTCGGTGACTGCCCACACCACTGCCAGGAACTCTAGCTTAAATGAGCTGTAATTCTCAGGGTTTCTTTCGGTGGGTCGCAGTTTTCGACTGGCGTAAGCGATTACTCGTTCTTTCCCCTGCTGGATCTGGGACAGTACGGCTCCTAGCCCGATGTTACTTGCGTCGGTGTAGAGGATAAAGGACTGGCTGTAATCAGGGTACGCCAGGATTTCATCCCCCGTGAGGGCCATCTTCAGCTGGCGGAAGGACTCTTCTTCTAATTTCTCCCATTTGAAGGGCGGCTTCTGGTTCTTGGCCTTCCGGGACTGGCCTATCAGGAGGTCCTGCATAGGAGCTGCCTTTTTGGTGAAACCGGGGATGAATCTGCGGTAATAGCCTACCAACCCGAGGAACTGCCGCACTTCCTTTACACTGGAGGGACTTGGCCATTCCTTAATTGCGGTGATCTTATCAGGGTCGGGAGCCACTCCGTCAGCGCTCACCACGTGTCCCAGGTACTGCACCTTTGGTTTTAGGAGGTGACACTTGGAGGGTTTTACCTTTAAGCCGTAGTTTGCCAGAGCTTCGAACACTTCCGCCAGGTGTTTCAGGTGGTCCTCATAAGTCTTGGAATATACGATGACATCGTCCAGGTACAACAGGACCGTCTCGAAATTTCTGTGGCCCAGACAGCACTCCATTAATCGTTGAAAGGTTCCTGGTGCGTTACAGAGTCCGAACGGCATGCAGGTAAACTCGCTAAGTCCCATCGGGGTGGTGAATGCGGTCTTCTCCCGGTCCGCCTCTGCTACAGGAACCTGCCAGTACCCGCTAGTGAGATCCAAGGTAGAGAAGTTAGCAGATCTTAAAGCAGCCAAAGACTCCTCTATCCTTTGTAAGGGGTACGCATCCTTGTGTGTGATACGGTTGATTTTCCGGTAATCTACACACATCCTCATGGTGTTGTCTTTCTTTTTGACTAAGACTAGTGGAGCTGCCCAGGGGCTACAGCTATCCCTGATCACCCCAGCCTCCTTCATGTCCCTAAGCATCCCCTTGGCGTGTTGGTAGTGTGCAGGGGGTACGGGTCGATACCTCTCTTTTATGGGAAGATGGTCTCCCGTGGGGATGTGGTGTTCTACCCCCTTGACTCGCCCGAAGTCTAACGGGTGTTTACTAAACACTCTCTCGTACTCTTGAACCACCCGATAGACTCAGTGTCTCTGGTGTGAGGGAGTGGAGTCAGTACCCAAATGTAGTTGCTGACACCAGTCCTCCATTGTTTCCTTAGAGCCGTTACTTTCCTCCGGGGAAGATGGAGGCAAGGGTTCTACGGACTGTATGGAATTTTGATTGATGGTATACAATTTGGCTAGCGTGGCATACCGGGGCAGGTACACTTCCCTCTTCCCGATATTTATTATGCGAACGGGCACCCTCCCATGGCGTACATTGACCACCCCCCGTGCTGTCAAAATGGTGGGCCTACTGTCTGAGTAAACTGGTTCTACCATTGCCTGGTAATCTCTACCTCTCAGACCAATAGCTGCCCGGCACCAAATCATCATTTCACTTTTTGGGGGCATGGCAATAGGGAAAGGGTCACACATTCTTACGCTACCAATCTCACCACCGGAGAGTTCTATCTGTTGCCGTCGCATCAGTGCCCGGATCTCTTTCTGGAGCACTCGCTGCTGGCCGGAGCTGGCGTTCTTGGCAACCTGCTGTAAAAGGAAAATCACCTCTGCAAGACAATTTTCAATTACATTAGTTCCTAGAGTTATCTTTGGGTGACTCTCGTGCTTGTCAATGTCTACAATGATCAGTCCCTGTGCCGCCAGTTCAACTCTACCGATTTTAATGGTCACCTCTTTAAATCCAATCTGTGGCACGGGCTGACCATTGCTGGCGATGATACTCAAATCGTCGTCAGGGTAGCGGGTGATATCCGAGTCATTCCAGTACTGCTTGAAGAGCACGTACGGGACAGTGGTAACCTGTGACCCGGTGTCCAGTAGGGCACTCATAGGGATGCCATCCAGTACCACAGGCAAGACTGGACGTCCTCCCACATATTTGTCGCGCCAGTTCGATGGGCCTGATGATCTTTTTCCTGGGGTTTGGCCCTCTACCCCAGGTTGTGCCAGTTTAAAGGACAGTACCTTGCCATATGTCCGGGTTGATTGCAGCGGCGGCAGATGGGTTGTCCGTCCTCGTTGTATCGGTCACTGGGTCTTCCTCTGGCCGGTGGGGTCCTCCTTGGTCGACGCCACGGGATGTCCTCCGGTCCGGATGCCAGCTGGATCTTCCCTGGAGTGGAAACCTGTAAAGACTGCACAGTTCGGGTTAGCGCGGCAACGCTTTTAGCTAGCTCTTGGACCTGATGGTGCAGGTCTGGAGCCGGGTCATTGTTCAAAGCCTGCGCATCAGCTCCCACAGGCCCTGCCGACAAGGGCGCCGCCTCCTGGTGGTAAGTGGTAGTGGGGCGTCTGTGGGTCACAACGCCACCTGGTGCCGGTTCTCGGAGCACCCGGATGGCTCTGTCCTTGAACTGTGCAAATCCCAGATGAGGGTCCTGTAAGGCCATTGCCCGCAACTGGGTTCGGTGGGCATTGCAATATAAACCCTCTATAAATTGTTCAGTCAACAGCCTGTCCTCGTCTCCCACGCCGTCAGGGTCGGTCTGCTTAATGGCTCTCAGGGCCTCTTGTAGGTTCAGGGCATAGTCCCTTATACTCTCGTGTGCTTGCTGCTTGCACCCGTAGAATCTAAGCTTGATCTCGGCTGAGGTGCGGGTATCAAAGGTGTCCCTCAGCCGGGTTAGTATCCCTGCAACAGTCCTCCCCCCAGGTGGCCAGGACTTTACCTCCCTTTGGGCTGCCCCGGTTAATTGGGCCACCAGGATGCTCACTTTTTGCTCTTCTGTGAGGGGATACACCTGGAAGAGGCTATCCAGCTTTTCTCTAAAGTCATGCAGGGTATGTGACTCCCCTGAGTACTGGGGTAGCCAGGCCGCTCCCGGGATATAGGGCATGGTGAAAGGCATGACTGCAGCAGCGGTGGCGCTGGCGGGGGTTGAGGCAGTGAAGCTCTCCTCCGTATCCGACATCTTCCTCCCCCCTAGTGGACCGTGGCCTACCTTGCGATGATCCTCTTCCGTAGGCCGCGGCTCCGCAGTGGATCGTCAGGGTTGAGGACCTTCCGTCGCGCTCCTGTGACGTCGGCGTCTGCTGGGCTCCTTCCAGGACCTTACGCAACGTCCGGACGTGAGGCGGGGCTTCAGTTCTCGCGCGCTTTCGGAGTCCACGCCCCTCTTCTTCCCGCGCGGCGTCTTCAAAATGGCGTCCAACGGCGGGAAAACTCCACGGATGGCGGGAAGAAGGCAGAAGATGGCGCCGGATGGCGGGAAAACTTCGCGGATGGCGGGAAGAAGGCAGAAGATGGCGCCGGATGGCGGGAAACCTCCACGGATGGCGGGAATCTTCACCACTGGTAAGTTTGAACAGTCTTTTTCAGGCACGCAGTACCCGGTGGTTGCGGGCACGAGATCCTGCCGACTACGCCAAAAGTTGACGCACCCCTGGGCCTGTGTCGCACAGCGTTGCGCATGCAGGAGCTTACCCGGAGCCGGATCTGTTGAGGGTTGTAGTCTCGTGGCGGTGACCCGGTCCGTGCCCAGGGAGTCAGACTAAGTGGCGTTGTATTAGCGGTAGATGTTGGACGACTACGCCACCCGTTGAATGCAGCGAAGGAGCTGCCGCTGCAGGACAGACCGCTGAGGCCGGTGGTAGGATTGTGCAGCGTGATAGTATCACCCCCAACGGGAGGGGTATGGCCTCAGGGCAGCCGACGTGGATGATGGGGGTAGCAGGAATCACTCAGAGACGATGCGGTGTAGTTCAGGGTCTTTACTGGTGATAAAGATAGACCCTCCCGGAGTACTGGCTAGCGATCGGGGCCTGGTCAGTCCTTGAGTAGATGGGATCTCCCCTGGCCAGGCGGAGTTGTAGGCCTCCCAAACTGACTGTACTCTTCTGGCTACCTTGCTAGAGGCGGGTATAAGTAGCCCACGTCCCTGAGTGTACCGTGTGGTGCTCACCCGTATGGCCGGTGACTCGGGGCCTTCTAGTGGCGTCCGCTCCACGACGGCGGTGCTGGTCCCACGCGTGTGACCGTGCCTTCGGGTTTCTTGGCCAGAGGACATGAAATCCCCTGCCGGTCGGTTTCTGCTGCTGGGTAGGAGTTAGTCCCCACAGCCTCGGACTCCGGGTCCGGTGATAGCTTCCCAGTCAGGGCGAGCTCTGCAGCTGCCAGCCCCTGACTCCTTATAGCACTGCTCCCACAGAGCTCCTGATGTTCTTTTCCTATATCTGCTTCTCTTCTCTGTCTCTACTTCTTCTCTACACACTAACCCTGCCTCAGCCCTAGGTTTATATAGGGGAAGTCCTTCCCCTCCCAGGACTGGGCAGGAGGTGTGGCATGCATAGGATCCCTGACCAAGAGACCTCCCACCTGCTCTCAGACATAACATTGCTGTTACTGTGGAAACCAGACCCCTGGGGTGCCACATATGCACCCTAAGAGGTAGACACACTCAGAGAGATGGAGAGATGGATGCCATATGAATACGGGATATACCCTAAGCACTGGATGCCATATGAGTACAGGATACACCCTAAGCACTGGATGCCATATAAATACAGGATATACTCTAAGCACGGGATGCCATATGAGTACAGGATACACCCTAAGCACTGGATGCCATATAAATACAGGATATTCTGTAAGCACTGGATGCCATATGAATTCAGGATACACCCTAAGCACTGGATGCCATATGAGTACAGGATACACCCTAAGCACTGGATGCCATATAAATACAGGATACACCCTAAGCACTGGATGCCATATGAGTACAGGATACACCGTAAGCACTGGATGCCATATAAGTACAGGATACACCCTATGTACTGGATGCCATATGAATACAGGATACACCCTAAGCACTGGATGCCATATGAGTACAGGATATACTCTAAGCACTGAATGCCATATGAATACAGGATATACTCTAAGCACTGGATGCCATATGAGTACAGGATACACCCTAATCACTGGATGCCATATCAACACAGGATACACCAAAAGCACTGGATGCCATATGAGTACAGTATACACCCTAAGCAATGGATGGCATATAAATACCGGATATACTCTAAGCACTGGATTCCATATGAGTACAGGACACACCCTAAGCAGTGGATGCCATATAAATACAGGATACACTGTAAGCACGGGATGCCATATGAGTTCAGGATACACCGTAAGCACTGGATGCCATATGAGTACAGGATACAACCTAAGTACTGGATGCCATATGAATACAGGATACACCCTAAGCACTGGATGCCATATGAGTACAGGATACACCCTAAGCACTGGATGCCATATGAGTACAGGATACACCCTAAGCACTGGATGCCATATGAGTACAGGATACACCCTAAGCACTGGATGCCATATATGTACAGGATACACCCTAAGCACTGGATGCCATATGAGTACAGGATACCCCCTAAGCAATGGATGGCATATAAATACAAGATATACTCTAAGCACTGGATGCCATATGACTACAGGATACACCCTAAGCACTGGATGCCATATGAGTACAGGATACACCCTAAGCACTGGATACCATATGAACACAGGATACACCTTAAGCACTGGATGCCATATGAGTACAGGATACACCCTAAGCACTGGATGCCATATCAGTACAGGATACACCCTAAGCACTGGATGCCATATGAGTACAGGATACACCCTAAGCACTGGATGCCATATGAACACAGGATACACCTTAAGCACTGGATGCCATATGAGTACAGGATACACCCTAAGCACTGGATGCCATATGAGTACAGGATACACCCTAAGCACTGGATGCCATATGAGTACAGGATACACCCTAAGCACTGGATGCCATATGAACACAGGATACACCTTAAGCACTGGATGCCATATGAGTACAGGATACACCCTAAGCACTGGATGCCATATGAACACAGGATACACCTTAAGCACTGGATGCCATATGAGTACAGGATACACCCTAAGCACTGGATGCCATATGAGTACAGGATACACCCTAAGCACTGGATGCCATATGAGTACAGGATACACCCTAAGCACTGGATGCCATATCAGTACAGGATACACCCTAAGCACTGGATGCCATATGAGTACAGGATACACCCTGAGCACTGGATGCCATATGAGTACAGGATACACCCTAAGCACTGGATCCCATATGAGTACAGGATACACCCTAAGCACTGGATGCCATATGAACACAGGATACACCTTAAGCACTGGATGCCATATGAGTACAGGATACACCCTAAGCACTGGATGCCATATGAGTACAGGATACACCCTAAGCACTGGATGCCATATGAGTACAGGATACACCCTAAGTACTGGATGCCATATATGTACAGGATACACCCTAAGCACTGGATGCCATATGAGTACAGGATACACCCTAAGCACTGGATGCCATATGAACACAGGATACACCTTAAGCACTGGATGCCATATGAGTACAGGATACACCCTAAGCACTGGATGCCATATGAATACAGGATACACCCTAAGCACTGGATGCCATATGAGTACAGGATACACCCTAAGTACTGGATGCCATATATGTACAGGATACACCCTAAGCACTGGATGCCATATGAGTACAGGATACACCCTAAGCACTGGATGCCATATGAACACAGGATACACCTTAAGCACTGGATGCCATATGAGTACAGGATACACCCTAAGCACTGGATGCCATATGAATACAGGATATACCTTAAACAATGGATGCAGACCGAGACAATTGAATGCACACATCATGGGGTTTGTGACTTCCCCATCAGAGACAATTATTGCAAAACAGCAGTTCATGAGCAGGATAAATTTATTCGGGGGCTTTGAACATTTTTGCACAGGAGGCGCGATACTTCAAACAGTCAGCGTTGTTTCAACAATCTTCATGTAAATTAATAGTACAAGTAAATATAAGAAAGTTTGTAATATATCTGATCAGTGATATCTTCTTCTTTCTCCACCTATGAGCCACTTCTAATCCCCAGCCACCTCCTGAATTCAACCATCAACTGCTAGATTCACCCTTGGGCAAAACAATGCAGACTGCCAGCTCTCCGGTAGATCAGATTAAAGCTGCCTATTGAAGTCCATGGAATCACCTTCACTGCACACCTTGTAATTCAGGTTCAATGATGCAGCAGATATCGCACATTAGTGCATGTGAATAGACGTATAAGAGCTTCAGGCAAGAGATAATATAAAGAAGTTTCGACCCTCCTGAGTCTTTACCTGAGTGTCGCTAAAGCTGAATAATTCTGATCTAATAAGATATGTAAGGACTCTATGCATGTAAAACCGTCACTATAGAAATGTATGAGGATCACATCTCTGAAGAGAAGGTAGAGAAGCTCATGTCGCTAAGTAGATATTGCCAAGATCCTAAGGAATAAGTGAAGTTTTTTTGCAGCGTCTTTTTAAGTTCCCATTGTTTTCTATGGATGAAAATATGCTGCAAAAACGCTGAAAGAATTGACTGCTGCAGATTTATAAAGTGCTGCAGTTCTCAAATTCAGTCAGGAAAATAAAGCCAAGTGTGTTGCAGGAGATTTCTGAAATCTTAGTTTTTGCTGGTACTGAAAAAAGCAGCTTTTAATTTGCATTGAAAAAAAGCTGCAAAAAAAATGCTGCATGTGAACATAGCTTTACTCTATAAGCAGAGCTGGAGTGCTGCCTCCTTTTCTCTTGTGTGATACTTTTTTTTTTTCCAATTGAGCACAATTATGTATTTCTCTTTGCTGTTTATACCAGTGCTGCTTTGATTTCATGTCTGGATATCTATCTTTAAATAAAACTATCTACAAATCCATCCAAACTTTAGTCATAAATGAAATTAGTTTTAGCCAACAATTTAGATTCAGAAATAACATCTGGGATACAATTTGGGACAATTCATTGAGAACTGTGTAATTATCCTTTTGCCCTCTGGGGGCGCTGCAGAAGAATTGAACACTTGCTTCCAGACTTCCTGCAGATTGCAGCCGATCCCTGAAGTTTGTGGAACTTTTCTAGTAAAGAGAGATCTAAAGCGGAGAACCCCTTTACCAACTTAGATACAAAATGATTCATATTTACTATTTTTTTTTATACTTTAATGGAAATAACCCTGTGAAATAAGATAGGGTCTCGCCTGGTTTTACCTCCAGTGGTGCCGCTCGAGGGCTTCCGGCAGCCAGATAGATAATTCCAGCTTTGATAAAAAGCTCAAACAATTTCTTTCCCCGCAATGTTTGCTATAAATTTCCAACTTTTCTTTGTGTACCAGTTTCCAACCTCATTCCATGGACGACGCGAATCTCGGACCCCATTCACCTCCACGACTCTGTGGAGAAGTGGCTTGTAATAAAATATTCCGTAATAACTATTTAACCTGCATTTTTCAGGGTCACGGCGAGTCAGATTGTTCAATTATACATCTGATGGGCACATAATACATATTCATTGCAAATGAGAAGTGATAGTATTGATGTTCCGCTGGCTGGGAACGTGCACCCACCACTGAAATATTCATGCAGGGCTACGGCAATTTTGTTTATGTCGTGTAAAATATTCATTTAGGTTTTTGAAAAAAAATATTTTGCTCGTAAAGTTCTGGATGCGGCTAAAACGTCTGGATTTTACGTCCCGCTGCAGATCGTCACCTCCTCGTCTTGCGCCTCACTCACATGTTCAATTATTAAGAGGACACTGCAAAAATCTGTTTAAGTTTCCACCATGTTAATCTGTGAGGATGTTACATGTAATCTGCCAACCTGCCCCTATGTGGGATTACACCGCATCCCCCTATTAAAGCGCAATTCCAGCTGGATATCAGTGTCGCAAAAATCTTTACTAAATTACAAAATAAATCAGTTTTACAGGAAATAGATTTCACTATATGATGTGTTTCTCTATGAATGTCAATTCTACCATGCCCCCGGCTGGAGCACAGATTTCATATTCTCTTTATGTGGAAGGAGATTTCTCTTCTGCTCTTTATCGCCCCCCTGCTCAGCCCTGCACTTTGTGTGAACTGTCAAGGTGAATAGGAGAAACGGCAACTGCTTTCACTATATTTCACTCTGTCACCTAACAAGCTTCTGCTCTGCTCTAAAAAATAATATATTTACCATGTCTGCACCACCTGCTATAGTATAACTGCTATAATACTGCCACCTATGTACAGGAATATAACTGCTATAATACTGCCCCCTATGTACAAGAATATAACCACTATAATACTGCTCCTGTGTACAAGAATATAATTACTATAATACCGCTCCTATGTACAAGAATATAACTACTATAACACTGCCCCCTATGTACAAGAATATAACTACTATAATACTGCTCCTATGTACAAGAATATAACTACTATAATACTGCTCCTATGTACAAGAATATAACTACTATAATACTGCCCCTATGTACAAGAATATAGCTACTATAATACTGCCCCCTATGTACAAGAATATAACTACTATAATACTGCCCCCTATGTACAAGAATATAACTAATATAACACTGCCCCCTATGTACAAGAATATAACTACTATAATACTGCCCCTATGTACAAGAATATAACTACTATAATACTGCTTCTATGTACAAGAATATAACTACTGTAATACTGCTCCTATGTACAAGAATATAACTACTATAATACTGCTCCTATGTACAAGAATATAACTACTATAATACTGCTCCTATGTACAGGGATATAACTACTATAATACTGCTACTATGTACAATAATATAACTACTATAATACTGCCCCTATTTACAAAAATATAACTACTATAATACTGCCCCTATGTACAGGAATATAACTACTATAATACTGCTCCTATGTACAAGAATATAACTACTATAATACTGCCCCCTATGTACAAGAATATAACTACTATAATACTGCTCCTATGTACAAGAATATAACTACTATAATACTGCCCCTATGTACAGGAATATAACTACTATAATACTGCTCCTATGTACAAGAATATAACTACTATAATACTGCTCCTATGTACAAGAATATAACTAATATAATACTGCCCCTATGTACAGGAGCATCACTACTATAAAACTGCCCATATGTACAAGAATATAACTACTATAATACTGCCCCCTATGTACAAGAATATAACTACTGTAATACTGCCCCCTGTGTACAAGAATATAACTACTATAATACTGCCCCCTAAGTGCAAGAATATAACTACTATAATACTGCTCCTATGTACAAGAATATAACTACTATAATACTGCTCCCTATGCACAAGAATATAACTACTGTAATACTGCCCCCTGTGTACAAGAATATAACTACTATATTACTGCCCCCCATGTACAAGAATATAACTACTATAATACTGCCCCTATGTACAAGAATATAACTTCTATAATACTGCTCCTATTTACAAAAATATAACTACTATAATACTGCTCTTATGTACAAGAATATAACTACTATAATACTGCCCCCTATGTACAAGAATATAACTACTATAATACTGCCCCCTATGTACAAGAATATAACTACTGTAATACTGCTCCTATGTACAAGAATATAACTACACCAATACTGCCCCTATGTACAGGAATATAACTGCTGTAATACTTCCCCTATGTACAAGAATATAACTACTATAATACTGCCCCCTATGTAGAAGAATATAACTACTGTAATACTGCCCCCTATGTACAAGAATATAACTACTATAGTACCGCTCCTATTTACAAGAATATAGCTACTATAATACTGCCTCCTATATACAAGAATATTACTACTATAATACTGCCCCTATGTACAAGAATATAACTACTATAACACTGCTCCCTATATACAAGAATATAACTACTATAATACTGCCCCCTATGTACATGAATATAACTACTATAATACTGCCCCTTATGTACAAGAATATAACTACTATAATATTGCCTCTATGTACAAGAATATAACTACTGTAACACTGCCCCTATGTACAAGAATATAACTACTATAATACTGCCCCCTATGTACAAGAATATAACTACTATAATATCGCCCCCTGTGTACAAGAATATAACTACTATAATACTGCCCCTATGTACAAGAATATAACTGCTATAATACTGCCCCCTTTGTACAAGAATATAACTACTATAATACTGCCTCTATGAACAAGAATATAACTACTATAATACTGCCCCCTATAAACAAGAATATAACTACTATAATACTGCTCCTTTGTACCAGAATATAACTACTATAATACTGTTATGATCTGCTACAGAGACTAAGGAAAGACAGGAGATCTGTCCCTACAATAGAACTAAACTAGATCCCTACGATGTAACGGGGAACCTGATCCTGCGATCAGACCCGCTAAAGTCCTCGGCTAGTCTGTACGAAGACCTATAGATGTGAGGGAGGTATCCCTACAAGAACTAGGGACTGGGATAAGTTGGACACCTCCTAGCAGAAATAGTAGCAGTCAAAGACAAACACACAACAAAAAGCATAGAGGTCAGAAGACCTAGCAAAACTAACAGAGAACGGCAACAGAGCACCAAGCTAGCTCAAAAGTAGTAAATACAATGAAGTCCAGCAAGGCAAGGAGGGCGGAGCCGGATTAAATAGGCAAAAATGGTCATGTGACCAGCAAACTCAAAAAAACCTAACAGGAGAGTTCTAACAGTACCCCCTCTTCTAAGAGGATCCTCCGGATCCCCTAGGCCCAGGCTTACCAGGAAACCTCCTGTGAAACGCTCTGACAAGTCTGGAAGCAGAAACATCATCCGCCCTCACCCATGAGTTATCCTCAGGTCCGAAACCCTTCCAAGCGACGAGATACTGCAAACTCCCTCTATACCGTCTAGAATTTAGGATGCGGGAAATTTCATATTCCCCGTCCTCCACCACCAGAGGAACAGTGGCAGAGGCGTCACCATCCGACACATCAGCTTTTTTCAATAGAGAAACATGAAACACCGGGTTAATCTTCCAGGACGTAGGAACCTCCAACCTAACAGCAGATTGGTTAACTATCTGAAGCACCTTAAAAGGCCCTACGAACTTGGGACCCAATTTTTTAGAAGGAATCCTCAATCGCAGATTCTTAGAGGACAACCAAACCATGTCACCAACAGCAAACAAAACCTCTTGTCGTTTCCTATCAAAGTACCTCTTAGATTTTTTGTTAGCCTCCTGAAGATTACCACGCACATCCGTCCAAACTCTCTCCAAATCACCGGAAAAACTCTCCTCCTCAGGCACAGCCGAAACCAATTTGGAGAATGACCCAAAAGACGGATGCCTCCCAGAACAACAAAAAAAAGGCGAACACCCAGCAGAAGAGGATGTATGGTTGTTAAGAACAAATTCAGCAAGTGGCAGAAACTCAGACCACCCCTCTTGATTGTCTGTCACAAAACAATGCAAGAACTGCTCAACATCCTGGTACTTCCTTTCTGTCTGGCCATTAGACTCAGGATGATATCCGGATGAAAACGACAAATGAACTCCCAACCTGTCACAAAAGGCACGCCAAAAACGAGCCACGAACTGAGGTCCCCTATCAGAAACAATGTCAGTAGGAACACCATGTAGTCTGACAATTTCCTTGACAAAGGCCTTAGCGAGTGTCTTAGCGCAGGGCAGTTTGATGAAGGGAACCAAGTGACACATCTTGCTAAAACGGTCCACGACCACCCAGATGACCGTGAAACCTTCAGAGGGGGGAAGGTCAGTAATAAAGTCCATAGCCAGATGTGTCCAAGGTGCACTAGGGACCTCCAGAGGGCAAAGCAACCCCGCAGCAGGAGCATGCGAAGACTTGGATCTTGCACACACAGTACATTGGCGCACCCACTTAATGACCTCCTTCTGCCATCCAGGCCACCAAAAACTGCGACCCACAAGTCTCTTGGTCTCATAAATTCCTGGATGACCTGCCAACCGAGACTCGTGACACTCAACAAACAAATCTCTCCTAAAGGTACTAGGCACAAACAACCTCCCATGGGGAGTGTTAGATGGGGCATTCTCCTGAGCTTTAAGAATCTCATCCTCCAAAACGGAGTCCAAAGCAGCAATCACAACACCTTCTTGTAAAATGGTCTCCTCTTCCTCCTCAACACCGACCATGGGAGAAAAGCTGCGAGACAAAGCATCCGCTTTAACATTCTTAGTACCTGGGATGTAAGTAACGGAAAAATTAAACCGCGAGAAAAACAGTGCCCACCTAGCCTGACGGGCATTCAAGCGCTTGGCAGCATCAAGATAGATCAGATTTTTATGATCAGTGAAAACCTGAATGGGAAATTCAGCACCTTCCAAGAGGTGACGCCAGTGTTCAAATGCGAGTTTAATCGCCAGCAATTCCCGATTACCAATATCGTAATTAAGTTCAGTCTCAGAAAATTTCTTTGAAAAAAAGGCACAGGGATGTACTCCATCCTTGTTTTCCTGAGACAACACCGCACCGACCCCCACCGAAGAAGCATCAACCTCAACCAAAAACGGCTTAGTCACATCAGGCTGCATAAGGATGGGAGGAGAGCTGAACCTCTCCTTTAGAAACACAAAAGCTTCAATGGCCTCAGAAGTCCACTGAACAGCATCAGCACCTTTCCTGGTGAGATCGGTCAGCGGTTTGACAATAATAGAAATTTTTTTTATGAATTTTCTGTAATAATTGGCGAAACCCAAAAACCTCTGTATCGATTTCAAACCAATAGGCCTAGGCCATTCCTGCACAGCCTGAACTTTAACCGGGTCCATCTCAAAACCTTCACTGGAGATAATGTAGCCCAAAAAACTAATTCTCTGTACAGCGAACTCACATTTCTCCAGCTTAGCGAAAAGCGAATTGTCCATTAATAATTGTAATACCTCACGTACGCTCCGCCAATGAGACTCCAGATCAGGCGAATAAATCAGAATGTCATCCAAATACACAACCACATTTTTGCCGATTAAAGGTCTAAGGATGTCATTAATAAGATTCTGAAAAAATGCTGGAGCATTGGTAAGACCAAAAGGCATAACCAGATTCTCAAAATGACCCACAGGAGTGTTAAAAGCAGTCTTCCATTCATCACCCTCTTTCATGCGCAACAAATTGTATGCCCCCCGGAGATCAATTTTAGAGAACCACTTGGCCCCCACTAACTGGTTAAATAAATCAGGAATCAATGGCAGTGGGTAAGGATTGCGTACAGTAATTTTATTAATCTCACGAAAGTCCAGACAAGGACGTAAACAGCCATCTTTCTTTTTTACAAAAAAAAATCCAACAGCCACAGGAGACAGGAGATCTGTCCCTACAATAGAACTAAACTAGATCCCTACGATGTAACGGGGAACCTGATCCTGCGATCAGACCCGCTAAAGTCCTCGGCTAGTCTGCACGAAGACCTATAGATGTGAGGGAGGTATCCCTACAAGAACAAGGGACTGGGATAAGTTGGACACCTCCTAGCAGAAAAAGTAGCAGTCAAAGACAAACACACAACAATAAGCATAGAGGTCAGAAGACCTAGCAAAACTAACAGAGAACGGCAACAGAGCACCAAGCTAGCTCAAGAGTAGTAAATACAATGAAGTCCAGCAAGGCAAGGAGGGCGGAGCCGGATTAAATAGGCAAAAATGGTCAAGTGACCAGCAAACTCAAAAAACCTAACAGGAGAGTTCTAACAAATACTGCCCCTACGTACAAGAATATAACTACTATAATACTGCTCCTATGTACAAGAATATAACTACTATAATACTGCCCCTATGTACAAGAATATAACTACTATAATACTGCCTCTATGTACAAGAATATAACTACTATAATACTGCTCCTATGTGCAAGAATATAACTACTATAATACTGTTCCTATGTGCAAGAATATAACTACTATAATACTGCCCCTATGTACACGAATATATCTACTATAATACTGCCCCTATGTACAAGAATATAACTACTATAATACTGCCCCTATAAACAAGAATATAACTACTATAATACTGCTCCTAAGTGCAAGAATATAACTACTATAATACTGCCCCTAAGTATAAGAATATAACTACTATAATACTGCTCCTATGTACAAGAATATAACTACTATAATACTGCCTCTATGTTCAAGAATATAACTACTATAATACTGCCTCTATGTACAGGAATATAACTACTATAATACTGCTCCTATGTGCAAGAATATAACTACTATAATACTGCCCCTATGTACCAGAATATAACTACTATAATACTGCTCCTATGTGCAAGAATATAACTGCTATAATACTGCCCCTATGTAAAAGAATATAACTACTATAATACTGCCCCTATGTACAAGAATATAACTACTATAATACTGCTCCTATGTACAAGAATATAACTACTATAATACTGCCCCTATGTACAAGAATATAACTGCAATAATACTGCCCCTATGTACAAGAATATAACTACTATAATACTGCTCCTATGTGTAAGAATATAACTACTATAATACTGCCCCTATGTACCAGAATATAACTACTATAATACTGCTCCTATGTACCAGAATATAACTGCTATAATACTGCCCCTGTGTAAAAGAATATAACTGCTATAATACTGCCCCTATGTACAAGAATATAACTACTATAATACTGCCCCTATGTACAAGAATATAACTACTATAATACTGCCCCTATGTACAAGAATATAACTACTATAATACTGCCTCTATGTACAAGAATATAACTACTATAATACTGCTCCTATGTGCAAGAATATAACTACTATAATACTGTTCCTATGTGCAAGAATATAACTACTATAATACTGCCCCTATGTACACGAATATATCTACTATAATACTGCCCCTATGTACAAGAATATAACTACTATAATACTGCCCCTATAAACAAGAATATAACTACTATAATACTGCTCCTAAGTGCAAGAATATAACTACTATAATACTGCCCCTAAGTATAAGAATATAACTACTATAATACTGCTCCTATGTACAAGAATATAACTACTATAATACTGCCTCTATGTTCAAGAATATAACTACTATAATACTGCCTCTATGTACAGGAATATAACTACTATAATACTGCTCCTATGTGCAAGAATATAACTACTATAATACTGCCCCTATGTACCAGAATATAACTACTATAATACTGCTCCTATGTGCAAGAATATAACTGCTATAATACTGCCCCTATGTAAAAGAATATAACTACTATAATACTGCCCCTATGTACAAGAATATAACTACTATAATACTGCTCCTATGTACAAGAATATAACTACTATAATACTGCCCCTATGTACAAGAATATAACTGCAATAATACTGCCCCTATGTACAAGAATATAACTACTATAATACTGCTCCTATGTGTAAGAATATAACTACTATAATACTGCCCCTATGTACCAGAATATAACTACTATAATACTGCTCCTATGTACCAGAATATAACTGCTATAATACTGCCCCTGTGTAAAAGAATATAACTGCTATAATACTGCCCCTATGTACAAGAATATAACTACTATAATACTGCCCCTATGTACAAGAATATAACTACTATAATACTGCCCCTATGTACAAGAATGTATCTACTATATTACTGCCCCTATGTACAAGAATATAACTACTATAATACTGCTCCTATGTGTAAGAATATAACTACTATAATACTGCCCCTATGTACAAGAATATAACTACTATAATACTGCTCCTATGGGTAAGAATATAACTAGTATAATTCTGCCTGTAACATACCTGGCGGCGTCCTTGCATAGTGGTCCATCTCCCACTGTGCAGGAGCGCGCACTTGATCTTCAGTCCAGTCTGCTAGCCTGGCTTCCCTCCATGCTGTCTGTTTGCCTCTGTGTCTGCTGGTTAAGGGCGGCGCCCGATCGCTTCCTGGTTTTTGTACCTGCTGCAGGCACACCCCTTGTGCGTCCTCAGCCTATTGCTGTCTGTCATCTGGTATTTAACCCAGCTGCTCCAATGAATCCCTGCCTGAGCATTGTGTTCTGTCAGTTGGCCTTTGGTGACTGATATGCCAGGTCCCGTTTATGTTTCCTGCCTTCGGTATCAGTTCCCATGTCTGAACTGTGTCCTGTCTGTATTATCTTCTAGCCTTTTGTCTTCTGCCTATCCTGGAGGCTGTATTTCCAGGCCTGTGTGAACTCGCTCCTGCCTGTTCGTTCTGCCTTCTAGGGGCAGCTTACCTAGACCCGCTTCTGTATCTTGCTGCTGTATCTGTTCTTGTCTGTATACTCTCCTAGCCTGTTTTGTTTTTCTCTATGTCCGTACTTTCCCTTTTTCTGCAGAGTCTGAACTCGTACCGAACTCCTGCTCGTTGTCACTGTAATTCCGTTTGTGAGTTTGTGGTCCACTCGCTACTTCTCTGCAAGTACCCTGTGGGTATCTGGTTCTGCCTTTCCCTTCTAGTCTGTTCCGTGTGAATAGAGCCCTGTCCCCACCGCGTCTGCGGTTTCGCTTTGCTCAGCTCTGTCCACCGCGTCTGCGGTTTTCGCTTTGCTCAGCTCTGTCCACCGCGTCTGCGGTTTTCGCTTTGCTCAGCTCTGTCCACCGCGTCTGCAGATTTCGCTTTGCTCAGCTCTGTCCACCGCGTCTGCGGTTTTCGCTTTGCTCAGCTCTGTCCACCGCATCTACGGTTTTTGCTTTGCTCAGCTCTGTCCACCGCGTCTGCGGTTTTCGCTTTGCTCAGCTCTGTCCACCGCGTCTGCGGTTCTCGCTTTGCTCAGCTCTGTCCACCGCGTCTGCGGTTTTCGCTTTGCTCAGCTCTGTCCACCGTGTCTGCGGTTTTCGCTTTGCTCAGCTCTGTCCACCGCGTCTGCGGTTTTCGCTTTGCTCAGCTCTGTCCACCGCGTCTGCGGTTTTCGCTTTGCTCAGCTCTGTCCACCGCGTCTGCGGTTTTCGCTTTGCTCAGCTCTGTCCACCGCGTCTGCGGTTTTCGCTTTGCTCAGCTCTGTCCACCGCGTCTGCAGATTTCGCTTTGCTCAGCTCTGTCCACCGCGTCTGCGGTTTTCGCTTTGCTCAGCTCTGTCCACCGCATCTACGGTTTTTGCTTTGCTCAGCTCTGTCCACCACGTCTGCGGTTTTCGCTTTGCTCAGCTCTGTCCACCGCGTCTGCGGTTTTTGCTTTGCTCAGCTCTGTCCACCGCGTCTGCGGTTTTCGCTTTGCTCAGCTCTGTCCACCGCGTCTGCGGTTTTCGCTTTGCTCAGCTCTGTCCACCGCGTCTGCGGTTTTCGCTTTGCTCAGCTCTGTCCACCGCGTCTGCGGTTTTCGCTTTGCTCAGCTCTGTCCACCGCGTCTGCGGTTTTCGCTTTGCTCAGCTCTGTCCACCGCGTCTGCGGTTTTCGCTTTGCTCAGCTCTGTCCACCGCGTCTGCGGTTTTCGCTTTGCTCTGCCCTGTCCACCACGTCTGCGGTTTCGAATTTGTCTCCCAGTCTGTACTGGACCCTACCCAGCCTGCGCTCTAGTCTGCCTGTTCCTGTATTCCCCGGTGTGGGTCAACAGCCGTGTCCGGAGTCTGACCTGGAGTAGACCCTGGTTCCTCTGCTCGGTTCCTCCCTGGTGCACTGGCGTCGTATGCCGTCGTGCGACCTTGGTCGGATCGGGCAGATACTTAGTTACGCCCCTCCAGGCACTCTCCGGTTCATGGCACAGTGGAATCACTACATAAACACGCACACTCCAGTCAGTCCGGGCGTGTGCATTACAGCATGCTCAGGCCATGGTTCCCGTTGAGCCCCACGGCCTTCGCTCTCTGAGACTTTTTCCAGCGAATACGTGCATTAAAAATAAATATATATATTTTTTTCTCTAGCTGAGTTCCAGGCGAATTACGCACCCGTCCAGATGGATCTATCAGCTCTCGTTCCTGCGGATCCGCCACGTTACTATGGGGATCCAAGACAGAGTCGTGCATTTGTGGAGCAATGCATGCTACACTTCAAGTTCTACCCTCCTTGTTTTCCCACCGATCGGGTTAAGGTGGGATTCATTATGTCTAACCTAGCGGGTGATGCCTTGGAATGGATCAACCCCCTATGGGAAACACAGGATCCTATCGTCCTGGACATAATGGCCTTCCTGGTGGCCTTTCTAATGGTCTTCGATGATCCTAACCCGGAGGCTCCTGCTGAAGCTTCACTTCCCAATATCCCGGAGCAGCCCCGATGGGTAATGTGTGTGGGTAGCGCAATAGTCCTCCAGCCCAATGAGACTACTGCCCACCCAGAATCCTCACAGGGTGACTACGCTCTCCGGAATACTTCTCCCAACCTCAAGAGGTAGTCCAGACGTGCTAGACATAGAGGCAAGCCGTCACGCCAGGGTCTGTCCTCCCTGAGACCTCCTGACCCCAACCTTGAAGTCCCTACTGAAGCTTCATCTCCCTGTATCCCGGAGAAGCCCCAACGGGTAATGTGCGTGGGTAGTGCACCAGTTCTTCTGCCCGAAGAGACTACTGCCCATCCAGACTCCACACAGGAGAACTTCCTGCACCCGGCATCAGATACTTCATCCACTTTAACCAGTGTGCATGTCCAAGGATGCTCCGAAGCTGTGATTACCTCCGAGTCTGTTCACCTCTACTACCTGGCGGAGGACCCCCTGTTGCCTCCTGAATCCTCCGGGATACCACTCGATGACAAATGGAGAGAGACTTCTCTACACCCGGTACTCGATAATTTGTCCGCTCCGTCCTGTGAGCCTGACAATGGGTACCCCAAAGGGGTAGTTACCTCCGAGTCTCTACACCCCTCCGACCAGGCGGAGGACCTCCAGTTGTCTCCAGAACCCTTCGGGGTGCTACCTGGTAGCGAAAGGACAGAGACTCTCCTATACTCTGTACCTGATACCTCGCTCGCTTCGTCCAGTGAGTCCGACCTAGTGTACTCCGAAACAGAGGTTACCCCCAAGTCTCTACACCCTTCTGACCAGGCGGAGGACCTCCAGTTGTCTCCTGAACCCTTCGGGGTGCTACCTGATAGCGAATGGACAGAGACTCTCCTATACTCGGTACCTGATACCTCGGCTGCTTCGTCGAGTGAGTCTGAACAAGTTTGCTCCGAAGCAGAGGTTATTCCCGAGTCTCTACACCCCTCTGACCAGGCGGAGGACCTCCAGTTGTCTCCTGAACCCTTCGGGGTGCTACCTGATAGCGAATGGACAGAGACTCTCCTATACTCGGTACCTGATACCTCGCCCGCTTCTTCCAGTGAGTCCGACCTAGTGTACTCCGAAGCAGAGGTTATCCCCGAGTCTCTACACCCCTCTGACCAGACGGAGGACCTCCAGTTGTCTTCTGAACCCTTCGGGGTGCTACCTGATAGCGAATGGACAGACACTCTCCTATACTCGGTACCTGATACCTCGCCCGCTTCTTCCAGTGAGTCCGACCTAGTGTACTCCGAAGCAGAGGTTACCCCCGAGTCTCTGCACTCTTCTAACCCGGCGGAGGACCCCCAGTTGTTTCCTGAATCCTCCGGGGTACCACCTGATAACAAAGAGACAGTGACTTTTCTACACCTTGTACCTGATACCTCGCCCATTTCATCCTGTGAGCTTGACAAGATGTACCCCGAAGCAGAGGTTACCCCCGAGTCTCTGCACCCCTCCAACCCGGCGGAGGGCTTCCAGTTGTCTCCTGAACCCTCTGGGGTGCTACCTGATAATAAGTGGAGAGAGACTTCCTTGTGTGCTATTCCTGGTACTCCACCCGTTTCGTCTGTTGCTGAGGATGGCTGGATAGGAGGTAGCATCCTAGCTACCCAGATGAGACCAGTTTTTCCGGTGGACAGTGGAAGTGATCTCCTTGAAGTAAAGGATTGGCCCTCGAATTCCCTGCGGAACATTCTGGCAGGCCTGAAGAAGAGGGGGCGTAAGGGGGGGGGTACTGTAACATACCTAGCGGTGTCCTTGCATAGTGGTCCATCTCCCACTGTGCAGGAGCGCGCACTTGATCTTCAGTCCAGTCTGCTAGCCTGGCTTCCCTCCATGCTGTCTGTTTGCCTCTGTGTCTGCTGCTTAAGGGCGGCGCCCGATCACTTCCTGCTTTTTGTACCTGCTGCAGGCACACCCCTTGTGCGTCCTCAGCCTATTGTTGTCTGTCATCTGGTATTTAACCCAGCTGCTCCAATGAATCCCTGCCTGAGCATTGTGTTCTGTCAGTTGGCCTTTGGTCACTGATATGCCAGGTCCCGTTTATGTTTCCTGCCTTCGGTATCAGTTCCCGTGTCTGAACTGTGTCCTGTCTGTATTATCTTCTAGCCTTTTGTCTTCTGCCTATCCTGGAGGCTGTATTTCCAGGCCTGTGTGAACTCGCTCCTGCCTGTTCGTTCTGCCTTCTAGGGGCCGCTTACCTAGACCCGCTCCTGTATCTTGCTGCTATATCTGTTCTTGTCTGTATACTCTCCTAGCCTGTTTTGTTTTTCTCTATGTCCGTACTTTCCCTTTTTCTGCAGAGTCTGAACTCGTACCGAACTCCTACTCGTTGTCACTGTACTTCCGTTTGTGAGTTTGTGGTCCACTCGCTACTTCTCTGCAAGTACCCTGTGGGTATCTGGTTCTGCCTTTCCCTTCTAGTCTGTTCCGTGTGAATAGAGCCCTGTCCCCACCGCGTCTGCGGTTTCGCTTTGCTCAGCTCTGTCCACCGCGTCTGCGGTTTTCGCTTTGCTCAGCTCTGTCCACCGCGTCTGCGGTTTTCGCTTTGCTCAGCTCTGTCCACCGCGTCTGCGGTTTTCGCTTTGCTCAGCTCTGTCCACCGCGTCTGCGGTTTTCGCTTTGCTCAGCTCTGTCCACCGCGTCTGCGGTTTTCGCTTTGCTCAGCTCTGTCCACCGCGTCTGCGGTTTTCGCTTTGCTCTGCCCTGTCCACCGCGTCTGCGGTTTCGAATTTGTCTCCCAGTCTGTACTGGACCCTATCCAGCCTGCGCTCTAGTCTGCCTGTTCCTGTATTCCCCGGTGTGGGTCAACAGCCGTGTCCGGAGTCTGACCTGGAGTAGACCCTGGTTCCTCTGCTCGGTTCCTCCCTGGTGCACTGGCGTCGTATGCCGTCGTGCGACCTTGGTCGGATCGGGCAGATACTTAGTTACGCCCCTCCAGTGGAATCACTACATAAACACGCACACGCCAGTCAGTCCGGGCGTGTGCATTACACTGCCCCTATGTACAAGAATATAACTACTATAATACTGCTCCTATGTGCAAGAATATAACGGCTATAATACTGCCCCTATGTAAAAGAATATAACTACTGTAATACTGCCCTATGTACAAGAATATAACTACTATAATACTGCTCCTATGTACAAGAATATAACTACTATAATACTGCCCCTATGTACAAGAATATAACTGCTATAATACTGCCCCTATGTATAAGAATATAACTACTATAATACTGCCCCTATGTACAAGAATATAACTACTATAATACTGCTCCTATGTGTAAGAATATAACTACTATAATACTGCCCCTATGTACCAGAATATAACTACCATAATACTGCTTCTATGTGCAAGAATATAACTGCTATAATACCGCTCCTATGTACAAGAATATAACTACTATAATACTGCTCCTATGGGTAAGAATATAACTAGTATAATTCTGCCCCTATGTACAAGAATATAACTACTATAATACTGCTCATATGTGCAAGAATATAGCTACTATAATACTGCCCCTATGTACAAGAATATAACTACTATAATACTGCTCCTATGTGTAAGAATATAACTACTATGATACTGCCCCTATGTACAAGAATATAACTACTATAATACTGCCCCTATGTACAAGAATATAACTACTATAATACTGTTCCTATGTACAAGAATATAACTACTATAATACTGCCTCTATGTACAAGAATATAACTACTATAATACTGCCCCTATGTACAAGAATATAACTACTGTAATACTGCCCCTATGTACAAGAATATAACTACCATAATACTGCTCCTATGTACAAGAATATAACTACTATAATACTGCCCCTATGTACAAGAATATAACTACTATAATACTGTTCCTATGTACAAGAATATAACTACTATAATACTGCCTCTATGTACAAGAATATAACTACTATGATACTGCCACTATGTACAAGAATATAACTACTATAATACTGCCCCTATGTACAAGAATATAATTACTATAATACTGCTCCTATGTACAAGAATATAACTACTATAATACTGCCCCTATGTGCAAGAATATAACTACTATAATACTGCCCCTATGTACAAGAATTTAACTACTATGATACTGCCCCTATGTACAAGAATATAACTACTATGATACTGCCCCTATGTACAAGAATATAACTACTATAATACTGCCCCTATGTACAAGAATATAACTACTATAATACTGCTCCTATGTACAAGAATATAACTACTATAATACTGCCTCTATGTACAAGAATATAACTACTATGATACTGCCCCTATGTACAAGAATATAACTACTATAATACTGCCCCTATGTACAAGAATATAACTACTATAATACTGCTCCTATGTACAAGAATATAACTACTATAATACTGCCCCTATGTACAAGAATATAACTACTATAATACTGCCCCTATGTACAAGAGTTTAACTACTATGATACTTCCCCTATGTACAAGAATATAACTACTATAATACTGCTCCTATGTACAAGAATATAACTACTATAATACTGCTCCTATGTACAAGAATATAACTACTATAATACTGCCCATATGCACAAGAATATAACTACTATAATACTGCCCCTATGTACAAGAATATAACTACTATAATACTGCTCCTATGTACAAGAATATAACTACTATAATACTGCATCTATATACAAGAATATAACTACTATAATACTGCTCCTATGTACAAGAATATAACTACTATAATACTGTCCCTATATACAAGAATATAACTACTATAATACTGCCCCCTATGTACAAGAATATAACTACTATAATACTGCTCCTATGTACAAGAATATAACTACTATAATACTGTCCCTATGTACAAGAATATAACTACTATAATACTGCCCCTATGTACAAGAATATAACTACTATAATACTGCTCCTATGTACAAGAATATAACTACTATAATACTGCCTCTATGTACAAGAATATAACTACTATGATACTGCCCCTATGTACAAGAATATAACTACTATAATACTGCCCCTATGTACAAGAATATAATTACTATAATACTGCTCCTATGTACAAGAATATAACTACTATAATACTGCCCCTATGTGCAAGAATATAACTACTATAATACTGCCCCTATGTACAAGAATTTAACTACTATGATACTGCCCCTATGTACAAGAATATAACTACTATGATACTGCCCCTATGTACAAGAATATAACTACTATAATACTGCCCCTATGTACAAGAATATAACTACTATAATACTGCTCCTATGTACAAGAATATAACTACTATAATACTGCCCATATGCACAAGAATATAACTACTATAATACTGCCCCTATGTACAAGAATATAACTACTATAATACTGCTCCAATGTACAAGAATATAACTACTATAATACTGCATCTATATACAAGAATATAACTACTATAATACTGCTCCTATGTACAAGAATATAACTACTATAATACTGTCCCTATGTACAAGAATATAACTACTATAATACTGCCCCCTATGTACAAGAATATAACTACTATAATACTGCTCCTATGTACAAGAATATAACTACTATAATACTGTCCCTATGTACAAGAATATAACTACTATAATACTGCCCCTATGTACAAGAATATAACTACTATAATACTGCTCCTATGTACAAGAATATAACTACTATAATACTGCCTCTATGTACAAGAATATAACTACTATGATACTGCCCCTATGTACAAGAATATAACTACTATAATACTGCCCCTATGTACAAGAATATAATTACTATAATACTGCTCCTATGTACAAGAATATAACTACTATAATACTGCCCCTATGTGCAAGAATATAACTACTATAATACTGCCCCTATGTACAAGAATTTAACTACTATGATACTGCCCCTATGTACAAGAATATAACTACTATGATACTGCCCCTATGTACAAGAATATAACTACTATAATACTGCCCCTATGTACAAGAATATAACTACTATAATACTGCTCCTATGTACAAGAATATAACTACTATAATACTGACTCTATGTACAAGAATATAACTACTATGATACTGCCCCTATGTACAAGAATATAACTACTATAATACTGCCCCTATGTACAAGAATATAACTACTATAATACTGCTCCTATGTACAAGAATATAACTACTATAATACTGCCCCTATGTACAAGAATATAACTACTATAATACTGCCCCTATGTACAAGAATATAACTACTATAATACTGCTCCTATGTACAAGAATATAACTACTATAATACTGCCTCTATGTACAAGAATATAACTACTATGATACTGCCCCTATGTACAAGAATATAACTACTATAATACTGCCCCTATGTACAAGAATATAACTACTATAATACTGCTCCTATGTACAAGAATATAACTACTATAATACTGCTCCTATGTACAAGAATATAACTACTATATTACTGCCCATATGCACAAGAATATAACTACTATAATACTGCCCCTATGTACAAGAATATAACTACTATAATACTGCTCCTATGTACAAGAATATAACTACTATAATACTGCATCTATATACAAGAATATAACTACTATAATACTGCTCCTATGTACAAGAATATAACTACTATAATACTGTCCCTATGTACAAGAATATAACTACTATAATACTGCCCCCTATGTACAAGAATATAACTACTATAATACTGCTCCTATGTACAAGAATATAACTACTATAATACTGCCTCTATGTACAAGAATATAACTACTATGATACTGCCCCTATGTACAAGAATATAACTACTATAATACTGCCCCTATGTACAAGAATATAATTACTATAATACTGCTCCTATGTACAAGAATATAACTACTATAATACTGCCCCTATGTGCAAGAATATAACTACTATAATACTGCCCCTATGTACAAGAATTTAACTACTATGATACTGCCCCTATGTACAAGAATATAACTACTATGATACTGCCCCTATGTACAAGAATATAACTACTATAATACTGCCCCTATGTACAAGAATATAACTACTATAATACTGCTCCTATGTACAAGAATATAACTACTATAATACTGCCCATATGCACAAGAATATAACTACTATAATACTGCCCCTATGTACAAGAATATAACTACTATAATACTGCTCCAATGTACAAGAATATAACTACTATAATACTGCATCTATATACAAGAATATAACTACTATAATACTGCTCCTATGTACAAGAATATAACTACTATAATACTGTCCCTATGTACAAGAATATAACTACTATAATACTGCCCCCTATGTACAAGAATATAACTACTATAATACTGCTCCTATGTACAAGAATATAACTACTATAATACTGTCCCTATGTACAAGAATATAACTACTATAATACTGCCCCTATGTACAAGAATATAACTACTATAATACTGCTCCTATGTACAAGAATATAACTACTATAATACTGCCTCTATGTACAAGAATATAACTACTATGATACTGCCCCTATGTACAAGAATATAACTACTATAATACTGCCCCTATGTACAAGAATATAATTACTATAATACTGCTCCTATGTACAAGAATATAACTACTATAATACTGCCCCTATGTGCAAGAATATAACTACTATAATACTGCCCCTATGTACAAGAATTTAACTACTATGATACTGCCCCTATGTACAAGAATATAACTACTATGATACTGCCCCTATGTACAAGAATATAACTACTATAATACTGCCCCTATGTACAAGAATATAACTACTATAATACTGCTCCTATGTACAAGAATATAACTACTATAATACTGACTCTATGTACAAGAATATAACTACTATGATACTGCCCCTATGTACAAGAATATAACTACTATAATACTGCCCCTATGTACAAGAATATAACTACTATAATACTGCTCCTATGTACAAGAATATAACTACTATAATACTGCCCCTATGTACAAGAATATAACTACTATAATACTGCCCGTATGTACAAGAATATAACTACTATAATACTGCTCCTATGTACAAGAATATAACTACTATAATACTGCCTCTATGTACAAGAATATAACTACTATGATACTGCCCCTATGTACAAGAATATAACTACTATAATACTGCCCCTATGTACAAGAATATAACTACTATAATACTGCTCCTATGTACAAGAATATAACTACTATAATACTGCTCCTATGTACAAGAATATAACTACTATATAACTGCCCATATGCACAAGAATATAACTACTATAATACTGCCCCTATGTACAAGAATATAACTACTATAATACTGCTCCTATGTACAAGAATATAACTACTATAATACTGCATCTATATACAAGAATATAACTACTATAATACTGCTCCTATGTACAAGAATATAACTACTATAATACTGTCCCTATGTACAAGAATATAACTACTATAATACTGCCCCCTATGTACAAGAATATAACTACTATAATACTGCTCCTATGTACAAGAATATAACTACTATAATACTGCTCCTATGTACAAGAATATAACTACTATAATACTGCTCCTATATACAAGAATATAACTACTATAATACTGCTCCTATGTACAAGAATATAACTACTATAATACTGTCCCTATGTACAAGAATATAACTACTATAATACTGCCCCCTATGTACAAGAATATAACTACTATAATACTGCTCCTATGTACAAGAATATAACTACTAAAATACTGCTCCTATATACAAGAATATAACTACTATAATACTGCTCCTATGTACAAGAATATAACTACTATAATACTGTCCCTATGTACAAGAATATAACTACTATAATACTGCCCCCTATGTACAAGAATATAACTACTATAATACTGCTCCTATGTACAAGAATATAACTACTATAATACTGCTCCTATATACAAGAATATAACTACTATAATACTGCTCCTATGTACAAGAATATAACTACTATAATACTGCCCCTATGTACAAGAATATAACTACTATAATACTGCCCCTATGTACAAAAATTTAACTACTATGATACTGCCCCTATGTACAAGAATATAACTACTATGATACTGCCCCTATGTACAAGAATATAACTACTATAATACTGCCCCTATGTACAAGAATATAACTACTATAATACTGCTCCTATGTACAAGAATATAACTACTATAATACTGCCTCTATGTACAAGAATATAACTACTATGATACTGCCCCTATGTACAAGAATATAACTACTATAATACTGCCCCTATGTACAAGAATATAACTACTATAATACTGCTCCTATGTACAAGAATATAACTACTATAATACTGCTCCTATGTACAAGAATATAACTACTATAATACTGCTCCCTATGTACAAGAATATAACTACTATAATACTGCCCCTATGTACAAGAATTTAACTACTATGATACTGCCCCTATGTACAAGAATATAACTACTATAATACTGCTCCTATGTACAAGAATATAACTACTATAATACTGCTCCTATGTACAAGAATATAACTACTATAATACTGCCCCTATGTACAAGAATATAACTACTATAATACTGCCCCTATGTACAAGAATATAACTACTATAATACTGCATCTATATACAAGAATATAACTACTATAATACTGCTCCTATGTACAAGAATATAACTACTATAATACTGTTCCTATGTACAAGAATATAACTACTATAATACTGCCCCCTATGTACAAGAATATAACTACTATAATACTGCTCCTATGTACAAGAATATAACTACCATAATACTGCTCCTATGTACAAGAATATAACTACTATAATACTGCTCCTATATACAAGAATATAACTACTATAATACTGCTCCTATGTACAAGAATATAACTACTATAATAGTGTCCCTATGTACAAGAATATAACTACTATAATACTGCCCCCTATGTACAAGAATATAACTACTATAATACTGCTCCTATGTACAAGAATATAACTACTATAATACTGCTCCTATATACAAGAATATAACTACTATAATACTGCTCCTATGTACAAGAATATAATTACTATAATACTGTCCCTATGTACAAGAATATAACTACTATAATACTGTCCCTATGTACAAGAATATAACTACTATAATACTGCCCCCTATGTACAAGAATATAACTACTATAATACTGCTCCGATGTACAAGAATTTAACTACTATGATACTGCCCCTATGTACAAGAATATAACTACTATGATGCTGCCCCTATGTACAAGAATATAACTACTATAATACTGCCCCTATGTACAAGAATATAACTACTATAATACTGCTCCTATGTACAAGAATATAACTACTATAATACTGCCTCTATGTACAAGAATATAACTGCTATGATACTGCCCCTATGTACAGGAATATAACTACTATAATACTGCCCCTATGTACAAGAATATAACTACTATAATACTGCTCCTATGTACAAGAATATAACTGCTATAATACTGCCCCTATGTACAAGAATATAACTACTATAATACTGCCCCTATGTACAAGAATTTAACTACTATGATACTGCCCCTATGTACAAGAATATAACTACTATAATACTGCTCCTATGTACAAGAATATAACTACTATAATACTGCTCCTATGTACAAGAATATAACTACTATAATACTGCCCCTATGTACAAGAATATAACTACTATAATACTGCCCCTATGTACAAGAATATAACTACTATAATACTGCTCCTATGTACAAGAATATAACTACTATAATACTGCATCTATATACAAGAATATAACTACTATAATACTGCTCCTATGTACAAGAATATAACTACTATAATACTGTCCCTATGTACAAGAATATAACTACTATAATACTGCCCCCTAAGTACAAGAATATAACTACTATAATACTGCTCCTATGTACAAGAATATAACTACTATAATACTGCTCCTATGTATAAGAATATAACTACTATAATACTGCTCCTATATACAAGAATATAACTACTATAATACTGCTCCTATGTACAAGAATATAACTACTATAATACTGTCCCTATGTACAAGAATATAACTACTATAATACTGCCCCTATGTACAAGAATATAACTACTATAATACTGCCCCTATGTACTAGAATATAACTACTATAATACTGCCCCCTATGTACAAGAATATAACTACTATAATACTGCCTCCTATGTACAAGAATATAACTACTATAATACTGCCCCCTATGTACAGGAATATAACTACTATAATACTGCCCCCTATGTACAAGAATATAACTACTATAATACTGCTCCTATGTACAAGAATATAACTACTATAATACTGCCCCCTATGTACAGGAATATAACTACTATAATACTGCCTCCTATGTACAAGAATATAACTACTATAATACTGCCTCCTATGTACAGGAATATAACTACTATAATACTGCCCCCTATGTACAAGAATATAACTACTATAATACTGCTCCTATATACAAGAATATAACTACTATAATACTGCTCCTATGTACAAGAATGTAACTACTATAATACTGTCCCTATGTACAAGAATATAACTAGTATAATACTGCCCCTATGTACAAGAATATAACTACTATAATACTGCCCGTATGTACATGAATATAACTACTATAATACTGCTCCCTATGTACAAGAATATAACTACTATAATACTGCCCCCTATATACAAGAATATTACTACTATAATACTGAACTATATCTAGCTGTTCTTTATTAATTATGTTTATGATGACTGACATTGGGTTTCTTTGGGAATGGCAGTAGGTGAAGTTCAGTTTGTTTCCTTTATAACTTTCTTCTGTGTCCTGGAATATAATATATCAGGACCTTTCTGATATATTCCCGTTGCTTCACCCTTGTGACTGTGTTGATGCCACCTGAGTGATTCTTTGCTTTAAGGTTAGTACATAGTGAAAACTAAGAAAACATCTTTGACATAGCATATTCGGTGCCAGGAGGCCCCCCGTAGCAAGTCACAGACTAAGCCGGAGCCCCTCTCTCCGCTCACAGCAGGCTCATTCCCCTACAATGTCTCTATGAGGAGGTCCTGACAATGCTGTAACCATACGGATCGCCTGCAGAGCCCATTACTCACTGCCAGGGACGACTTGGAATGGGTAATTAATATTATGTTATTTTAATAGCCCTCGGTGTCGAGGTTTTAGAGCAGTTAACATTCAGATACATACAACCAGTCCTTTTGAACATCATTATATGTGGAATATCAATTAGAGATCAGCACATTTCTGGGTAAAGTTGGGAGAATTTACATTTATAAAGCCACATTTCCATATAAAATAAATGAGAGGGAGAAGTACCAGCCCATATCCATCCTTCAGCTTTGCAAGCCCACAGACATCACAGGCTCATCGCTTGTTAAAAAGTAACTACAGATGAGCGAATCTTTGGAAATTAGAATTTGCTCGCTTTGCCGAATTTTGCCTGGAAATTAAATTTCCTACAAATTGATAGCACTTCGAAGACTCCAATTGCCCTGAAAAGAAAGATAAAACACTTTGACGTCTCCTAGGACTGTACTGATCCACATTCAAGCTCTTTAATGCAAATATACCCAAAGTGATGTCACTTAGTAACACAATACTGTGCTGTCACACACTTATCTGCCGAGCTTCTTCAGTTTTTTTTTCTCTACGGCTATGGCTTTGGCTATCCAGATTCAACACATATTGGCTGCTGCATTCTCTGCCTTGGCTTTTATGTAGGCTCTGATAGTTCCTTCTCATTGGCTGTGCTATACCATGTGATCTGAAAGCTGCAGGGCAATATGGGTAAGCCCGTCCGGCCTTCTCTAGCTGATATAATCTGCATTGTGTTGGATGACGGCAATCATTGTAGTCAATTCCCATAAGCAAATCTAAATTCCCTGGGGTTAAGAAATTTGATACAAATCACTTATGTCTAAATCTGTATCTAGACTTTCAAAAGTTTTCATATGCGGTGGTCTAGGTTCAGAGAACGCCACGTTTTTGCTAAAACAAAGGGGCAGAAGCGCACAGCTGAGCCAGCTCTTCTCCAATAATGGAGGCATCCGGCAGGCTTTCTGTTGGGTCCTTCCGAGACGCGCCCTTGCTCATTTAATTTTGGAGTTCCCATAGATATTAGTGGAGAATAATGCATGCATAACCACCTCTCCATTCCTGTTCTCAAGCTCTTGTGTCTCCATGGGGGGGTCCTACATCTACATACAGTAGTAACGTAGGTTGAATAAAGACCTAGGTCCATCAAGTTCAACCTTCCTCCCCCAACCTTCTTCCATCTGTTGGACATTTATGATGTAACCTGCCGATATTCCATCAATGTCAGAGATGGAAGAACCCCTGTGATATTTATGGACACCTCAAAAGGGAAGCTTGGATTTTCTAATAAAGAACCTGGAATTCCAGGATGAACATTTCTATATTTTTCGCTGTACACGAAAGCGGGAAGAAGGGGAACCTCTGGTAAGCGAAGGGTTACCAGCAATGACTCGGATAGGAATATGCTAATGGGAATGAAGAACACTGTGTACCGCGCCGCGGTATTTACTGCTCTCCGGTAATGACCCCTGTTATGTTTTACACCTCATATACACACATTAATCTCCATGTATTTATGAGGACAATAAACCGCTGTAAATATTACAATTTATGTATCAAATAAAGCATTGGACGGCTGGAAGCCGATCTGCAGTCTTATAGCGGCACATTTACTGTATTACATTATTGTTATAGGATGGGACAGAGGTAACAGGGTGGAAAGGACTTTTGCAGGACAGAGATAAACAAGTTAGTTAACCAATTGTAGTATGGCAGAGAGGCACAAGTATAAGCCGGACACACGTTCCTCACTGCCTCCCCAAAGGTATAAATCAGCCCCATCGCTTACTGATTCATCTCTTACTGCAGGAACGATCAAACTAAGTCCCCAACATGGTGCAGGGTTTTACTAACCAAAACGGAAGAGAGAGCATGTTTTATTACTTGAACGGAATTACTTGAGCACTATATGTCGGTATTATTTGGGTATTGTATATTGGTATTATATGGTATTATTTTGCTGGAATTACTTGGGCACTGTATGTTGCTATTATTTGGTATTATTTGGGCACTGTATGTTGGTATTTCTTTGCTATTATTTGCCCACTGTATGGTGGTATTTCTTTTGTATTATTTGGCCACTGTATATTGGCACTATTTAATTTGTAATACTTGGTGTGGAGACACGGGGGTCAGTGGGTGCTCTCATCCACTGGCCCAGATGTCTTTAGAAAGACCGCATGGACCAGGGCTCATTCCACTGAACGCCCGTTCTCCTTCTCCGTGGGCATAATACTACTCAGACAACACAGGGTGAGGATAAAACAGTGTGCTAATACTTTATTGAACTACCAACAATAGCATATAGAACAGTCCCAGCAAATACACAAGATGGTGCAAATTACAGGGTCTCTCCCTTCCATTGACTCGACAGGATTAGAGTCACTGCAACTTCGGAGCTTCCAGGGTTGACTACCCCCCCCACCAGTGGTACCCTGCTTTTGGTGGGCACCCACAGAGAGGAGGTAACGACAAGCTTAGGAAGCTGACAGTCCATTGAGGTACGTGGCCAGGAGACCAGAGAGTCCCAACCTGGCTTCTCCGAACATCTCCATGGGACCAGGTGACTGGAGGGTCCAAACCTGGCTTCCCCAAACGTCTCCATGGGGCCAGGTGACCAGAGGGACCCAACCTGCTTCCCCAAGTGTCACCATGGGGCCAAGGTGACTGGTGGGCCCCAACCTGGCTTCCCCAAATGTCACCATGGGGCCGGGTGACCGGAGGGTCACAACCTGGCTTCCCCAAACATCTCTATGGGTTCAGTGATGGTCAATGGAGCAGATATGTAGTCTTCCAGCTAGGGCCGTGGTCCCTTAAGCTGGCATCCTGTAGAATGTCAAATCTGTGTCCCTCTTGATGGAGCCATGGTGTCCTGGCTGCTGTTCTGTAGAGTCTGTCCTCAGAAGGATATAGATCCCTTATTATACCCACATCTGTCCTTCAGGCCATCATCCGCAGGTGAGAGGGAAGGTGTGTTGAGATTAACTCTCATTGTTTGAGTATTAATCAATCTGTATAGTTTGGCCTTCACTGTTTACAAGTCAACAAGCTACATTGACTTATACAATGGGTAATCAACATATTAGCAAACATTGATTGTTCAATGACCCTGCGTTCCTGTCCTCCAAGGATAGCAGTACAATAAACTGTAGGAGCTGATATAAGAGGTAAACCGAAGCCATTCAACAACTCACAAACATCAATTCAAGAGTCAACGTTCAGACTCATATGTCCAATAGTCTATGTCTCCTGGCCTACTGAAAATATACTGTATGTCTGCCATAATTAAGATTAAATGCTGTGTCTTCACACTTGGGCACTGTAAAATTGATATTATTTGGGAACCGTATATTGGTATTATTTGGGCATTTCATAATGGTATTTGTTTTGTTAGTATTATTTAGGCACTGTATATCATTATTTCGTTTGCATAATATGGACACTGTATGTTGGTATTATTTGGGGTCTGTATATTGGTATATTTTGGTATTATTTGGGCACTGAATGTTGGTATTATTTGGTTGATATTTCAGCACTGCATAATATTTGTTTTGTATTATATTGCACATTGTATGTCTGTTTTATTTGGGTGACATTATTTAGGCATTGTATATCGGTATTTGTTGTTATTTGGGAACTGTATATTGGTATTATTCCATTGGTAATATTTGGGCACTGAATATCCATATTATTTGGGCACTGCATGTTGGCATTAGTTGGCTGGGATTTTTTGGCATATATTATTTCAGCGCTATTTGTTGCTATTATCTGTGCTCTGTATTTTGACATTATTTTAGCCTTATATAGCAGTTTTGTATTATTTGGGCACAGTATAATGGGTTGTATATTTGTATTATTTGGGCACAGTATAATGGGTTGTATATTTGTATTATTTTGGCACTGTATAATGGATTTTATATTGGTATTTTTTGAGCACTGTATATTGGTATTAATTGGATAGGATTTTTGGTACATACTGTATTTTGGCACTGTATGTTGGTAATTGTTTCATTGTATATTGGTATTATTTGTCTTGCATTATTTGAGCTTTGTATTTTGACATTATTTGGGTGTGATTTTTTAATACATATTATTTGAGCACTATATGTTGGCATTATTATGGCCCTGTATACTGGTGGTATTTTAGCACTGTTTTAGTTTGTATTATTTGAGCACTTTATATTGGTATTAATTGGATGGAATTTTTGGTACATATTTGGGCACTGTATATTGGTAATTGTTTCACTGTATATTGGTATTATTTGTTTTGCATTATTTGAGCACTATATGTTGGCATTATTTGGGCTCTGTATATTGGTGGTAATTTAGTACTGTATAGTGGTTTTCGTTTGTATTTTTTGAGCACTGTATATTGGTATTAATTGGTTGGGATTGTTGGTACATATTTGGGCAGTGTGTATTGGTATTATTTGGTTTGTATTATTTCAGCACTATATGATGGTATTATTTGAGCACTGTATGTTGTCATTATTTGAGCATTGTATGGCAGTATTTACATTATGTGGCTCTGTTTTCTTTCCTACACTGACAATAGAGGCGCGTTCATTAATTTAGCGTCTTGAATTAGTATTAGTACTTCCATTTCACACACTAAAAGTTTAAAACACGCCTGAAGTGACATGATCTCTCCTCGGTGACCGGCCTGGTGTTTCATTATCACATATGAACATGATTGGAATGAACAGCGATGTGAGGAGGAGGTCTCCTGGATCTGCTCATTGTGTTACATAAGGGAATATCACGGTTAAGGAGAGTAAAAAGCAATTATGCTCCATAAATGTAGATGAACCAGGAAGTGCTGAGGAGCAGAAAATCAGTCACCGTTCCTGCTACTTTACATTTCAAAGCCAGAGATATCTAAAATAAAGCGTAGACCCAAGAAAATCTGGTTCAGGGGAGAAATAAAATGTAATATACTGCACATATCACAGTTTAAGAGCAGAACATACGATAATACCTGCAACATACACGTGACACATTTACAGCGCAGCAGGAGGTCGCCTGGTCAGTCTATGGGATCACTGATTGATGGAGGGTCAGGTGACTTTTGGACAAAACATCATCCCACTACAAGTGATGCTCTTCCATCCATCAGATATTCCTTTAAAGATTCAGTTTTGTTTTTTTTTAAATGGAATAAATGCAGGAAAGTTGTTAAAATTAAAGCAGAAAAATCCCACACAGCTCCAGTGCAGTTGATCCAGTGGTCCTCGCCTGCCTCTGTTTGCTTCCCTGCAGCAATGACATTATGTGCAACCAATTGATATTTACAGCTAATCACTTGCCTCGGCAGTGACATGAAGCAGCTAGCATCCCTGCAGAGGCCAGAGATGGGTGGCAAAGGTCACATGGAAGTAAGAAACAGAAACAGGCAAGGACCACCAGAGCAATGGTGCTGCAGCTGTAGGAAATTTAATAGGTGATAATGTTTTTTTTTTTTTTTTGAAGGTTATCATTTTTCATGTGGTTGCCTGATCATTTGCACTACTATTTAAAGGACCAGAGGGTTTCAAAACTGATACACTAACTTTGCCTATTACAGGGTAATAGTGATGAGCTACTGCTCGGTGCTCGCCGAGTATTTCCAGGTTGCTCGGGTGGGAACTCGGGTCCCCTCCCTGCATGTTTGGCGCTCTTTAGAGAGCCAATGAACATGCAGGGATTGCCTGCCATGCACTGTAATGCCGTAGCCATGTTAGTTGTGGGCTTTACAGTGATTGGCTGGCCTCACAGCATCATCAGGTCTATATGAGACCTGGCACCACCATGCTCGTCACAGTCACTACGGATCAGACAGTGTAGGGAGAGCTGCTGCTGTGTCAGGGAGAGATTTGATCATGTATTAGGTAGTGTAGGGAGAAAAACCGTACATTACACATATCCATCTTAACAAACAGTCCTTCTGAGGACTAATCCATCTGCAGAGATATCAGGCAGGCAGTGTATATAGGCAGGCAGGCAGGGTATATAGCAGACTGCAGTGCATATAGCACAAGAGGCTCCATTCCAATTCTGCCTTCTGCTGCTGTTAGATATTTCTATGCAAAGGCCCAGGTCTCAGGGGCCAGGAATACTTTTCTTTGGATCTTAATCCTCATTATTTGCTTAAAAAGCAATCCAGAGAACACCGTTTTTCTGCGCCATTTGCTTGTTGGCACTGCAGAATACAGCCAGGTCCTTTCCATATTACAACGCTAGAAATCCAGCTATTTAAAACCGTGTTTTCTCCGTCTCACGATCACATATACGTTGTCAGAAAATACTGCCATTTCTGGCCTCCATTAAAAATTTCCTTTAGTGTGTCAGTGAAGCAATTCACACCAGTTTGCTGTTCAAACTGTAACGGGTCTGGGAGGCGGAACCTCTGAGCTACTATACAAGGGGGCGGTCCTTGTAAGGGAGCGGGTGGCGACCAGGGAAGACGGGCTGGAAGTCTCAGCAGGTGAACGGGACAGTCTCTGAGTGAACGGGACAGTCTCTGAGTGAACGGGCTGGAGGTCACGGCAAGTGACCGGGGCAGTCTCTAGGTATAGGGTTGGTATGACCTGTGGCGGCTGAAGATAGACGTGAGCTCCCAGGTGAGCAGGCGAGAGTCTCTGGATGAACGGGTGGTCACAGCATGTGACAGCAGAGCCTCCAGGAAGACCAGCGGACAGGCGACAGATGAGCGCTCCCAGGTGAGCGGGCAGAGGTCTCTGGACAGGCGGGTGGTCACAGCACGTGACGGCAGAGCCTCCGGGTAGGCAAGCAGACTGGTAGCAGATGTGCGCTCCCAGGTGAGCGGGCAAGCTGGTCCATAGACAGACTGACAGGAGTTGGAAGGCAGACCGTCGGACCACAGGCAAGCAGGCAGGTAGCTGATGTGCGCTCCCAGGTGAGCGGGCAGGCTGGTCCTTAGACAGACTGACAGGATTAGTAAGGCAGACCGTCGGACCTCAGACTAGCAGGCAGGTAGCAAGTAATCAGGCAGGAATCTGGCAGGTAACTGGCAGGTAACTGGCAACGGGACCTGAGGGCTCAAGCACAGGTGAGACACAGGTGCAAACAACATTGCTCGGGCACCTCCCTTTTGGAGGAGGTGCCTTATATATGGTAAAGTCCTCCGGCCATTGGCCGGGGACTCCTTAGGACGGCGCGCGCGGCCCCTTTAAGAGGGAGGGAGAGCGCGCGCGCGCGCCCTAAGCACAGTGGCCGGGAAGGAGCGCGCGCTGCCAGCAGAGCGGGAGAGGGACGCCGGGCACGGAGCAGAGCGGTGAGGGGAACAGCGTCCCTGCCTAGCAGAGGGCAGGGACGCCGGCACTACAGTACCCCCCCCTTTAGGCCCCCCCTTTTTTAGGCCAGAGAGAAATTTAGCTAGGATGAGAGGGGCATGGATGTTCTCCCGGGGCTCCCACGTTCTCTCCTCAGGACCAAACCCCTTCCAATCTACCAGAAAAAAGGTCTTTCCTCTTACCCTTTTGGTAGCAAGAATGTTCTCTACCTCAAACTCGTCCTCAGCGGAAACCGGAGCAGGAGGCGTACCTGTAGACTTGGAAAAAGAGTTAAGCACCACGGGTTTGAGGAGAGATACATGGAAGGAGTTAGGGATCCGTAAGTTGGCCGGGAGTTTCAATTTATAGGCCACCGGGTTGATCTGACTGATGACCTCCAGAGGACCGATGAACCGAGGCCCTAACTTGTAAGAAGGTATCTTGAGTCGAACATATTTAGATGAGAGCCAGACCTTATCTCCTGGACGAAATTGTGGAGGATCCAGGCGTTTTTTGTCAGCGTGTCTTTTCATACGCTCGGATGACAGAAGGAGTGCGGACCGGGTACTCTCCCATATGGAGGAAAATTTGCTAACGAGAGATTCCGCAGCCGGGTTGTCCACAGAGGTGGAGACAGGAAAAGGAATCCGAGGATGCTGACCGAAAACTACAAAAAACGGGGATTTGGAGGAGGATTCGCTCTCGTGATTATTATAAGAGAACTCGGCCCATGGTAGGAGATCCACCCAGTCAGAATGGTGGGCATTAACGAAGTGCCGGAGGTAACTGGTCAGGTTCTGATTGATCCGCTCCACTTGACCATTGGACTGTGGGTGGTAAGCGGAGGAGAAGTCCAGGGTGACGTCTAGTAGTTTACAAGTGGCTCTCCAGAAACGTGAGGTGAACTGTACCACACGATCCGACACGATGTGGAGGGGCAGGCCATGAAGACGGAAGATATGGCGGATAAAGTCTTTAGCCAGCTTGGGTGCAGACGGGAGGCCTGGCAGGGGAATAAAGTGAGCCATCTTGGAAATCGGTCAGCGACCACCCAAATGACCGTACAACCGACAGAGACGGGGAGATCAGTTATGAAGTCCATAGCAATATGCTGCCAGGGGGCAGCAGGCACAGGAAGCGGAAGGAGGCGTCCGGCTGGCAGATGTCTCGGGACTTTGTTGCGGACGCAGGACACACAGGCAGAAACAAAGTCTATTACGTCCTTGTGCAGGGTAGGCCACCAATAGTGCCGGGCAATAAGCTGGAGGGTCTTTTTCTGACCGGCGTGGCCAGCTAGCTTAGACGAATGGCCCCAGTGTAGGATCTTCTCCCGATCAGGTACTGAAACAAACGTTTCCCACCTGCATTACTCTGGCGGGATCGATGATATGTTTAGGTTCTTCCTCGAGATCGGACACCAGAAAGGATCGGGACAAGGCGTCTGCTTTGACGTTTTTGTCAGCCGGGCGAAAATGAAGAACAAAATCAAAGCGAGCAAAAAACAAGGACCACCGGGCTTGGCGCGGGTTAAGTCTCTGGGCATGCTGGAGGTAAGCCAAGTTCTTGTGGTCAGTGTAAATTATTACCGGATGAAGAGCCCCCTCGAGTAGGTAACGCCACTCCTCCAACGCCAGCTTGATGGCCAATAACTCTCGGTCTCCTATGGAATAGTTGCGCTCAGAAGAGGAGAAGAGTTTGGAGAAGAAGCCACAAGTTACCTTTCTCCCGGAAGATGATTTTTGAGTAAGTACCGCTCCGGCTCCAGAGGAGGAGGCGTCAACTTCCAGGAAGAACTGCTTGTTGCCGTCCGGGCGATGCAGCACCGGGGCGGAAGAGAAGGCCTGTTTTAGGGAAAGAAAGGCCTCCTCTGCTTCGGGCGGCCACTCTTTGGGATTAGTACCCTTACGGGTGAGCGCGGAAATTGGGGCAGTCCGGGAAGAGAAGTGTGGTATGAAGAGGCGGTAGTAGTTGGCGAAGCCCAGGAATCGCTGAATGGCCTTCAACCCCTCCGGTCGGGGCCATTTCTCGATGGCAGACAGTTTCTCAGGATCCATTTGTAGGCCGGTCTGAGAGATAATGTAGCCCAGAAACGGAAGCGAGGTCTGCTCAAAGAGGCACTTCTCATATTTAGCGTAGAGATGGTTCTGTCTGAGCCTGAGCAGGACCTGACGAACGTCCCTCCGGTGAGTCTGGAGATCCGGAGAGAAGACCAAGATGTCGTCCAGGTACACCACTACGCAGGAGTAGAGAAGGTCCCGGAAGATGTCATTGACCAACTCTTGAAAGACGGCAGGAGCGTTACAGAGGCCAAAGGGCATTACCAGATATTCATAGTGGCCGTCCCGGGTATTGAATGCCGTCTTCCATTCATCCCCCTGACAGATACGAACCAGGTTGTACGTCCCACGGAGGTCTAGTTTGGTGAAGATTCTAGCCCCCCTCAGACGATCAAATAACTCCGGAATGAGCGGAAGGGGGTACTTATTCTTCACCGTGATCTGGTTAAGGCCTCTATAGTCTATACAGGGACGGAGAGAGCCGTCCTTCTTTTTGACGAAAAAGAAGCCTGCTCCCGCCGGGGAGGTAGATTTCCGGATGAATCCCCTGGCCAGATTCTCCTCAATATATTCGGACATCGAGCGGGTCTCAGCAGCGGATAATGGATAAATACGCCCACGGGGAGGAGAAGTACCAGGTAACAAGTCGATAGGGCAGTCGTATGGTCTATGAGGGGGTAGTGTCTCTGCTTCCTTTTTATTAAAGACATCAGCATAAGACCAATAAGGGATCGGAAGTCCAGGTAGATTAGCTGGAGTAGGAGAAGGACGGACGGGATGGACGGGAACCAGACAGGTCTTATGGCAGCCCTGTCCCCAGCGAAGGACTTCTCCGGTCTGCCAGTCAAGAACGGGTGCATGTCTCTGGAGCCAAGGTAGACCCAGCAGGAGGGCGTGAGAGAGTCCAGGCAGAACATGGAAGGAGATACTTTCAGAATGCAGCATTCCCACCTGCAGAGTAATGGATTCGGTGATGAGTTGGATGGGGCGTGGTAAGAGCCCCCCATCCACGGCAGCAACAGACAAGGGTACAGCCAGAGGTTTGGTGGGGATGCGGTATTTCTCTACCAGGGACTGTGAGATAAGATTCCCGGCTGCTCCAGAGTCAAGTTGGGCTAGTTCGAAATAACGGTTCTCCCCGTAGACGATTGAAACTGACAACAGCAGGGATGGAGAGGATTTATTCTTGTCTAGGTGGACCTCTCTGAGCGAACCTAGACACAGGCGTTTCCCGACCTCTCCGGGCAGGCACGGATCCGGTGCTCCTTACTGCCACAGTAGAAGCAGGTCCCCTCGGCACGGTGTAAGTCCTGACGGGTCTTGACCATCTTGGTCGGGTCGACCTGCATAGGCTCAAGAGAGTGTACCTGGTAAGAGACAGAAGGAGTGACGGGTTTCTGAAAAGTAGGAGCTAGACGTGGTAATCTCCTCTCACGGGTGACCTCTCTGGCACGCTCCTGGAACCGTAGGTCAATCCGGGTGGCAAGAGTTATTAAATCATCGAGAGTGGTAGGAATGTCCCGACCGGCAAGCTCATCTTTAATACGGCCGGACAGACCCTCCCAGAAGACGGAAACCAGAGCGTCGTTATCCCAGGCCAGCTCCGAGGCAAGGGTACGGAACCGTATGGCATATTGGCCCACGGTGAGACTTTCCTGACGGAGGCGTAGCAGAGATGATGCGGATGAGGTCTTCCGTCCGGGTTCGTCGAAGACTTTCCGGAAAGCCGTGAGAAAAGCAGGCAAGTTGGATACCAGGGGGTCTCCTCTCTCCCATAGAGGATTTAGCCAGGCCAGGGCCTCCCCGGTGAGATGGGACATGATGAATGCAATTTTGGCCCGGTCGGAGTTAAACTGGTGAGGTAATAGTTCAAAGTGCAGGGTGCACTGATTTATGAAGCCCCGAGCCTGGGCGGAGTCGCCTCCGAAGCGAGGAGGTGCAGAAAGCCGGGGTCCGGGGTAAGATACCATGGTATTAGTGGGCAGTGGAGCTGCCGGATTGCGAGACATGGCACTGGCGGAGGTTGCTGGTGGAGCAGTCAGAGTGTCCAGGCGAGTATTGACATTCCGCAGGTGACCCAGAATGGACTCCTGTTGGGACCTTTGACGGGACAGTTCATGACACAGGTCCGAGAGCGAGGGAGCTTGGGTGCCACCGGGTTACATGGCCCGAGCAAACTGTAATGGGTCTGGGAGGCGGAACCTCTGAGCTACTATACAAGGGGGCGGTCCTTGTAAGGGAGCGGGTGGCGACCAGGGAAGACGGGCTGGAAGTCTCAGCAGGTGAACGGGACAGTCTCTGAGTGAACGGGCTGGAGGTCACGGCAAGTGACCGGGGCAGTCTCTAGGTATAGGGTTGGTACGACCTGTGGCGGCTGAAGATAGACGTGAGCTCCCAGGTGAGCAGGCGAGAGTCTCTGGATGAACGGGTGGTCACAGCATGTGACGGCGGAGCCTCCAGGAAGACCAGCGGACAGGCGACAAATGAGCGCTCCCAGGTGAGCGGGCAGAAGTCTCTGGACAGGCGGGTGGTCACAGCACGTGACGGCAGAGCCTCCGGGTAGGCAAGCAGACTGGTAGCAGATGAGCGCTCCCAGGTGAGCGGGCAGGAGTCACTGGACAGGCAGGTGGTCACAGCACGTGACGGCGGAGCCTCCAGGTAGGCTAGCAGGCAGGTAGCAGATGTGCGCTCCCAGGTGAACGGGCAAGCTGGTCCATAGACAGACTGACAGGAGTTGGAAGGCAGACCGTCGGACCACAGGCAAGCAGGCAGGTAGCTGATGTGCGCTCCCAGGTGAGCGGGCAGGCTGGTCCTTAGACAGACTGACAGGATTAGTAAGGCAGACCGTCGGACCTCAGACTAGCAGGCAGGTAGCAAGTAATCAGGCAGGAATCTGGCAGGTAACTGGCAGGTAACTGGCAACGGGACCTGAGGGCTCAAGCACAGGTGAGACACAGGTGCAAACAACATTGCTCGGGCACCTCCCTTTTGGAGGAGGTGCCTTATATATGGTAAAGTCCTCCGGCCATTGGCCGGGGACTCCTTAGGACGGCGCGCGCGGCCCCTTTAAGAGGGAGGGAGAGCGCGCGCGCCCTAAGCACAGTGGCCGGGAAGGAGCGCGCGCTGCCAGCAGAGCGGGAGAGGGATGCCGGGCACGGAGCAGAGCGGTGAGGGGAACAGCGTCCCTGCCTAGCAGAGGGCAGGGACGCCGGCACTACACAAACTACTTACCAACAGGCCAGGTATTTAAAACTGTGTTTTCTCTATCACACAGATCACATATAAGTTCGCTCCAAACTCAGTCATTTGTAGTGAGTGTGGAAGATATTGTCCTCCATTTAAAATGGGCAAGGCACGTGGCAAGGGACTGGGAAATGGATGTGATGATAATGGTGCATGCAGAGGCCGAAGACAAGGCTGTGGGCAAGCTGAAATTGTGCCACAACAAACACCCACATCTTCTCGCCTGACCTTCCTGTCCCAATTTCTAGGGGACCGCAGCACACCACTATTGAACCCAGAGCAGTGTCAAAAGGTTGTTGGTTGGATAGCGGATAATGCTTCCAGTCACTTAGCCACCACCACCACCACCACCCTGTCTTCCACACGGTCAAGTCTCAGTAGCCGTGAGTCTGGACCGCATATTCCTCACCCTGATCCTCCTTCCTCCCACCATGCCGAGTACCCAGAGACAACTGATCCCACACTTGGACACTCCGAAGAGCTGTTCACTTTCCCATTTATAGATTCGGGCCTCTCACCCGGTCCACTTGAAGCGGGGCAAGAGGAGATCGCGTGTAGCGATGCCCAAATATTTGAGCAGCCACGGTCACATGAAGGCGATGGTGGGAAAGTGTCACAAGAGGTGGACGATGATGAGACACAATTGCCAGAAAGTCAGGAGGAGGATCAGGGTGCGGAAGTGGAAGACGAGGTAGTGGATGATATATTAACTGATCCAACCTGGCAGGAGGACATGCAGAGCGAGGACAGCAGCACACAGGGGGAGGGAGGCAGAGCACCCCAACAGGCAGGAAGAAGCAGTGTGGTGGCCGCAGACAGAAGGCAGGCAACCGTTCCCCGTAACACCAACACGAAGGAAGTTGCCAGTACAACTGTTACGTCTTCCCGAGTCTGGTTGTTTTTTAAAGACTCTGCTGATAACCCCAAAAAGGCCATTTGCTCCACCAGCCAGACCAGCATCAGCAAGGGTGAAAAAACGTCCAGCCTGACCACCACCAGCATGATCAGGCACATGGCAGCAAAGCACCCGACTTTGTGGGCTGAACCACAGGGTCCAGGAACAGTTTCTGCGGGTGGCACCATTGCTTCTTCCGCTGTTGTGCATGCAAGCCAATCCCCTGTCCTTGGTGCATGTGAAGACGCCTCCTGCCCCGCACCTGTCGTTGCACACTCTCAAGTAGCAGCATCAGGAAGCACGTCCATGTCCTTGTCCCAGCGCAGCGTTCAGTTGTCCATACCCCAGTCCTTGGAACGCAAGCGCAAATATGAAGTCAACTCCCCACAGGCCACACTACTAAATCCTCACATTTCACGACTGCTTGCGCTCGAAATGTTGCCTTTTAGGCTCGTGGAGACGGAAGCATTCTGCAACCTGATGGCGGCGGCCATCCCTTGGTACTCGGTCCCCAGCCGCCACTATTTCTCCCGGTGTGCCGTCTCCGCATTACACAAGCACGTGTCCCAAAACATTAGCCGTGCTCTCAACAACTTAGTTACCGGTAAAGTCCACCTAACCACGGACACGTGGACAAGTGCTTGTGGGCAGGGATGGTACATCTCTCTGACGGCACACTGGGTTAACATAGTGAAAGCCGGGACCCAGTCGGACCTTGGGACGGAACACGTCCTCCTGACGCCAAGGATTGCGGGCCCTAGGTCAATCAGGGTTGCCCCCATGGTCTACAGCTCCTGCACCTCATCCTCCTCAGTTTCCTCCTCTTCAGCCTCCATCTCCGAAATGACCACATCAGTCACAAGCTGGAAGCACTGCAGCACTGCCTCGGCCAAGCGGCAACAGGCTGTACTGAAGCTAATATTCTTAGGTGACAAACCGCACAATGCTGAAGAGTTGTCGAAAGCTCTGAAAGAGCAGGGAGATCTGTGTCTCACACCCCTGAACCTAAAGCCAGGCATGGTCTTGTGTGACAATGGCCGGAACCTGGTGGCGGCTCTGAGGCGAGGCGAGCTCACACACGCACCATGCCTGGTCCATGTGCTTAACCTCGTGGTTCAATGGTTTCTCAAATCCTACCCGGAGCTGCCGGATCAGCTTGTTAAAGTACGCCGCCTGTGTGCCCATTTTAAAAAGTCAGCTACAGCTTCCGCCGCCCTTGCAGTGTTTCAGCAGCATTTGCAGCTTCCGGCTCACAGACTGGTGTGTGATGTCTCCACGCGTTGGAACTCTACACTGCAGATGTTGGGAAGGATTTGTGAGCAGAAGAGGGCAGTTGTTGAGTACCAGCATCAACAAGGCCGTGGGTATTCAGTTCAGACTCCACACATAAGACCTCAGGAGTGGACAAGGATGTCAGACATATGTACCATCCTCCAAAACTTTGAGGAATCCACCAAGATGGTGAGTGGCGATGACGCCATAATTAGCTTCACCATCCCGCTTCTCTATCTTCTGAAACGCTCTCTGCTCACAATCAAAGAGGATGCATTGCAGGCGGAGCACGATGAGATGGAGCAAGTAACCATACAGGGTGATTACACACAGCCAAGCCTCATCTCATCCCAACGTGGATTGGGTGACTATGAGGAAGAGGAGGAGGAGGAAGGACAGAAGCTAGTTTCATGCACTATAGATGGTACTACTTGCACAGCTGTCATACCGTCTGTTCAGCGTGGATGGCCAGAGGACAGAGAGGAGGAGGAGGAGAGCATGGTCAGTCATCCTCTTGGTGAGGACACGGAAGTCTTGCCTGTTAGTAGTCTGGCACGCATTGCTGAGTTTATGTTACGCTGCCTTTCCCATGACCCTCGCGTTCTCAAAATTTTGGGTGACAGTCATTACTGGTTGGTGACACTTCTAGACCCACGCTACAAGGAGAACCTTATATCTCTTATTCCTGACGCGGACAGGTCTACAAAAATGGGGCAGTACCAGAAGGCCCTTGTTGCGGAACTATTAAAAAAATTCCCATCTGAAAACGCTGGCGGCAGAGGGCACACTTCATTGGACAACCAAGGAGTACAGGCGAGAGAGACACAACTTCAATCCAGCAGAGGCATGGGAACACTGTCAAAGTTCTAGGAGAGTTTTCTCAGACCCTCCCATCACACAGGCACTGAGGCGCGGGGTACTCTCACAAGGAGTGCAAAGTTTGGGAAGATGCTGAGGGAGTACCTTGCCGACTGTACCAATGTCCTCCGTGATTTCGCTGTGCCTTATAATTATTGTGTATCCAAGCTGGATACGTGAAATGAACTGGCTCTCTATGCCTTGGAGGTCCTGGCCTGCCCTGCCGCCAGCGTTTTATCAGAGCGGGTTTTTAGTGCCGCTGGTGGAATTATAACTGATAAGCGCATCCGCCTGTCAACTGAAAATGCTGACAGGCTGACTCTTATAAAAATGATCAAGGGCTGGATTGGGCCAGACTTCTCAACACCACCGAATGATAGCAGCGTAACATAAACTCAAATCCAGTGTCTTTTCTTGGGAGGTGTATTCCCATCCACCTTTTCACACCCACACATGGGTATACGCTTGCTGATTTTGGCTATTTGCTCTTGTCCTCCTCCTTCTCCTCATCCTCCACCACAATATCACCAGGGTGACCGTGGTCCGTGATGCAACACCCACATAATTTTTTTAAAGGGTGTTTATGATGTCCGTAAAATAATTTTTTTATACAGTATGTTCATGTATACCCCCCCAGGGGTAAATGTTTGTCAGCCCATACACTTAGTGCATGGGCATTACAAGTATAGGAGGCCCGCTCCTTTCTAATGAGAACATTTTTTTAAGATGCCCTCCTCCACGTCTCTTCCAAGGGACATTGAAGTGCCTCCAAATTTTTGGCAGCCCTTGCATTCACTGCATAGGACAACACTATGGGAGACTCTCTCCTTTCTAATAGGAATTTGTCGTTACTGTGGCCCTGCTCTGTGTGTCTTTAAATTCTTAGTGGGGTTTTTTCCTAAAATTGGTCAGCCGTTGGACTCACTGCATACCCTATAACTGTATAGCAGACCCTCTCCTTTCTAATGGGAATTTGTCGTACTTGTTACTGTGGCCCTGCTCTATATGTCTTTAAATTCTTAGTGGGGTTTTTCCCAAATTTTGGCAGCCCTTGCTGTCACAGCATGGGCATTACCACTATAGGAGACCCGCTCCTTTATAATGGGAACATTTTTTTTATTGAGACCCTCCTCTATGTCTCTTCAAAGGGGTATTGGGTTGCGTCCAATTTTTTGGCAGCCCTTGCAGTCACTGGATACGCAATAACAGTATAGGAGACCCACTTGTTAATAATGGGAACAACAAAGCCTAGCCGGCTGATGGCTCTCTAACAATAGCTAGGGCCGACTGCTGGCCTTTTAAGAATAGTAAGGGCTGTCTGATGTCCTGTAAATAAAAAAGGACGTGTCTGATGATGTGTCACACACCACATTGCCAGATAAGGTTGTAAAATTTTAAAATGACATTTCCCGGTGAATGCATTTGTCTTAAAAAATAACGTAAAAAAAACAAAACAATAGGATCTTTCTTTAGTATAAAAAACAGCGTCACCAATTTAACCTCAATGTAATCACATTGTTCAGCTCATGCACCTCCTCCTCCATCTCCGAAATGACCACATCAGTCACAAGCTGACATCACTGCAGCACTGCCTTGGCCAAGCGGCAACAGGCTGTGCTGAAGATAACATGCTTAATTGACAAACCGCCCAGCGCTGCAGAGTTGTTGAAAGCTGTAACATAGCAGCCTGATCATACAGCCAGGCATGGTCGTGTGTGACAATGGGCGGAACCTGGTGATGGAGAACTGACAGCCGGGGTAGATACGGTTTCCCTCTATGCCAGTCCTTTCAAAGAGCTAAAGAATATGGCTGTAGGGAAATACAACTCCCACTGAGAAGCTGTTTCAGATTGAAAAACATTGTGCCCACCAGAGGATTTGATTCTGAGGACTCACCTTTCTCACCCGCTCAAGAGCCCCATAGCAGCTGCAAAGTTAGCGCTATCATGAACTCTCCTGAGGTAGAAGCCAAGGCACACCAAAGGATTCTCTGGTGGGACCGTCCAACCCTGCTGAGAAGCAGTCCTGGCTAAGAAAAGTGTGTGGAAAGGTTCCCGGACACTCTATGGCTGCTTTTTTACTGAGGAGGAAACACACGCAAACACGGGGAGAACATACAAAGTCCTTGCAGATATTGTCCTTGCTGGGATTTGAACCCAGGATCCCAGCGCTGCAAGGCTGCAGTGCTAACCACTGATCCAATGTGCTGCCGTTCACCCTCTAATATCTAATAGGCTGGAGAAACTTGCACCTACTGCCACTCTATCTTCAGCTCCTTTGTGAGAAAATGTATTTGGGCAGCCACTCAGTCTACCAAATAAAATTCCTGAGAAGGAAATTGGGGATGGCTTCGCTACTGGTACTGGGGGCAGTGCTAATACCATGGCGTCGTACTGTAGTTTGCAGGAAATATTCCTGGCTGGTAGGAGGCAAGCAAATTCCCACAGAAAAGTACCAGCAGTAATGTTCAGGCCACATTTCAAGTGCAAGCAGCTTTAGAGGACTTCCTGGGAGAAATGACACGCAGGGTAGATACGGTTTCCCTCTATGCCAGTCCTTTCACCGAGCTAAATACAACTCTCAGCAAAAAAAGTTGTGGACTGGCTCCGTACCATCCCTGGCCACATTCGCCTGTCCACGTGTTTGTGGTTAGGCGGTCCTTCCCAGTAAGTGCACTGGGGAGGGCATGGGTAATGTGGTGGGATCTGTGCTTGTGGAAGTCGGAGGCGATACCGGGAAATATAGTGGCGACTGGGGACCGAGTATGGACACCCGGCCACCGCCGACATGAGGTTGTGAAAAGCTTCTGCCTCCACGAGCTTAAAAGGCCACATTTCAAGTGCGAAGAGCTGCCCAGAAATCTGGAAGTTTAGTGTTGCGGCCTGTGGGTGGGTGGGTGGCTGGCTGCATACTTGCATTCCAAGTAACAGAAAACTATGCAGATGGTGGCCTCTATCATCATCATAGCCTCACCTCGGCACTATGAACTCTCCTGAAGGAGAAGCCGGGGCCCGCCGGAGGAGTCTCCGTTTCTCTGGTGGGCCCGTCCAACCCTGCCGAAAAGCAGCCCTGGATAAGTAAAGTGAGGGGGAAGGTTCCCGGACACTCTATGGCTGCTTTTTTAATGTGGATCGGACATGCTTATGCATGTTATTTCTTAAACCGCATTACAGATCAGGCCATTGTCCAACTCTGTATTCAAGAAATTAAATGCGCAAAGAAAGATGTGTGTGTGTGTCAAAGCACCACCGACAAGTGTGAGTTGATGTTGGACGGGCTGCCATTGCTTCTGCAACATGCTCAATTACAGGACTTCCTGGGAGAAATGACACGCAAGGTAGATACGGTTTCCCTCTGTGCCAGTCCTTTCACCGAGCTAAATACAACTCTCAGCAAAAAAAGTTGTGGACTGGCTCCGTACCATCCCTGGCCACATTCGCCTGTCCACGTGTTTGTGGTTAGGCGGTCCTTCCCAGTAAGTGCACTGGGGAGGGCACGGGTAATGTGGTGGGACCCGTGCTTGTGGAAGGCGGAGGCGATACTGGGAAATATAGTGGCGACTGGGGACCGAGTATGGACACCCAGCCGCCACTGGCATGAGGTTGTGAAAAGCTTCCGCCTCCACGAGCCTAAAAGGCCACATTTCAAGTGCAAGCAGCTGTCAAAAATTTGGTAGTATAGTATTGCAGCCTGTGGGTGGGTGGGTGGCTGGCTGCATACTTGCGCGTGCATTCCAAGGAATGGGGTAGGGACAACTGAACGCTGCACTGGGACAAGGACGTGGACGGTGATTGTTGCAAGTCTGCAATGACAGGTGCATGGCAGGAGGCATCTTCGCATGCGCCAAGGATCACTTATGATGGGCACACTTTTAGGCAGTGACCTGGAAGTCAGAGATGCTTCCAGAGGTCTTCCCCATGCTGTTCCCATGTCTTTTCAGCACTGTATGCATGTGTCTGATGATGTGTCACACACCACATGGCCAGATAAGGTTGTAAAATGTTAAAATGACATTTCCTGGTGAATGCATTTGTCTTGGTTGAAAGCAATGCAAAAGTGCAAAAACGCATCAAAAACACTACGTGTGAACATAGCCCAAGGTGTGGAGGAGTATTTTTGGTTTTGGTCATTTATTTTGCCTTATACACAAGTCATTACCCTGGAAAGGATGTTCCTTAACATATTTCACAGGAAAATCCATTTTGGTTTAGTTTTTGTATGTTTTATTGTGAGTCTGTAAAAGTGGCGTAATACTCTGACCACGTTGCTGACAGCAGTGATCTGGGAGTCAGAAATGCTTCCAGGGGTCTTCCCCATGCTGTTCCCATGTAATTTGAGCACTGTTCCCATCGATTTGGGCAATTTTTAGGCCCTCTGCAGACCGCCGGGGGGAGCCGCCTGAAAAATGCTCGAGTTTCACAATAGACTTACATTGGGCTCGTTGCTCAGGTCGAGCACCCGAGTATTCCAATGTGCTCGACCCGAACATCGAGCACCCGAGCATTGTAGTGCTCGCTCATCACTACAGGGGAGCTGAGGTGGGGGAGCATTATCTAAACAGTGAATCCATGAGTATTGCTTCACCCAACTCAGTCTCTCTCCTAGCTATTACATATTCTTGAGATATTATTACAGTGTGTGTTTTTTTTTGCTGGTTGAATTAACCCCTTCCTCATATAACACTTAATAATAATCCAAAAGCTGTGTGTGTATGGAGCGGGTTCATCTAGTGAGTCACAGGAGCAAGGTACAATCTCTGCTGTTTAACCACTGAAATGCCGCTGACAATCTCATAAATTATGACGCTTTCTCAGTTCCAATATAGAGAAATGAAAAAAATTGTTTGGTATAAAAGTCTTGATCTCGCAAAACTACAATAAAAAAAAATTGAAACACCAAAATTGCCATTTTTGATCATCGACCCAACACTCCTCAAATTGCCAAACAAAGTTATCAAAAAGTTGTATCTACCCCCAAATGTTTTCAGTAAGGACACATAAAACAAGCCCTCACCAAGCTCCAAATAAAAATGACACAAGCCAAACATTTTTTTCTTTTCACAAAGTTTGGAATTTTTTTTTAAAAAAAACTAAAATCTAAAAATAAATGATACAAGTTTGGTATCTACGTAATCGTGCTGACCTGAAGAATCACGTTACCAGGTCATTTTTACACTACAATGAGCGCCGTAAGAAGAAAACCTCAAAGACAATGGTGCAACTGAGGTTTATATTTCTCACCGTTTCACCCCACTTGGAATTTTTTTTCCCAATTTTCAGTACATTATGTGCTAAAAATAAATGGTGTCATTCAAAGCTACAACTCCTCCTGCAAAAAAACCAAGCCATTGTACAACATTTAGGTTTGGACATTCACAAATAGTCCACCATAGATGTGATTTGAATGGATCCAATCGCCTGACTGCAGCATCAGACTACACACGGAGTTTGTTTGTAGTCTGTAACCATGGAGACACGTAGATTAGAATATTAGCTGCAGATACAAAATGTTAGTCGATTTTAAAGACTTTTTTTGTAAAGATGCTTTTTGTATTACATTTCATCTGAACTAATAAAATATGGTTGCAAAAATATATGTGGCGCCCTGCTACGCACAGCTGCCACAGAACCCAGTAGGGTGCATGGATGGATTTCTCCACAAGAGGCCCTCATTACATTCACACACCTCCACCCTACCACCTCAGACCAGCAGAGGGAGCCCGTTAGGGACATATGTATATGGAGGGTGGAGCCAGGCAGCTCAGTGAGAAGTGAGTTGGAGAGTGTGCTGGCACTTAGACCAGTGATGAAGCAGCACACAGGCTGCTGTGCTTAGGCGAGCCAAGGCCTACAGCACGAGCCGAGTAGTGAGGGCCCTGAGTGTGGCCGATGGCAAAGAGGAAAGGAGAGAGGAGTTGAAGGGGCTGAGGAGCATATCAAGCTCACCCCGAAATGTACACCGGACACCGGGTCCGCGCCTACAGGGTCCTTTACACCCAGTAGGGACCACCGGATACCTGGAGGACTACAAGTCCCAGGTCGACCAACGCTGACTACCATACCAGGGCTAGAAGTCACGGAGGCCCCAGCGTCCAGGGAGAGTGATTTCCAAGAGAAGGCCCTACCACCAGGTCAGCAGGTGCAAGAGAGAGAGACAGTAATTAAGCCAGGCCTAGCTCCAGGCAGGTCAGAAGCTTAGCAAGTGGAAGCAACGGATCAGGAGGCCCTATACCCCCTCACTGGGGAGAGTCCAGAAGTGCACCCTGTCTACCGAGTACCCTGGACCATACCTGCATCTACGCCAGTAAAGGTGCCGAAGCGAACCCCCGTGTGAGTGTCCGTCATTTCTTCCTGATCCGTCCTGGCCGTCTCTCCCCTGTACCACCATCCATTACCCCACGCTGCCCTGAGGCCCGCTCCACCTGTGGGGAGCCGTTCCATCACAAGCTGCCCTACCATCTGCCTCAGAGGACTGCTCTACAGCGGCGGCTCCCTTTAGCCGCATTCCATAGGTGGCGTCACGAACACTTTACAAATCCCCTATAAATAATTTCTCTTTTGGGTGACCGCCCTGGGCCACGGACCAGGTCAGCCACCATCATATCCCCCACCAGCACCCAGAGGCCCAGCTGCCGAGTACCCCACGGCCCTGGGGGTGAGTCACCCTTCTGGCATCACGAACAGGATTCCGTGCCCGTTGCCACCGGGTACTGTGCACCTTAAAAGACTGTAATACTCACTGTGGTGAAGTTTTCCCGCCAATTGCCGCTGTTTCCCGCCATTGTCCGCCTTTTTCCTGTCGCTGCGCGGGAAGAAGAGGGGCGTAACCGCGGGAATCGGAGAGGCATAACCGCTGGAAGCGCGCGAAACCCAGGACACGCCCCGCTCCTGACGTCAAACCTGGAAGGAGTCCAGAGGACTCTCTGACGTCAGACGCGAGCGACGCAAGGTCCTGGAAGAAGACCGTCACCCGCGGAGCTGCGGCCTACCTGATAAGAGAAGAAGGTAGGCTACGGTTTACTAGGGGGGCGCAACCATGGCCGACGACCAGCAAGCCGCTGGGTCACCGGTTAACGCTCCTGATGCCCAACTTGCGCCCAGCGCTGCACAGGCCGGAATGGCCGCCCCACCAGCAGGGGTCGTGACTCCGTTGATACCCATGGCCCTGCCGTATATTACTGGAGCAAAATGGCTTCCCCAGTATGATGGCAAACCAGACACCATGTCTGGATTCAAAAGAAAAATATGCGGTGTACTGGACATGTATTCTATGACTGGTAAACAGAAAGCCGCTGTTGTGCTGGGACAATTGACTGGTGCCGCAGAGCGGGAAGTTGAAACCTGGCCAGCCGCAGATCAGGAATCAGTATCCACTATCTTTAAGAGACTGCAAACTGTGTTTGAAAACCGCACTGAGACAGATCTCCAGATGAGGTTCTACCACTGTGTCCAGAAACCTGAGGACAGTATCCGGGACTACGCCTGGCGCTTACAGGAAGCCCTGCGGGCCCTGAAACAGGTTAGTCCAGCCAGCATACAAGATGAAAATAAAATGCTGATGGAACAGTTCATCCGGGGGTTGAGGTCCCAGGAGGAGAGCAGAACTGTACGGTGGTGGGCTTTAGATCATCCAGACGCTACCTTTGACACCCTCAAGGACATGGCTATAAAGGGTCTACAGCCCCTGGAAATATCAGGGACTGCTATCCGGCGTTACCAGGGTGGGGCCACCCACTGCTCCTTCATTAACGGCTGAAACAAAGACGCAAACAGTGCCCCCTAGCGAGCTGGACAGCCTGCGCTCTGAAGTGCGCCAGCTAAGTAAAACCCTGGCCACTGTCCTGAGCACCCTGCAGCTACAGACGGAGACCGAGCCGGAAGGAAGGATCCTACTTGCCGACAGCCCTGAGGATGTCCCCTGGATGAGGAGAAGAAGGAGGACAACGCCACCCTGTAGGAGGACAACGCCACCCCGTGGGAGGACTAACAACCAACGTCGCCCTCCAGGACATGTCATCTGTTACCGCTGCCACAAGGCAGGCCACACCGCGCGGAACTGTCCTTTAAACGGGCAAACCCTGGGGCCGAGGGCCAACACCCAGGAGTAAACCAACCAGGCCCATCAAGCTGGTACCATCGGTTTCGTAGGAGGAAGGCCTTTCCTGTCCATCGTGCTGGACGGCATAGCAACACCTGCATTACTGGACACTGGCTCGCAGGTAACCATCATACCTGATGTCCTCTACAAAAGGTACTGGTCCGTACATGAACTTCAGCCTCCAGCCCCGAACATCTCTGTGTATGCCTCTAACGGCCTTCCTCGTAACCTAGTAGGGGTTAAGGACGTGACAGTGAAGGTGGGGAGAGCGGAACTAAAGGACCAAGGACTGATTGTAGTGGAGTCTAATCCTGGTGATACAGACTTGTATATGATACTTGGTACAAATATTGTTGGTAACTGTTTGGGAGAAGTGTTGTTTTTGCTCCAACAGATGGCTGACACCGCCAGACCAGGGCAGAGGAAGGTGCTCCAGAGAGAGATTCGAGCCCTCCTGCACCAGCAACAGGTAAAGCTAACAGGTGGTGAGATTGGTAATGTACGGGTGACAGACCCGATACCCATTGTGACTCCCCCAATGAGTGAAATACTGATTTGGTGTAGGGCAGCAATAGGTCTCAAGGGACAGCCCATTAGCTCAGAGCACAGACCTACACTCTTAACTGCTAGAGGGGTGGTTGATGTACGCAATGGGAGGGTACCCATACGTCTCCTAAATTGTGGGGAGGAGGAAGTTAAATTACCAAGATACGCCACTGTTGCCAGATTGTATACTGTGAATGATGACGCCATACACACAGTAGAGTCTTTAACCTCACTAGACACAGTGTTGGGTAATGACTCAGAAACCCAGGTGGGGGATTGGTGTCAACAGCTCCATGTTGGGACTGACGCCACTCCTGTCCATCAAAAACAAAGTGTACACAGGGTGGTCCAGGAATACGAACAGGTATTCAGCAAACACCCACTTGACTTTGGGAGGATTAAAGGGGTACAACACCATATACCCACAGGTGACCATCCACCCATCAAAGAACGTTACAGGCCCATACCACCAGCACACGACCAGAAAGCGAAGGAAATGCTGCATGACATTAAGAAAGCAGGGGTAATAAGAGATAGCTGCAGCCCCTGGGCAGCTCCCCTGGTCCAGGTCAGGAAAAAGGATTGAAGCATGAGGATGTGTGTAGATTACAGACAGGTAAACCGCATAACACATAAAGATGCATACCCTTTACCCCGTATAGAGGAATCCCTGGCTGCATTAAAGTCAGCAAATTACTTCTCTACCCTTGACCTCACTAGTGGGTACTGGCAAGTAGCAGTTGCTGAGGAGGACCGGGAGAAGATGGCCTTCACTACCCCGATGGGGCTCTGCGAGTTCAACAGCATGTCGTTCGGACTCTGCAATGCCCCTGGAACGTTCCAGAGATTGATGAAGTGCTGTTTGGGACACCGTAACTTCGAGACCGTGCTGCTATACCTTGATGACGTGATAGTGTACTCGAGGACATATGAGGACCATCTGAAGCACCTGGCAGAGGTATTTGAAGCATTGTCCCGGTATGGGATGAAATTGAAGCTTTCCAAGTGCCACCTGCTCAAACAGAAGGTCCAGTATCTGGGGCACATCGTCAGTCCAGAAGGAGTAGCACCAGACCCGGAGAAGGTCACTGCCATCCAGAAATGGCTGGAACCGAAGAATCTCAAGGAGCTACGTCAGTTCCTGGGACTGGTCAGGTATTACCGGAGATTTGTAAAGGACTACACCAAGAAGACAGTGCCTTTGCAAGATCTCCTGGTAGGACAGTCCAACAGAGGCAAACCCCCCCCCTTCCAGTGGGGTAAAGAGCAGGCTGAGTCCTTTGCAGTGATGAAAGAGATCCTGACTGGCGAAGAAATCCTGGCCTACCCTGACTACAGCCAACCTTTCCTGTTGTACACTGATGCCAGCAACGAGGGACTAGGAGCTGTGTTAAGCCAGAAGCAGTATGGCAAAGAGAAGGTGATTGCCTATGCCAGCAGGAAGCTTCGTCCTACTGAGAGGAATCCAGAAAACTATAGCTCCTTCAAGTTGGAGTTCCTGGCCTTGGTCTAGGCCATCACTGAACGATTCAAGAACTACCTGGCCTCCACAAAGTTCACGGCCTATACTGACAACAACCCCATGACACATCTAGAGACAGCCAAGTTGGGAGCCATGGAACAGCGTTGGATGGTCCGACTGTCAAACTATCAGTTCACCATCAAGTACCGGGCAGGCCACAAAAACGCCAACGCTGATGCCCTATCCAGAATGCCTCACCAGTCAGATACTGAAGAAGAAGTGGATGACCTGGAGGAGATTGAGCTACCTGCCTTCCACAGAAATGGGATGGTCCACGAGCAGCGCACCTCCAGGAGGTATCGTGGTAAGACACTAAACCCTTTACCTCATCACAGATGGAAGGAGACCCAGGACAGCGACCCGGTTGTCAGCTGTATCAAAGAACTGGTAACCCAGGAAGGTTCCTCCCTGGAGAAGGACGCTCCTCCACAAGCCAAGCAACTGTGGAATGAGAGAAGCCGGCTGTTCATCTATAGAGAGAAGCTGTGCCGAAGGTATGTCAACCCTAGGACCCATGAGATGGTATGGCAGATCGTAGTGCCCAGGACAGACATCCAGATGGTGTTGGAGGCCTACCACGATCAAGCAGGGCACTTTGGCTGGAAGAAGCTGGAAACCCTCCTGAAGAGTCGGTTTTATTGGATTGGAATGCGGAGTTCCATAGAGAGGTGGTGCAGGGATTGTGGACCCTGTAGCCTCAGAAGAAAAGACTACAGCAGCCAGAAAGCACCCTTGCAGTCCATCAAGACATCCCAGCCCCTGGAGATCGTCACTCTGGATCACATCAAGCTGTCACCCAGCAGGTCAGGCTACTCCTATGTCCTGACCATGGTGGATCACTACTCCCTGTTCCTGGTGGTAGCCCCCGTCAAGGATCTGATGGCACAAACTGCAGCAAGGACGTTTCAAGCATACTTCTGCAGGCCCCATGGATAGCCGGATAAGGTGCTGACGGATCAAGGCCCTGCCTTTGAAGCCGAGCTGTTCAAAGAGTTTTGCCATCTGTAACGGTGCAAGAAGATTCAGATTACGCCGTACCACCTTCAAACCAATGGTCTATGTGAAAAGATGAACAATATAGTCATAGACCTGCTGAAGACCTTACCTCTAGAAGAAAGGAATCAGTGGCCAGACAAACTACCTGACCTGGTAGATTTGTACAATCACATACCTGTGAGTTCCACCAATCGTACTTCAGAGTACCTCATGAGAGCAAGACCCGGAAAGTTGCCCATGGACCTGGAGCTTGGAGTGGTAGGGCCGGAAGCAGATATGTCCGCTGAAGACCGGGATACAACCCAACAGGAGCAGTACAAGAGAGTACAGGACTGTGTCGAAGACAGTCTAAATAGGGTGAGACATAAGCAGGAAGCACAGTACAACAAGAGTGCACCCGCAGAACCCTTAACACCTGGAGAAGTTGTGCTGAAGCGAAAGAGAAGAAACCACAAGCTAGATGACCAGTGGGAAAGAGAGCCTTACAGTATGTTGGATTCCAGGTTCGACAATAGAAAAACCTGTCTAATCAGTAAAGATGGAGGTAAGACAGTTGCAGCAGTCTCAAGAGACCATTTGAAGTTGTGCCCAGGTCTATTGAAGCCACAGGAAGACGTACCTCTTATAGTGACTGAAGAACCCAAAGAAGATGTACTCCATACTGTCTTTGGAGATTTCCCGGCAGATTGGCCTCAACTGGATGGAGCTGTAATAATACCTGTGATGCACTTCTACCAACAGCCAGAAGACTCTCCACTGCAAGTAAGACCTGGAAGTGCCCCGGAAGAGCCTGCTCAGGAAGAATCCCCGGAAGAAGGATCATCGGTAAAAGCAGAGCCAGTAGGCCCAGTAACCAGTGTACTTGCCAGTCCCATCGAGAGGTTAAGACAGTTTTACAATTTGCCCACATGTAGATCTGACAGGGTATCAGACAGTGCAAACACAGACATCAACAACACCACAGTACTACGTATGTCAACACGCAGCACAAAAGGCCAGGTCCCTGCCAGGTATAGGGAATAAGAATGAAGTGCCTCCCATGTAAATAGTTACCCAGTGGATATTGCTACTGCTATTGTTTATTGTATAAACTGTCAATAATATGCGCCTTTAGTTACCTGTCAGGGTACAGAGACTTGTAGGCTGAGGACTGTGGGCAGCCCAAAAACTGTCCATATACAGTACAGACCAAAAGTTTGGACACACCTTCTCATTTAAAGATTTTTCTGTATTTTCATGACTATAAAAATTGTACATTCACACTGAAGGCATCAAAACTATGAATTAACACATGTGGAATTATATACTTAACAAAAAAGTGTGAAACAACTGAAAATATGTCTTATATTCTAGGTTCTTCAAAGTAGCCACCTTTTGCTTTGATGACTGATTTGCACATTCTTGGCATTCTCTTCATGAGCTTCAAGAGGTAGTCACCGGAAATGGTCTTCACTTCACAGGTGTGCCCTGTCAGGTTTAATAAGTGGGATTTCTTGCCTTATAAATGGGGTTGGGACCATCAGTTGTGTTGTGCAGAAGTCTGGTGGATACACAGCTGATAGTACTACTGAATAGACTGTTAGAATTTGTATTATGGCAAGAAAAAAGCAGCTAAGTAAAGAAAAACGAGTGGCCATAATTACTTTAAGAAATGAAGGTCAGTCAGTCCGAAAAATTGGGAAAACTTTGAAAGTGTCCCCAAGTGCATTTGCAAAAACCATCAAGTGCTACAAAGAAACTGTCTCATATGAGGACCGCCCCAGGAAAGGAAGACCAAGAGTCATCTCTGCTTCTGAGGATAAGTTTATCCGAGTCACCAGCCTCAGAAATCGCAGGTTAATAGCAGCTCAGATTAGAGACCAGGTCCAGCAGACACATCTCTACAACAACTGTTAAGAGGAGACTTTGTGCAGCAGGCCTTCATGGTAAAATAGCTGCTAGGAAACCACTGCTAAAGACAGGCAACAAGCAGAAGAGACTTGTTTGGGCTAAAGAACACAAGGAAGGGACATTAGACCAGTGGAAATCTGTGCTTTGGTCTTATGAGCCCAAATTTGAGATCTTTGGTTCCAACCACAGTTTCTTTGTGCGACGCAGAAAAGGTGAACGGATGGACTCTACATGCCTGGTTCCCACCGTGAAGAATAGAGGAGGAGGTATGATAGTGTGAGGGTGCATTGCTGGTGACACTGTTGGGGATTTATTCAAAATTGAAGGCATACTGAACCAGCATGGCTACCACAGCATCTTGTAGCGGCATGCTATTCCATCCGGTTTGCGTTTAGTTGGACCATCATTTATTTTTCAACAGGACAATGACCCCAAACACACTTCCAGGCTGTGTAGGGGCTATTTGACCAAGATGGAGAGTGATGGGGTGCTACGCCAGATGACCTGGCCTCCACAGTCACCAGACCTGAACCCAATCGAGATGGTTTGGGGTGAGCTGGACCGCAGAATGAAGGCAAAAGGGCCAACAAGTGCTAAGCATCTCTGGGAACTCCTTCAAGATTGTTGGAAGACCATTTCCGGTGACTACCTCTTGAAGCTCATCAAGAGAATGCCAAGAGTGTGCAAAGCAGTCATCAAAGCAAAAGGTGGCTACTTTGAAGAACCTAGAATATAAGACATATTTTCAGTTGTTTCACACTTTTTTGTTAAGTATATATTTCCACATGAGTTAATTCATAGTTTTGATGCATTCAGTGTGAATGTACAATTTTCATAGTCATGAAAATACAGAAAAATCTTAAAATGAGAAGGTGTGTCCAAACTTTTGGTCTGTACTGTAAATAGTTGCACTCCCTGGAGTGCCCCTTAAGTGACCACAGAACAAAAACCCGTTTGGCGTGGCCAAAGACGTGGTCCAGCACCTGGATCACTTATGCACAGTAGCCACGCCCAGGGCCTACGTTGAGGGTTTTCAGGCGGGTCCCTCATGTTCTTTCTTCGGTGAAATGGACACCAGGTTATGGGACTTACTGTAACTCTATTGTTAATATAATTATTGTTATTGCTGTTATTCATTATTGTTATTTGTTAACCTGTTACAAAAAAAAATGCTTCAATCCAGGAGTACTGAATTGTACTAGGGGGGAATGTGGCGCCCTGCTACGCACAGGTGTCACAGAACCCAGTAGGGTGCATGGATGGACTTCTCCACAAGAGGCCCTCACACATTCACGCACCTCCACCCTACCACCTCAGTCCAGCAGAGGGAGCCCGTTAGGGACATATATATATGGAGGGTGGAGCCAGGCAGCTCAGTGAGAAGTGAGTTGGAGAGTGTGCTGGCACTTAGACCAGTGAAGAAGCAGCACGCAGGCTGCTGTGCTTAGGCGAGCCAAGGCCTACAGCACGAGCCGAGTAGTGAGGGCCCTGAGTGTGGCCGACGGCAAAGAGAAAAGGAGAGAGGAGTTGAGGGGGCAGAGGAGCATACTGTTAGAACCCTCCTGTTAGTTTTTGCTATCTTGTGTTTTGCGGTCACGTGACCATCTGCCTATTTATTCCAGCTCCGCTCTTCTGGCGTTTCTGGACTTCAGTGTTGTTTGACTGTCTCTCTAGACAGGTGCTTCGGTGCCTATCTCTGTCTAGTTCGCTTGGTCCTCTGGGACCTCTAGTACGTTTTGTCTGTTTGCCTTTTGTGCTCTGCATCTACTTCTGTTTAGGAGGTGTCCCATTTTTGTCCCAGTCCTTAGTTCTTTTAGGGACCCCTCCCTTAACTGTATAGGTCTTCGTTCAGACTAGCCGAGGACTAAGGCGGGTCTGTTCACAAGGATCAGGCAGCCCGCTTCATCATAGGGATTCAGCTTAGTCTTACTGTAGGGACAGCTTTCCCCTATCTTTCCTTAGTTTATGTTGCAGATCATAACACGTACCAGGCTCACCTCGAAATATACACCGGACACCGGGTCCGTGCCTACAGGGTCCTTTACACCCAGTAGGGACCACCGGATACCTGGAGGACTACAAGTCCCAGGTCGACCAACGCTGACTACCGTACCAGGGCTAGGAGTCACGGAGGCCCCAGCGTCCAGGGAGAGTGATCTCCAAGAGAAGGCCCTACCACCAGGTCAGCAGGTGCAAGAGAGAGAGACAGTAATTAAGCCGGGCCTAGCTCCAGGTGGGTCAGAAGCTTAGCAAGTGGAAGCAACGGATCAGGAGGCCCTATACCCGCTCACTGGGGAGAGTCCAGAAGTGCACCCTGCCTACCGAGTACCCTGGACCATACCTGCATCTACGCCAGTAAAGGTATCGAAGCGCACCCCCGTGTGAGTGTCTGTCATTTCTTCCTGAACCGTCCTGGCCGTCTCTCCCCTGTACCACCATCCATTACCCCACGCTGCTCTGAGGCCCGCTCCACCTGTGGGGAGCCGTTCCATCACAAGCTGCCCTAACATCTGCCTCAGAGGACTGCTCCGCAGCGGCGGCCCCCTTTAGCCGCATTCCACAGGTGGCGTCACGAACACTTCACAAATCCCTTATAAATAATTCCCCTTTTGGGTGACCGCCCTGGGCCACGGACCGGGTCAGCCACCGTGATATCCCCCACCAGCATCCAGAGGCCCGGCTGCCGAGTACCCCACGGCCCAGGGGGTGAATCATATACATATATTCTTCAAGGGTAATTATGCCCTTGATTAATAGTAACTTAAATTGCACGGATATAAAATATTTATTTGTAATGTTTTTTTGTATTTTTGGCACAAACTGTTCTTCATTTACCATTCACCCCAGCAGCGGTCCGGCAGCACATTCCCCGATGTGTGGCTACCTCTTTCACCTCTGCTTAAGCCTTCATAAGAGAAAAAAATGCGCCGAAGCTCAGGATGACGGCAACAGAAAATTGAAACGCTTGTAACCATCTGAACTTGTGCCCCACGATTAAAACAGAATTTTTGCAGCCGTCATGCTGAGAGAGTGAAAGGTTCGGTACTTCTATTGGCTGGGGGAGGCACATACAGCGCCGGCGCTTTCAACGCATTAAACCATAACATCCTGGAGGCTTATTAATGCATAATTCACAGCGGCCGCAGAAAAGCAATAAAATGGCTTTAAGAGAATAAAGGAAATATTGTTTAATTCATAGGGAGGTGTATAATGTTTATGTGTTCAACAATTAGAGTCAGAAAGAGCGTACATCGCTATACAAGGGCAGCAGAACAATGGGGAAGAAAAATCTGACGAAATTCCCCAGATTTGATCTTTTTCAGACAGTAGAGCAAACAGCTTTCATCTGCGGAGGAGCCGCCCGGTGGGACACTTCTCCCATAATAAACTCCAGAGGGGCAGAGAAAAAAAATACTAATGTGATAGATGAAGTGAGAACAATCTTTTATCCCTATATAAAGGGGCAGGCGGGGGAGCAAAAATCATTTATTTGCTCCATTAACAAACAAAAAAAAAATACAATTGCACATTTTTACATCAAAGCAGATTATAAGGTTAATAGGAAACAGCCAAAAGTATAAAGCGATCAGAACTGGTCTAAAAATGTTACACAACTAGCAGTAAATAAATGAACTGAAAAATAGTTACTGTGTATATAATCAATTTATAAATAGTAAAATATCAAAAAATATCTGCCACTGAATTATATGGGATTCCTTCAATCAGAAATTACAAATTATAAACTGTGCAGAAAACACAATGACTATCTGTCACGCCAGGTGTGGGGAACACTTAGTGCAACACGGAGGGAAAAGGGAAAGGGAGCCCAGACACTAGGGAAAGGGGGAAGTGGAGACCTCCTAGTCTGGTCTAGCGTCACCCTGTCTCAACTATCATCCCTATACGATGGAATATGGAATGTTGGTTTATTGTCAACGCATTTCAGAGTCACTCAGACTCCTTCTTCAGGATAACCACAAATAATGTGGTTGTCCTGAAGAAGGACTCAGTGTGACTCTGATATGTGTTGATAATAAACCAACATTCCATATTCCATCGTGGCTTGTCATTTCTCCAGCAGTGCAGGATACTTCTAAAGCCCATGGCAAGTTTCATATACATCTCCCAAGACCTGTGTCTCATCTGACAGCAGAGCTGTATTGTAAGCACACATACCTCCGTGAGCCGATGAGGAGGGCTGTGACAAGAGAAGAAATAATTCTTCTTGGCTGGCTGAGCACTAAGGACTGAGACAGGAGAAAAAAATTTGTGCTCAGTTAGCAGAGGAGAAGATTAATTTCTTCTCATGTCGCAGCCCTTCTCCAGCAGATCACGGAGGTACCTGTGCTTACGATACAGCTCCTCTGTCACTTGAGACACAGGTCTCGGGAGCTGTGTTACTTCAGAATAAAGCACGTCCTGACACATGACTATGACAATTTGCCAATTGAATTCCCAACAGTTGCCCATTTTATTATATTCTTCTAGAACCCTTTTCAGTGTGAATACAAGCCTTCAGATTAAAGGACCACTGGACCCCAAATTATAAAAATCACTGGAGCGCTTCTAAATAGTCACAGTAAAAAGCGACACTTTATTCATAGCCAAGGTATCTATCTATTTATCTGTCTATCTTATATCTCTCTATCTTATATCTCTCTATTTATCTTTTGTGAAATTCCCTTTATTCCCCATTTGATAACACGGAATGTTTGATAATCTGCCACTGTTCAGCACAATAGAACTTGACATTAATTGATTATTCCAGCTACAGTGTTAAATCTCGTATTGTTTGTAGTTGTTGCCAGATTTAAATGAAGCATCAAAATTCTTAGATGTTACATCCTATCACATTGCAACAGCTGAAATCTGCAGCAATAATAAGAATTTTTTTTTTATCCTTTTTTACACTAGAAAGAAAAACCTGACACATTTGGGCAATATTAACATGGCCACCTTGTTATGCATATTGAATTACATCTTAAAGAGGCTGCCCATAAGTACTATTAAATAGGATCATAGGCGCATTGCCGAAACGCGCGTCGGGGCTAGCACGCACGTGGACAGCTATCTCAGGTAATTGCTATGGAAGCAATAGCTTCCCCTTGTGAATGATTACAATTGATTTACACTCTCTATGCGGTCTCCATAAATGATATATATACTAGATATTTGCCATTTCAATTTACCCCAGGAGGTTATATATACCATGGTTATTATGTTTTATATGGAGCCTTCTTTCTCACTGTGCGTGCCATTTTAATTCATTGTGAGTCTTTCACGTATGTACTTTCACCCCCATTTTTGTATCGTTTCATACAATTGTTCTAATAACATTTATGCTATTTATTACGATTTGTGACGGTATCATCTATCCTGAGCCTTGCTCTTTTTCCTCCTTTTTTACACTGTACGGTACTTTTCATAAAATTTCAGCGCAAATCTTGTTGCAAACACGCAACTTGTGATCTCGGCCTTATAGGAGCTCTCTGCCTTGGATAATTGGTATTCGTCATCAGGATTCCCTTCATAATAGGAAATTTGCAAAGTGTCGCTCTGCTGGGACCCTCCAATAATGAACTGTATTCTGTGCAGAAACCTAGTAGTAAGAGTTACATTTCCCTGCAGCGCCCCCGCAGGGGACATGAAGTATTACACAAAGTTAATTTATGTATCAATGTGTTAGTGCGTGATCTATGGATGTGTCTACTAACCTAATCAGCAACTTATACCGTATATTTTTTATAAAGATTGTCACCCTCAGTGTGTGAGAGTTATATACTTTTCTATTACAGTCAGAGAACATCCCATAATCCAGGTCCCTAGGTGAAGCGGTATTACTATATTTATATACAGGATATATAATAAATATATTGGGGAAGGTATTATTATCACTCCGGTCTATGCTGTTTATTATTCTACATTTTCTGCTATATATTTTATATATAATATTTTTGAAAACAGCTGAGAATCTATTGTACAGCCCCGGTGCTCTGATCCGGGATGATGCCAGTCATTACACTAACAACAAAGGACCGGGGGCCATCATTTTCTTCATCCCTTTAACCTTGAGAGAAGTATAATAATCTGCTCGTGTGGAGGGTGAACCTGCATTTTTACCTATTGTGCTGATAGTAGTTTTACTCTGCTACTCCAGAATTACTTAAAAACACTATAATTTAGCACAATTACAGTATTCTGCGAATAAAAATACCTCCGCACAATAGGCGCACAAATAAAGTGTCAATGACGGGAGGTTAAAGGGACAAACTATTTATTTCTGTAAGCTGCAACAAAAAAAAAATAATAGCATGCAAAAAATACAATATGTATACAGTACATACAGACATATCAAGTGGGAACTGTATATATATATATATATATATATATATATATATATATATATATATATACACATATAAATATATATGTCTATGTGGCGGTATATACAGTTGAAACCAGCAGTTTCCATACACTATATAAAAAGACACATCTGCAGGTTTTTCTCAATATCTGACATGAAATCAGAATAAACCTTTCCCGTTTTAGGTCAGTTAGGATTACCATAATTTTTAATATTTGCCAAATGCCAGAATAATGAGAGAGAGAGAATGTTTTAAGGCATTTTTATTACTTACTGCAAAGTCAGAAGTTTCCATACATTTCATTAGTATTTGGTCCCATTGCCCTTATACTGAATGACTTGGGTGAAACGTTTGGGATCTCCTTCCACAAGCTTCTCACAATAGTTGGTTGGAATTTGGGCCGATTCCTCCTGACAGAACTGGTGTAACTGATCCAGGTGTGTAGGTCGCCTTGCTCGCAGCCTTTTCAGCTTTGCCCATAAATTTTCAATAGGATTGAGATCAGGGCTTTGTGATGGCCACTCCAAAGCATTGACTTTGTTATCCTTAAGCCACTTTGTTACCATTTTGGCAGTATGCTTTGGGACATTGTCCATTTGGAAGACCCATTTCCGCCCAAGCTTTAACTTCCTGGCTGATGTCTTGAGATGTTGCTTCAGTATTGCCACATAATCTTCTTTTCTCATGATTCCATCTATTTTGTGAAGTGCACCAGTCCCTCCTGCAGCCAAACAACCCCACAACATGATGCTGCCACCCCCGTGTTTCACAGTTGGGATGGTGTTCTTAGGCTTCCAAGCTTCTCTCTTTTTCCTCCAAACATAACGATGGCCATTATGCCCAAAAAGTTCAATTTTAGTTTCATCTGACCACAAGACATGTCTCCAAAAATTAATGTCTTTGTTCCTGTGTGCATTTGCAAACATTAATCTGGCTTTTTTATGTTTCTTTTGGAGTAATGTCTTTTTCCTGGCAGAGTGACCTTTCAGCCCATGTTGATACAGTACTCATTTCATTGTGGTTATTGACACAATCTTAGCTTCCACCATCATCTTCACAAGGTCTTTTGCTTTTGTCCTTGGGTTGATATGCACATGTCGGACTAAAGCACGTTCATCTCTGGGACACAGAACGCGTCTCCTTCCTGAGCGGTATGATGGCTGGACATTCCCATCTTATTTGTACTTGCGTATAATTGTTTGTACAGATGAACGAGGCACCTTCAGGTATCTAGAAATTGTACCCAAGGATGAGCCAGACTTGTGCAAGTCCACAATTCTCTTCCTGATAACTTGGTTGATTTCTTTAGACTTTCCCATGATGCTACACAAAGAAGCAGTGTGTTTCAGGTGTGCATTAAAATATATCCACAGTTGTGTCTCTAATTAACTTAGATGTTGCCAAAAAACTATCAGAAGCTTCCAAACACATGACATCATCATATGGGCAGTCCAGAATTGTTTAAAGTGTATGTAAACTTTTGAATTTGCAGTAAGTATTAAAAATGCCTTAAAACATTCTCTCTCTCTCATTATTTTGGCATTTGGAAAATATTAAAAATTATGGTAATCTTAATTGACCTAAAACGGGAAAGGTTTATTCTGATTTCATGTCAGATATTGAGAAAAACATACATATGTGTCTTTATATATAGTGTATGGAAACTTCTGGTTTCAAGTGGCTATGTATAGATATATATGTATACATATATATCTATATATATAGACACACACACACACATGTACAACCCCAGTCTAAAATTATGGTATGCAATCACTGGGCTCGGAGGATGTTCATTCAGTTGTTTAATGTTGTTGAAAAAAAGCAGATCACAGATATGGCACAAAACTAAAGTAATTTCAAATGGCAACTTTAGGGCTTTAAGAAACACTAAAAGAAATCAAGATTAAATATGTGGTACTCAGTAAGGGTAATTTTTTCAGACGAAGCAGAGGGAAAAAATTATGGAATCACTCAATTCTGAGGAAAAAATTATGGAATCATAAAAAACAAACACACAAAAGAACACTCCAATACATCACTAGTATTTTGTTGCACCACCTCTGGCTTTAATAACAGCTTGCAGTCTCTGAGGCATGGACTTAATGAGTGACAAACAGTACTCTTCATCAATCTGGCTCCAACTTTCTCTGATTGCTGTTGCCAGATCAGCTTTGCAGATTGGAGCCTTGTCATGGACCATTTTCTTCAACTTCCAATAAAGATTTTCAATTGGATTGAGATCCGGACTATTTGCAGGCCGTGACATTGACCTTATGTGTCTTCTTTCAAGGAATGTTTTCACAGTTTTTGCTCTATGGCACGATGCATTATCATCTTGAAAAATGATGTCATCATCCACAAACATCCTTTCAATTGATGGGATAAGAAAACTGTCCAACATATCAATGTAAACTTGGGCATTTATTGAAGATGTAATGACAGCCATCTCTCCAGTGCCTTTACCTGACATGCAGCCCCATATCATCAATGACTGTGTAAATTTGCATGTTCTCTTCATGCAGTCATCTTTATAAATCTCATTGGAACGGCACCAAACAAAAGTTCCAGCATCATCACCTTGCCCAATGCATATTCGCGATTCATCACTGAATATGACTTTCATCCAGTCATCCACAGTCCACGATTGTTTTTGACGCGCCCCCTGGGCCTGTGTTGTGCAGGGGAACCCGGAACCGGGCCTGTTGTAGAATGCTGGGGGTTGTAGTCTCCGTGTGGCGGTGACCCGGTCCGTGCCCAGGGTGGTCAAACCAGTGGCAGTCTTAATGTATAGCAAATGTCCGACTACGCCACCCGTGGATTGCGGTCAGTGGGGACCGCCGCTGTGCTGCCGACCGCTGAGGCTGATGTTGTTTGCGCAGCCGAGTATGGGATAACTCCCCACGGGAGAAGTATTGCCTCAGGGCAGCTAATGTGAGAGATGATGGGAGTGATGGTGTGAGGGTCCCAGTGCTAATGGTGCTGGTGCGGCAAGGAATCACAGAGACGTGAGGTGCAGTTCAGGGTCTTTACTGATGGTACAAGGCAGACCCTCCCGGGAGTACTGGCTAGTATAAGGGGCCTGGTCAGTCTGCGAGCAAGCAGGAGTTCCCCTGGCCAGGTGGAGTTGTAGGCCTCCCCGTTTATCTGCACTCTTCCTGGCTAACTTGCTGTCAGCGGTTACAAGTAGCCCACGTCCCTGAGTATACCGTGTGGTGCTCACCCGTATGGCTGGTGACTTGGGGCCTTCTGTTAGCCTCCGCTCCTGGATGGCGGCGCTGGTCCCTTCTTTGTGACTGAGCCTCCGGGCTTCTATGGCCAGAAGACCTGGAATCCCCTGCCGGCTGGTTTCTGCTGCTGGGTATATATCAGTCCCCACAGCCTCGGACTCCTGTGTCCGGTTTTAGTAACTTCAGCCAGGGCGAGCTATATCTCTGCTCACAGCCCCTGGCCTTCAGCTGCTGCTCCTACAGAGCTCCTGTTCTCACTTTCCCTCTCCAGGCTCTGACTCCTCTGCTTGTTCTGCAGGCTCTGTCTCTGTCTGCAGCTTCACTCACTAATCCCGCCCCAGACCCAGTTTATAAGGGCAGATTCCTCCCCTCCCAGGTCTGGGTGGGCCGTGTTGCATGTTTAGGGCTCCTGACCAGAGAAACCTCCCACTTGCTCTCAGACATAATATCTCTATTACTGTGGCAACCAGACCCCTGGGGTGTCACATTCCCCCCTAGTGAATTTTAGTACTCCGGGACTAAACACATTTTTTTTTAAAGAAACATAAATACAGGGTATAACAATAATACAATAACATATTTACAAGAAGCTTTAGTTCTTTAAAGGTCACGGCGTGTCCGCAACCGGGTGTCCATATCACCCAAGGTGAAGCTTTAAGCGAAGTAGGGGACCTGTCCAAAGCAAACCCCTTGCGTTGGCCTTGGGCGTGGCTGCAAGGGTAGACTAACTACTTTGGGCCGCAAGGAGGCCATGCCAGACAGGTTTTCTCTTCCACGGCCGTCTTCGCAAGAGGCACCAAGGTGCAACTATCTACAAAACTGTTCCGGTTATCCAGCATCCATAACCTGTTAGTCCATAAAAATCTGCAGGGTAACTGAGAAACATAATTAATAACAGGCAACAAACATAAACCATAAACAGTTAACAGATAAATTCACAGTGCATTAGTTTAGATTCTCCAGCGAGCGGGCATCTGACCTCTAGTGACTCTAGTGGACCTACGGAGCTCACTAACTGGTTCTGCACTACAGGGTGTAGGAGGTGTTATGGGCAAACTGGGCAGCTGTCTGCGCACTCTTTGGCTCACTAGGGGCACGGCAGGCTCACTACTAGCAGAGGGTTGATCCTCCTGTACTGCTGGTGTGGACTCTTCTGCCTCTTGGGCCGGCTGCTCTTCCAGCTCTACCGGTTCCTCTGTAGGCACTTGCGGGGCTGGCTGGAGAAAGGTGAGGACGGGTACCACGACAGCGCCGTTTACTTGTGTCCAAGACCGGGGGAAGTCTCCGAGTACGGTACTGATCATTTCTTCCCTTTCCTCTGCGGGTTGAGGGTTTTCTTGATCTTCTTCAGGGCTTTGCAGCTGCTCGGGACACTTCTTCAGGTGGTCTCTGGAGACAATGGCTGTGGTTTCTCCTCCATCCTTACTGATTACGCAGATTTTTGGGTTCTCATGGCTTGATGGCAGTACGGTGTACGGGTCCTTCTCCCACTGGTCGTCCAACTTGTGGAGCCGCCTCTTCCTCTTCAAGACCTGCTCTCCAGGTACCAGGGGAACAGCGGGAGCATACTGGTTATAAGCCTTCTCTTGCCTTTCTCTAGCTTGAGACAGACTTCGCTCGACGCTCTCCTGTACTTTCCGATACTGCTGCTGCCGTTCTGTATCCCAGTCTGCCTCTGGCGAGGTGTCCTCAGGCGTCAGGACTCCCATATCCAGGTCAATAGGCAGCTTACCAGGTCTTGCTCTCATTAGGTAAGCCGGGGTACAGTTGGTGGAACCTACAGGGATGTGGTTATACAGGTCAACCAGATCGGGCAGTTTCTCAGGCCACAGACTGCGTTCTTCCAGGGGCAATGTTTTTAGCAGATCTATCACCACCTGGTTCATCTTTTCGCAGAGTCCATTGGTTTGAGGGTGATAGGGCGTTGTTCTTATCTTCTTGCAGCCATACAGGTTGCAGAACTCCTGGAAGACCTCCGCTTCGAAGGCTGGTCCTTGGTCTGTCAACACTTGGTCCGGGTACCCGTGTGGACGGCAGAAGTGCTGCTGGAAGGCTCTAGCTGCTGTTTGAGCCGTTAAGTCCTTGACCGGGACCACCACCAGGAACCGGGAGTAATGATCTACGATTGTGAGGGTGTAGACATACCCAGATCTGCTTGGAGCCAGTTTCACATGGTCCAGGGCTACCAGTTCCAGTGGCTGTCTGGTGATGATGGGCTGCAGGGGAGTCTTCTGGCTGGCCCGGTCTTTTCTTCTCAGGTGGCACGGGCCACAGTCTCTGCACCACCTCTCGATGGCTCCTCTCATGCCTACCCAGTAGAACCGTTCACGCAACAAAAACTCCAGCTTCTTCCATCCGAAATGCCCTGCTCCATTGTGGTATGCCTCCAGAACCATAGCTGCGTCTCGTCTTGGGACCACTACCTGCCAGGTCAACTCATGTGTTCGAGAGTTGACCATTCTCCGGCACAGCTTCTCCCTGTAGAGGAACAGCTTACTTTTCTCCTTCCACAGTTGCTTGGTCTCCTCCGGAGCATCTGGGTCAAGACGGGCATCGGCCTGGGTCAGCATTTCCTTCACCAAATGGACTGCGGGATCACTGTCTTGCGTCTCCGCCCAGTTGTAGTGGGGCAAGGGATTGAACGTCACGGAGCGCCTGTCCTTCACACGGTGGGAATACAGGGTAATCCCATGACGGTGGAACGCAGGGAGCTCAACTTCTTCCAGATCTTCTGGATCTTCCCCTACGTCCGGTAAGTTTGGCATTCTAGACAGGGCATCCGCGTTGGCATTTGAGCGTCCTGCCCGGTATTTGATGGTGAATTCAAAGTTGGACAGGCGGGCCATCCATCTCTGTTCCAGGGCACCGAGCCTTGCAGTGTCCAGGTGTGTCAACGGGTTGTTATCCGTGTACACGGTGAATTTGGAGGAGGCAAGGTAATGCTTGAAACGTTCGGTCACTGCCCACACTACTGCCAGGAACTCCAGCTTGAATGAGCTATAATTCTCAGGGTTCCTCTCCGTGGGCCGTAGCTTTCGGCTGGCGTAAGCGATTACCCGTTGTTTCCCTTGCTGGATCTGGGACAGTACGGCTCCTAGCCCGATGTTGCTTGCGTCCGTGTGGAGGATAAAGGGCTGGCTGTAGTCTGGATATGCCAGGATTTCATCCCCCGTGAGGGCCATCTTCAGCTGGCAGAAGGACTCCTCTTCCAGCTTTTCCCACCTAAAGGGCGGCTTCTGGTTTTTGGCTTTCCGAGATTGACCTATCAGGAGGTCCTGCATAGGGGCTGCCATTTTGGTGAAACCGGGAATGAATCTTCGGTAGTAGCCTACCAACCCGAGGAACTGCCGCACTTCCTTTATGCTGGAGGGTCTTGGCCAGTCCTTAATCACAGTGATCTTATCAGGGTCAGGAGCCACTCCGTCAGCACTCACCACGTGTCCCAGGTATTGCACCTTTGGTTTCAGGAGGTGACACTTGGAGGGTTTCACCTTTAGGCCGTAGTTTGCCAGAGCTTCGAACACTTCTGCCAGGTGTTTCAGATGGTCCTCGTAGGTCTTGGAATAGATGATGACATCATCCAGATATAACAGGACCGTCTCGAAGTTCCGGTGTCCCAGACAGCATTCCATCAACCGCTGGAAGGTTCCTGGTGCGTTGCAGAGCCCGAACGGCATACAGTTAAATTCACTGAGACCCATCGGGGTGGTGAATGCGGTCTTCTCCCGGTCCGCCTCTGCTACAGGAACCTGCCAGTACCCGCTAGTGAGATCCAAAGTAGAGAAGAAGTTAGCAGATTTTAATGCAGCTAAGGACTCTTCTATCCTTGGTAACGGGTACGCATCTTTGTGTGTGATACGGTTGACCTTCCTGTAGTCTACACACATTCTCATGGTGTTGTCTTTCTTTTTCACTAAGACTAGTGGAGCTGCCCAGGGGCTACAGCTGTCCCTGATTACCCCAGCCTACTTCATGTCTCTAAGCATCCCCTTGGCGTGTTGGTAGTGTGCCGGGGGTACGGGTCGGTATCTCTCCTTTATGGGAGGATGGTCTCCCGTGGGGATGTGGTGTTCTACCCCCTTTACTCGCCCGAAGTCTAGCGGGTGTTTACTAAACACTCTCTCGTACTCTCGAACCACCCGATAGACTCCCTGTTTCTGGTGTGAGGGAGTGGAGTCAGTACCCAAATGCAGTTGCTGACACCAGTCCTCCATTGGTTTCTTAGAGCCGTTACCTTCCTCTGGTTGAGATGGAGGCAAGGGTTCCACGGCCTGTACAGAGTTCCGGTTGATGCTGAACAATTTGGCTAGCGTGGCATACCGGGGCAGGTGTACTTCTCTCTCCCCGATATTTATGATGCGAACGGGCGCCCTCCCATGGCGCACATCAACCACCCCCCGTGCTGTCAAAATGGTGGGCCTACTGTCTGAGTAGACGGGTTCTACCATTGCTTGGTAGTCTCTACCTCTTAGACCAATAGCTGCCCGGCACCAAATCATCATCTCACTTTTTGGGGGCATGGCAATAGGGAACTGGTCACACATTCTCACGCTACCTATCTCACCACCAGATAGTTCCACCTGTTGCCGCTTCATCAGTGCCCGGATCTCTTTTTGGAGCACACGCTGCTGGCCGGAACTGGCGTTCTTGGCAACCTGCTGTAAAATGAGAATCACCTCTGCAAGACAATTTTCAATCACATTAGTTCCCAAGGTTATTCTAGGGTGACTCTCATGACGGTCTATGTCCACTATACTTTACCGATCTTAATGGTCACCTCTTTGAATCCCACCTGCGGCACGGGCTGACCATTGCTGGCGATGATACTCAGGTCGTCATCTGGGTAGCGGGTTATGTCCGAGTCATTCCAGTACTGTTTAAAGAGCACGTACGGGATGGTGGTCACCTGTGACCCAGTGTCTAGTAGGGCACTCATAGGAATGCCATCCAGTACCACAGGCAAGATTGGACGTCCCCCTACGTATTTATCACGCCAGTTTGATGGGCCTGATGGTCTTATGCCTGAGGGTTGGCCCTCTACCCCAGGTTGTGCCCGTTTAAATGACAGTACCTTGCCACATGTCCGGGTTGATTGCAGCGGCGGCAGATGGGTCGTCCGTCCTCGTTGTATCTGTCGCTGGGTCTTCCTCTGGCCAGTGGAGTCCTCCTCAGTCGGCGCCACGGGACGTCCTCCGGTCCGGTTGCCAGCTGGATCTTTCCTGGAGAAGAGACCTGTAAAGACTGCACAGTTCTGGTTAGCGCAGCAACGCTCTTAGTCAGCTCTTGGACCTGATGGTGCAGGTCTGTAGCCGGGTCACTGTTTAAAGCCTGCGCATCAGCTCCCACAGGCCCTGCAGACAAGGGCGCCGTCTCCTGGTGGTAAGTGATAGCAGGGCGCCTGTGGGTCACAGCGCCACCTGGTGCCGGTTCTCGGAGCACCCGGATGGCTCTGTCCTTGAACTGTGCAAAGTCCAGGTCAGGGTCCTGTAAGGCCATTGCCCGCAACTGGGTTCGGTGGGCATTGCACAGTAGACCCTCAATAAATTGTTCAGTCAACAGCTTATCTTCATTTCCCACGCTGTCAGGGTCTGCCTGCTTAATGGCTCTCAGGGCCTCTTGTAGGTTTAGAGCATAGTCTCTTATACTCTCATGTGCCCGCTGTTTACACCCGTAAAATCTGAGCTTTATTTCGGCTGAGGTGCGGGTATCAAATGTGTCTTTCAGCCGGGCTAGTATTTCTCTAACAGTCCTCTTCCTCCCAGGTGGCCAGGACTTTACCTCCCTTTGGGCTGCCCCGATTAATTGGGCCACCAGGATGCTCACTTTTTGCTCTTCTGTGAGGGGGTACACCTGGAAGAGGCTATCCAGTCTTTCTCTAAAGTCATTTAGAGTATGTGACTCCCCTGAGTACTGGGGTAGCCAGGTTGCCCCCGGGATATAGGGCATGGTGAATGGCATGACTGCTGCAGCGGTTGCGCTGGCTGTGGCAGTGGAGCTCCCCTCGGTATCCGGCATCCTCCTCCCCCCTAGTGGACAATGGCCTACCTTGCGATGCTCTTCTTCCGTAGGCCGCGGCTCCGCAGTCGATCGTCGGGGTTGAGGGCCTGGCGTCGCGCTCCGATGACGTCAGCGTCGCTCTTCCTCCCTTCCAGGACCTTGCGCAGCGTCAGAGCGTGGGGCGGAGCGTGGGGCGGAGCTTTGGATCTCGCGCGCTTTCGGCGTCCACGCCCCTCTTCTTCCCGTGCAGCGTCCCGAAGATGGCGTCCGAAGGCGGGAAGCAGCTGCGGATGGCGGGAAGAAGGCAGAAGACGGCGGGAAATGGTCCAAGATGGCGTCTGATGGCGGGAATCGGCTCCGGATGGCGGGAAACGACTCCGGACGGCGGGAAACTTCACCACAGGTAAGTATAAAAGTCTCTTTTTCAGGCACGCAGTACCCGGTGGTTGCGGGCACGAAATCCTGCCGACTACGCCAAAGTTGACGCGCCCCCTGGGCCTGTGTTGTGCAGGGGAACCCGGAACCGGTCCTGTTGTAGAATGCTGGGGGTTGTAGTCTCCTTGTGGCGGTGACCCGGTCCGTGCCCAGGGTGGTCAAACCAGTGGCAGTCTTAATGTATAGCAAATGTCCGACTACACCACCCGTGGATTGCGGTCAGTGGGGACCGCCGCTGTGCTGCCGACCGCTGAGGCTGATGTTGTTTGCGCAGCCGAGTATGGGATAATTCCCCACGGGAGAAGTATTGCCTCAGGGCAGCTAATGTGAGAGATGATGGGAGTGATGGTGTGAGGGTCCCAGTGCTAATGGTGCTGGTGCGGCAAGTAATCACAGAGACGTGAGGTGCAGTTCAGGGTCTTTACTGATGGTACAAGGCAGACCCTCCCGGGAGTACTGGCTAGTATAAGGGGCCTGGTCAGTCTGCGAGCAAGCAGGAGTTCCCCTGGCCAGGTGGAGTTGTAGGCCTCCCCGTTTATCTGCACTCTTCCTGGCTAACTTGCTGTCAGCGGTTACAAGTAGCCCACGTCCCTGAGTATACCGTGTGGTGCTCACCCGTATGGCTGGTGACTTGGGGCCTTCTGTTAGCCTCCGCTCCTGGATGGCGGCGCTGGTCCCTTCTTTGTGACTGAGCCTCCGGGCTTCTATTGCCAGAGGACCTGGAATCCCCTGCCGGCTGGTTTCTGCTGTTGGGTATATATCAGTCCCCACAGCCTCGGACTCCTGTGTCCGGTTTTAGTAACTTCAGCCAGGGCGAGCTATATCTCTGCTCACAGCCCCTGGCCTTCAGCTGCTGCTCCTACAGAGCTCCTGTTCTCACTTTCCCTCTCCAGGCTCTGACTCCTCTGCTTGTTCTGCAGGCTCTGTCTCTGTCTGCAGCTTCACTCACTAATCCCGCCCCAGACCCAGTTTATAAGGGCAGATTCCTCCCCTCCCAGGTCTGGGTGGGCCGTGTTGCATGTTTAGGGCTCCTGACCAGAGAAACCTCCCACTTGCTCTCAGACATAATATCTCTATTACTGTGGCAACCAGACCCCTGGGGTGTCACACTTTTCCTTAGCCCATTGTCACCTTGTTTTTTTCTGTTTAGGTGTTAATGATGGCTTATGTTGAGCTTTTCTGTATGTAAATCCCATTTCCTTTAGGCAGTTTCTTACAGTTCTGTCACAGACATTGACTCCAGTTTCCTCCCATTCGTTCCTCATTTGTTGTGCATTTCATGTTTTGGAGACATTTTGCTTTAAGTTTCCGGTCTTGACGCTCTGATGTCTTCCTTGGTCTACCAATATGTTTGCCTTTAACAACCTTCCATGTTGTTTGTATTTGGTCCAGATTTTAGACACAGTTGACTGTGAACAACCAACATCTTTTGCAACAGCTCGTGATGATTTACCTTCTTTTAAGAGTTTGATAATCCTCTCCTTGGTTTCAATTGACATCTCTCGTGTTGGAGCCATGATTCATGTCAGTCCACTTGGTGCAACAGCTCTCCAAGGTGTGATCACTCCTTTTTAGATGCAGAATAACGAGCAGATCTAATTTGATGCAGGTGTTAGTTTTGGAAATTAAAATTTACAGGGTGATTCCATAATTTTTTCCTCAAAATTGAGTGATTCCATAATTTTTTCCCTCTGCTTGGTCTGAAAAAAATTACCCTTACTGAGTACCACATTTTTAATCTTGATTTCTTTTAGTGTTTCTTAAAGCCCTAAAGTTGCCATTTGAAATGACTTTAGTTTTGTGCCATGTCTGTGATCTGCTTTTTTTCAACAACATTAAACAACTGAATGAACATCCTCCGAGCCCCGTGATTCCATAATTTTTGCTAGGGGTTGTATATATATATATACAGTGTATATATATATATATATATATATATATATATATATATATCTACAGGTGCATCCCACTAAATTAGAACATCATCAAAATGTTAATTTATTTCAGTTCTTCAATTCAAAAAGTGAAGCTCCTATATTATATAGAGTCATTACACACAGAGGGATCTATTATATAGAGTCATTACACACAGAGCGATCTATTATATAGCGTCATTACACACAGGGATCTATTATAGAGAGTCATTACACACAGAGGGATCTATTATATAGAGTCATTACACACAGAGTGATCTATTATATAGAGTCATTACACACAGAGGGATCTATTATATAGAGTCATTACACACAGAGTGATCTATTATATAGAGTCATTACACACAGAGGGATCTATTATATAGAGTCATTACACACAGAGCGATCTATTATATAGCGTCATTACACACAGGGATCTATTATAGAGAGTCATTACACACAGAGGGATCTATTATATAGAGTCATTACACACAGAGGGATCTATTATATAGAGTCATTACACACAGAGGGATCTATTATATAAAGTCATTAGACACACAGGGATCTATTATATAGAGTCATTACACACAGAGGGATCTATTATATAGAGTCATTACACACAGAGGGATCTATTATATAGAGTCATTACACACAGAGGGATCTATTATATAGAGTCATTACACACAGAGGGATCTATTATATAGAGTCATTACAGACAGAGTGATCTATTTCAAGTGTTTATTTCTGTTAATGTTGATGATTATGGCTTACAGCCAATGAAAACACAGAACTCATTATCTCAGTAAATTAAAATAAAAAAAAGGCAAAGGCTTCCTAAGTGTTTAAAAAGGTCCCTTAGTCTGTTTCAGTAGGCTCCACAATCATGGGGAAGACTGCTGACTTGACAGATGTCCAGAAGGCAGTCATTGACACACTCCACAAGGTCCCAGAGTCTGGAGGAAGAGTGGAGAGGCCACAATCCAAGCTGCTGGAGGTCTAGTGTGAAGTCTCCACAATCAGTGATGGTTTGGGGGGCCATGTCATCTGCTGGTGGAGGTCCACTGTGTTTTATCAAGACCAAAGTCAGCGCAGCCGTCTACCAGGACATTTTACAGCACTTCATGCTTCCCTCTGCCGACAAGCTTTTTGGAGATGGAAATGTCATTCTCCAGCAGGACTTGGCCCCTGTTCACATGGCCAAAAGTACCAATACCTGGTTTACACACAACAGTATCACTGTGCTTGATTGGCAGCAAACTCGCCTGACCTTAACCCCATAGAGGATCTATTACAGAGTATCTATGGGGTATTGTCAAGAGGAAGGTGAGAGACCCCAGACCCAACAATGCAGACGAGCTGAAGGCTGCTATCAAAGCCACCTGGGCTTCCATAACCCCTCAGCAGGGCCACAGGCTGATCGCCTCCATGCCACATTGCCACATTGATGCAGTAATTGATGCAAAAGGAGCCCGACCAAGTATTGAGGGCATTTACTGAACAGACATTTCACTAGGACAACATTTTGGATTTTATAAACATTTTTCAAGCTGTTGTTATAAAGTATTCTAATTTACTGAGATAATGACTTTTGTGTTTTCATTGGCTGTAAGCCATAATCATCAACATTAACAGAAATAAACACTTGAAATAGATCGCTCTGTCTGTAATGACTCTATATAATAGATCCCTCTGTCTGTAATGACTCTGTATAGTATAGGAGTTTCACTTTTTGTATTGAAGAACTGAAATAAATTAACTTTTTGATGATATTCTAATTTAGTGAGATGCACCTGTATATGATGTGTGATATATATAAACTGCTCAAAAAAATAAAGGGAACACTTAAACAACAGAATATAACTCCAAGTAAATCAAACTTCTGTGAAGTCAAACTGTCCACTTAGGAAGCAACACTGATTGACAATCAATTTCACATGCTGTTGTGCAAATGGAATAGACAATAGATGGAAATTATTGGCAATTATCAAGACACCCTCAATAAAGGAGTGGTTCTGCAGGTGGGGACCACAGACCACATCTCAGTACCAATGCTTTCTGGCTGATGTTTTGGTCACTTTTGAATGTTGGTTGTGCTTTCACACTTGTGGTAGCATGAGACGGACTCTACAACCCACAGAAGTTGCTCAGGTAGTGCAGCTCATCCAGGATGGCACATCAATGCGAGCTGTGGCAAGAAGGTTTGCTGTGTCTGTCAGCGTAGTGTCCAGAGGCTGGAGGCGCTACCAGGAGACAGGCCAGTACACCAGGAGACGTGGAGGGGGCCGTAGGAGGGCAACAACCCAGCAGCAGGACCACTACCTCCACCTTTATGCAAGGAGGAACAGGAGGAGCTCTGCCAGAGCCCTGCAAAATGACCTCCAGCAGGCCACAAATGTGCATGTGTCTGCACAAATGGTTATAAACCGACTCCATGAGGGTGGTATGAGGGCCCGACGTCCACAGATGGGGGTTGTGCTCACAGCCCAACACCGTGCAGGACGCTTGGCATTTGCCACAGAACACCAGGATTGGCAAAGTCACCACTGGCGCCCTGTGCTCTTCACAGATGAAAGCAGGTTCACACTGAGCACATGTGACAGACGTGACAGAGTCTGGAGACGCCGTGGAGAGCGATCTACTGCCTGCAATATCCTTCAGCATGACCGGTTTGGCAGTGGGTCAGTAATGGTATGGGGTGGCATTTCTTTGGAGGGCCGCACAGCCCTCCATGTGCTCGCCGGAGGTAGCCTGATGGCCATTAGGTACCGAGATGAGATCCTCAGACCCCTTGTGAGACCATATGCTGGTGCGGTTGGCCCTGGGTTCCTCCTAGTGCAGGACAATGCCAGACCTCATGTGGCTGGAGTGTGTCAGCAGTTCCTGCAAGATGAAGGCATTGAAGCTATGGACTGGCCGCCCGTTCCCCAGACCTGAATCCGACTGAGCACATCTGGGACATCATGTCTCGCTCCATCCACCAACGTCACGTTGCACCACAGACTGTCCAGGAGTTGGCGGATGCTTTAGTCCAGGTCTGGGAGGAGATCCCACAGGAGACCATCCGCAACCTCATCAGGAGCATGCCCAGGCGCTGTAGGGAGGTCATACAGGCACGTGGAGGCCACACACAATACTGAGCCTCATTGTAACTTGTTTTAACCCCTTAACAACATTAGACGTACTAATACGCGTCTGTGCCCTGGGACCTAAGAGCCAGACCCGTATTAGTACGTAATCGCGATCGCGCACGCACACAGGCTGTGCGGGCGCGATCGCCGCCGGGTGTCAGCTGATTGTCACAGCTGACACCCGGTACTATGTGCAGGGAGCGGTCACGCACCGCTCCCAGCACATTAACCCCCGCAATGCTGCAATCGAAGCCGATCGCAGCATTGCGGTGGCAAGGGGAGGTGATCGCAGATACTCACCTCCTCTTCCGGCTTCCAGCGCTGTCTGCCGTGGCTTCCAGGATGTTGCCATGACGACCCGATGTCGTCATGACAACATCCGGGTCACCAGACAACAGGAAGATTGTTTGGACATGCGCAGTGCATCTCCAAACTATCTTCTCCCTGTCCAGCGCTGACAGCCTGCACGGCACAGGGATGGTGCTCCATCCCTATGCTGTGCAGGCGATCAGAATAAAAAAAGTGAAAGTCCCAAAGTGGGACAGAGTAAAAAAGTGTAAAAACTGTCAGAAAGTGAAAAAAAATGTAAAAAAAATTGTAAAAATATATAAAAAAAAAGAAAAAAAATAATCCACCAAAAATAAAAATATAATGTACCCATCAATAAATATTATTCTAAAAAAAAAACCAAACAAACAATAAAAGTACACATATTTAGTATCGCCGCGTCCGGAGCAACCTGACCTATAAAACTGTCCCACTAGTTAACCCCTTCAGTGAACACGGTAAAAAAAAAAAAAAAAAAAAAAAACGAAGCAAAAAACAATGCTTTATCATCATACTGCCAAACAAAAAATTGAATAACACGCGAATAAAAAGACGAATATAAATAAGAATGGTACCACTGAAAACGTCATCTCGTCCCGCAAAAAACAAGCTGCCATACAGCTCCATCAGCCGAAAAATAAAAAAGTTATAGCTCGCAGAATAAAACTATGCTAAAAAATAATTTTTTCTATAAAATTGTTTTTATTATGTAAAAGTGCAAAACATAGAAAAACGATATAAATGTGGTACCACTGTAAACGTACTGACCCGAAGAATAAAGCTGCCTTATCAATTTTACCACACGCGGAACGGCATAAAAAAAAAAAAAAAAAACAACTCTTGAATTGTTGGTTTTTGTTTATTCTTCCTCCCAAAAATCGGAATAGAAAGCGATCAAAAAATGTCACATGCCTGAAAATTGCACCAATAACAACGTCAACTCATCCCGCAAAAAACAAGCCATCACATGACTGTCTGCCAAAATCTGGAAAAATTATAGCTCTCAAAATATGGCGATGCAAAAACTAGATTTTACAAAAAATGCGTCTTTTAGTGTGTGACAGCTGTCAATCATAAAAACCCCATATGATTCTGGTATCGCTGTAATCGCACCGACCCGAAGAATAAAGTCGTCTAATCACTTATACCGCACGAGGAACGGCGTAAAAAATAAACTTTCGGGTTAGGGTTGGGCTAGGGTTAGGGCTAGGGTTAGGGCTGGGTTTGGGGTTAGGGTTGTGATGGGGTTGGGATTTTTTTCAAAAGTAAGAAAAAAAGATGACGATATGGCGACTAGTGTTGAGCGCAAGTGCTCGCTACTTGAGTTTGCATCGGGTGCTCGAGTATGCATTGAGTATCGTGGGTATTTGAGTGACATGCTCGAGTCTCCGCCCCATATGCTTCGCGGCCAAAAAAAATTTGCGGGGATTGCCTGCCATGCACGAGCGATCCCCGCATGTTTTTTTTTTGGTGTCTAATAACCGTGAAACATGCGGGGCAGGGACTCGAGCATGTCACTCGAGCACACGCAGTACATGGTGCATACCTGAGTACCCAATGCAAACTCAAGTAGCGAGCACTTGCGCTCAAGACTAATGACAACTTATTCAATATGATGACCTAATGTTATCAAATACTGTGTCGTACCTCTGGGTTCAAAATGTTCACTATACACCTTAATAAAATCCTTGAGGGGTCTAGTTTCCAAAATGGGGTCACTTGTGGGGGAGCTCCACTGTTTAGGCGCATCAGGGGCGATCCAAATGCAACATGGTGTCCGCTAACAAATTGAATGGAAAATCGGCTCAAATTGTTAGCGGACGCCATGTTGCGTTTGAAGAGCCCCTGTGTGCCTAAACATTGGAGCTCCCCCATAAGTGACCCCATTTTGGAAACTAGACCCCCCCCAAGCCACCTATCTAGATGCATAGTGAGCACTTGGAACCCCTAGGTGCTTCACAAATTGATTCGTAAAAATGGAAAAGTATTTTTTTTCCACTTTTTCATTTTTACGAATCAATTTGTGAAGCACCTGGGGGTTCCAACTGCTCACTATGCATCTAGATAGGTGCCTTGGGGGGTCTAGTTTCCAAAATGGGGTCACTTGTGGGGGAGCTCCAATGTTTGGGCTCACAGGGACTCTCCAAATGCAACATGGTGTCCCCTAACAAATTGAATGGAAAATCGGCTCAAATTGTTAGTGGACACCATGTTGCGTTTGGAGAGCCCCTGTGTGCCCAAACATTGGAGCTCCCCCACAAGTGACCCCATTTTGGAAACTAGACCCCCCAAGGCACCTATCTAGATGCATAGTGAGCACTTTGAAACCCCAGGTGCTTCACAAATTGATTCGTAAAAATGAAAAAGTGAAAAAAAAAAACACTTTCTCATTTTTATGAATCAATTTGTGAAGCACCTGGGGGTTCCAAGTGCTCACTATGCATCTAGATAGGTGCCTTGGGGGGTCTAGTTTCCAAAATGGGGTCACTTGTGGGGGAGCTCAAATGTTTGGGCACACAAGGGCTCTCCAAACGCAACATGGTGTCCGCTAACAATTTGAGCCGTTCAATTAGTTAGCGGACACCATGTTGCATTTGGAGAGTCCCTGTGTGCCCAAACATTGGAGCTCCCCCACAAGTGACCCCATTTTGGAAACTAGACCCCCCAAGGCACCTATCTAGATGAATAGTGAGCACTTGGAATGCCTAGCTGCTTCACAAATTGATTCGTAAAAATGAAAAAGTGAAAAAAAAAACACTTTTTCATTTTTACGAATCAATTTGTGAAGCACCTGGGGGTTCCAAGTGCTCACTATGCATCTAAATAGGTGCCTTGGGGGGTCTAGTTTCCAAAATGGGGTCACTTGTGGGGGAGTTCCAATGTTTAGGCACATCAGGGGCTCTCCAAATGCAACATGGCGTCGCTAATTATTCAAGCAAATTTTACAATCAAAAAGTCAAATGGCGCTCCTTCCCTTCCGAGCCCTGCCGTGCACCCAAACAGTGTTTTTTCCCCACATATGGGGTATCTGCATGCCCAGGGGAAATTGCGCAACAAATTTTGGGGTCCATTTTTTCTTGTTACCCCTGTGAAAATAAAAAAAATTGGGTCTAAAGTAACATTTTTGTGAAAAAAGTTAAATGTTCATTTTTTTCTTCCACATTCCAAAAATTTCTGTGAAGCACCTGAAGGGTTAATAAAGTTCCTGAATGTGGTTTTGAGCACCTTGAGGAGTGCAGTTTTTAGAATGGTGTCACTTTTGGGTATTTTCTGTCATAAAGACCCCTCAAAGTGACTTCAAATGTGATGTGGTCCCTAAAAAAATGGTTTTGTAAATTTTGTTGGAAAAATGAGAAATCGCTGGTCAACTTTTAACCCTTTTAGCTCCCTAACAAAAAAAAAATTTTGGTTCCAAAATTGTGCTGATGTAAAGTAGACATGTGGGAAATGTTATTTATTAACTATTTTGTGTGACATATCTCTCTGATTTAAGGGCATAAAAATTCAAAGTTTGAAACTTGCAAAATTTTCTAAATTTTCGCCAAATTTCCGTTTTTTTCACAAATAAACACAAGTGATATCGAAGAAATTTTACCACAATCATGAAGTACAATATGTCACGAAAAAACAATCTCAGAATCAGGGGGATCCGTTGAAGCGTTCCAGAGTAATTACCTCATAAAATGACAGTGGTCAGAATTGTAAAAATTGGCCCGGTCATTAAAGTGCAAACCACCCTCGGGGGTTAAGGGGTTAAGGACATTACATCAAAGTTGGATCAGCCTGTAGTGTGTTTTTCCACTTTAATTTTAGGGGTGACTCCAAATCCAGGCCTCCATTGGTTAATAAATGTGATTTCCATTGATGATTTTTGTGTGATTTTGTTGTCAGCACATTCAACTTTATACAGAACAAAGTATTCAATGAGAAGATTTCATTCATTCAGATCTAGGATGTGTTATTTCAGTGTTCCCTTTATTTTTTGAGCAGTGTATTTCTATATACAAATACAGTATGTATATGTACTTAAGCCAGTATATATGTGGGCATATACAGTGCCTTGCAAAATTATTCATACCCCGTGAACTTTTCCACATCTTTACATGTTACATCCACAAATTTAAATGTATTTTATTGGGATTTTATATGATACCAACACAAAGTTGCAAGTGTTTGAGAAGTGTAAAGGAAATTATACAAGGTTTTTTAAATATTTTAAAATATAATTCTGAAAATTGTTCTGTGCGATTGTATTCATACCCCCGGTAGTCTGTTCCCTCTAAATAAAATCCTTAGTGACCAATTCCCTCCAGAAGTTACATAATTAGTATATTGCATCCATCCAGGTGTAATTTCTTCTCAGTATAACTACAGCTGTTCTGTGACGGCCTCAGAGATTTGTGTGAGAACATTAGGGATCAAACAGCATCATGAAAACCAAGGAGCCCACCAGACAGGTCAGGGATAAAGATGTGGAGAAGAGTAAAGCAGGGTTAGGTTATAAAAAAATAGTCCAAGATCTGAACATCTCACAGAACACTGTTCAATCCATCATCCAAAAATGGAAGGAGTATGGCACAACTGCAAACCTACCAAGACATGGCCATCCACCTAAACTGACATCCCAAGCAAGGAGAGCACTAGAAGCAGCCAAGAGGCCCTTGGTCACTCTAGAGGAGCTGCAGAGATCCATAGCTCTTCAAATTCTGGCCTTTTTCAAGACATTTTTCAATGCAAGCCATAAGAAGTCCCCTGCGCAGTTTGCAGTTTATAGTTTGCATGTAGGGGACACAGCGAACATGTGGGAGAAGGGGCTCTGGTCAGATGAGACCAAAGGAGAACTTTTGGGCTAAATGTAAAATGCTATGTGTGGCAGAAAATTAACACTGCACATCAACCTGAAAACACCATCCCCATCGTCACACATGGTGGTGGCAGCATCATGCTGTGGGGAAGCTTTTCTTCAGCAGAAACAGGGAAGCTGGTCAGAGTTTATGGTAAGATGGATGGAGCTAAATAAAAAGCAATCCTGGAGGAAAACCTCGCAGAATTTTGCCATGGCTTAAATGGTAGCCAGTATCATGCAGGGCACAGTCACCGGTATGGACAAGTGAAGTGAAGACTTTTTCAAAGGCTATTGCTTGGAATTAAACCCTATGTGAAAGCATGAAATTAATTTTCCAGTGAATGCAAAAATTAAGCAACTTTTCAAATCATCTTGATTTAAAAATATTCCACTGGGTTTTCTACACAGTTTAGTAGTATGATGTGCAGCTGTATGATACTGTGACATCTCCACAGCTACCTTGTATATGATCTAATGCTGCAGTCATGTATTATTCCCTCGCTCCTTTCTAACCCCCTACTTAGCACCGTACAGGCGTCAGATGAGGTCAGTGATATTTACACATTGCAGGTTGTATATCCCAGAGGAGACTTCTGGGTGGCATTTTCTTCAAGAAATTGCCGCTTACACAGGCCGGTCAGTGTGAGAGAGGGAGGAAGAAGGAGGCACAGAGACTGGAGCATTGCAAGAAGGAAGGAAAGAGCAAGAGTATGCATTACGGGAAAAGCCCACTGAGCCCCAAACCTGCAGCTGCACAAGCAGATATGTGAAAGGAAGCTGCTCTTTGAATAAAACAAAGCAAAACTGAAATCTGCCAACATACAGACAGAAACTTGAAACTCTCATACTGCCCAGATACCTGCAGTATCTATAAGAGATTTATTTTTTGAATAATTAGCTCTGATATTTGTTGATGGATTTGTTTAAGAGGACTGAAATATCTCTTATCTATTAACAATTCACTCTTTGATTAAAGGGGTTGCCGGATTTTCTGCTGAAAGTCTGCAGTCATTCTATGTGACTGCAGACTTCTGAATCCATACAGGGCGTGCAACGCACACTGTCAAGATTCTTCTTTATTGCCGGTTAGAGTGTTCGGTTATGTGATCACAAAGTATGCGATTTTTGAATATGCGAGTTATGTGCCGACTAGATGCGCTCAGCCTCGGTTAATACAAGTGAATTGAACGAGGCCGAGCACGTCTAGTCGGAATGTGGCCGGAAGTAAACCGATTACAGACTTGTGGTCATGTGACCGTTCGCACTCACCAGCCATACCAAGGAATCCTGTAAGGATTCAGAAGTCTGCAGTCACATAGAGTGACTGCAGACTATTAGCATAAGACTGGACAACCCCTTTAACGGCATACAAAGACCTCGATACGTCAAAAATTTTTTCCAGAATTTTGCCGTAAAACTGCTTGAAACAGCCAATTTGTCCGCAGCTCAAAGTTTTGCAAACATTTTGTGTCTCTTTGCATGTTTTATCGTTTGTTCTCACCGAATTACACAATTCATATCAGTGAAGTGTTTCAACATGAATTATTGGGTTGAGTTTTCTTTTTAGCAGTGTAACAGTGTAACCCCTTAGATGCTGCACTCACTATTGACCAGTAAATCTGAGGGATTAAACTGCTGGGATTGGAGTTATCTCCAATCTTGTCTGTTATAACCGAAACCTGCCTGTATATTGCAGACGACTACGGCTGCGGAAGAGCTGAGCCCGCACTTTACAGCACCATTTCTGCATGGGAAGTACGGCACAGAGCAGCAAAAGGTTAAGTGCTCACCGCATACAGCTTCCATTAAATTCAATTTTAACATTTAAGATTTGGAGCTTTGGATCTGAGATGGAAGATTTAATAGAGAATTAATCACTAGAATTCAGCATCAGCACCTTAAAATGCAAGGTAGAAATTGTGAACACACCGGGTCTTGCCACCTTTTCTTTTTCTATTTTCTTCTATATTTCTGTATATTTTAATGTACTAAACTTTGCTTGGAAACTCAAAAGAAAGAACTTTAAAAAAAAAAAGAAAGAAAAGAAACTCGCTTCAAAGTTACCCAAAACTTTTCTTGAGCTGAAATAAGTTTTTACAGTTTCTTTCTTTCAAGTCAAAAGTATCCAAATTCTAAAAACTCTGAACTTTCTTAAAGTTTCCCGAGGGTCCTCTTAAGAGTTCCAGACTTTAAGGACTCGGGAACCAAATGTCATATATCAACAGGGCACTTAGAAACTTTGGCATTGAACTTCCATCCTTATTTTCCTTCCCTTCCTCTGAATTGTAGGGTAAGCAAAAATCTTAAATTATTCTATTCTCAAGTCACTGAAGGGCCAGCAATTACATATATTTAATTCTTCTAAGACGTATCGTGTCTGAAATGTTTCTTTACGAGCGTGGTTAGAGGGAATTCATTACGGATAGGCATCAGTGTCAAACACAATATCGTTTGTGATGGGGGGGAGCGAAGGAGAAAGAGTTTGCCTGGATATTTGCCACACTGAAGTGGGAGTTACTGAAGCATAATTAACGGCTTCTGTGAAGGATAATTGAGACCTATAACTCATCTGCTTTTGCCTCGTTGCTACATAATAAATTTCATCTCCTGGCGGTGGATGATGTCATACAAATTAATCGAAGTTGCCATTTTTGAAAAATGCCATTAGGGATGCTGTAAAAACGCCAACGAGTCAGACTTATGGCTTCCACAATGATCAGTGAATTGTAAAGAGACATGTCCATTAAACTGTAACCTACCAGGAGAAGTCTTTTCACATCACCGCTTGGTTGGGTCATGTAGGAAGAACGCTTAAAGATGGGGTCATAACACTTAAGAAAGCAAAGCTTTAGTCCTTTATGTAACTCTCAGCTGTCTATTAAGTCGCCATTATCTGATCATTTGCCCCTTTAAGAAGTTTCAAAACTTTTTTATTTGTCTTTTGCGTCCTTAAAATCTTTAGGGGAACTGGTAAAGAGTCTTACAGGCAATGATTCATGGGAAAAGTATGCAGATTGGCTTTCCTCCAGTAGGATGAGGGCTGTGTCTCTAGCGCCACCTATCGAAGTTAGCTACTACTGCAGCATGAATAAGGATGTTAACCTCTCCAAAAACCCATCTGAGACAGCGCCTGTGCATGGCGTCTGAATTGGCTAATAGCCTTAGTCATGTTGTAAGGCTTGTTAAAGGGTCAGACATTGGCTTACAGGAAGGATGGAGCTAGAACGACAATCTTCTGTCTAATAGAAGTGAATGTTCATCTTAAACATCTTTTTTAATCCTTTGTTAATTGCTTATTATTTCATGACAGTAATTTGAAATCTGTTTTTCTGATACGACGCTCCAAATCTTCTGTATAAATTTAAAATTCTGGCAGTCACCACTAGGGGGCCCTCAGGAGCTCATTGCGTACTGTCTTTACATTAAGCTTAAAGGGGTTCTCCGTACAAAATAAAGTTTTTCCAAGGGACTGAATATGTAAAACATAACAAACTCAGTAATACTCACTTACCGGCAGAGATGTACTGGCCCTCGAGCAAATCTGGCAGTGCCAGATGGGTCGGTCCGGCCATGGTCTACATTAATTGTGACACTGTTAACAATATCGGCGTCCACGGGACAGCAGTACTGTTAAGAGCTGTGGCGGAGCACAGAGCCAGCAATCATAAATCAAGTGCACAAAGAATAAGTTGTGGTGGGGGCTGCAGACACAAAGTAAGAGGGTTAACAGAAAGTTATTTTGCAAACCTCTTCCACTAATACATAATCACAAGAAATTGCTCTTTAGCCAAATAAACCCAGATTTTACAATATCACGTCCAGTTGCATTGAGATCTTGTTTCGCAGAGGCGCATTCTGGACACCCTTGCCCCGGGTGAGCAGTTCTAATGCAGCACGACAGGGGGCGCTGGTGCAGAAAGACAAGCTAGTGGGAGCGACAGTAACAGATGTGACAGAAATGGAAAAATGGCCTCTGGAATAGCTTAGCAGAAACAAAGACAGCAGAGCTGGAAAAGCAATGTAGCAGAGTTGACACAATGTAGCAGAACTGACTTAGCAACAAAGTGATGTAGCAGAGGTGATTCAGCAAGTTTGCAATGGAGGCTAATATCATAGAATCCTAGAATGTTGGAAGGGACCTCCAGGGTCGTCGTGTCCAACCCCCGGCTCAATGCAAGTTCACTAAACCATCTCAGACAGATGTCTGTCCAGCCTCTGAAGACTTCCATTGAAGGAGAACTCACCACCACTCGTGGCCGCCTGTTCCACTCATTGATCACCTCACTGTCAAAAAGCTTTTTCTAATATCTAATCTGTATCTTCTCCCTTTCAGTTTCATCCCATTGTTTCTCGTGTTTCCATGTGCAAATGAGAATAAGGATGATCCCTCTACAGTGTGACAGCCCTTGACGTATTTGTAGACAGCTATTAAGTCTCCTCTCAGTCTTCTTTGTTGCAGCTAAACATTCCCAAATCCTTTAACCGTTCCTCGTAGGACATAGTTTGCAGTCCGTTCACCATTCTGGTCGCTCTTCACTGAACTTGCTCCAGTTTTTCGATGCCTTTTTTAAGATGTGGTGCCCAGAATTGGACACAGTATTCGAGATGAGATCTGACCGAGGAGGAGTAGAGGGGGATAATTACTTCATGTGATCTAGACTCTATGCTTCTCTTAATACATCCCAGAATTGTATTTGCCTTTTTTGCTGCTGCATCACACTGTTGACTCATGTGCAGTCTGTGATCTATTAGTACAACCAAGTCTTCTTCACACGTGCTGTTGCTTAGTTCTATTCCTCCCATTCTGTACATGCTTTTTTATTTTCCTTGCCCAGATGTAGTACTTTGCATTTCTCCCTGTTAAAAAACCATTCTGTCAGTTGCTGCGCACAGTTCCAGTTCCAGTTCTAGAGTCAACAAAGTTGCACAGCGAGACCTGATGTAGTAGTGCTGGAACAACCATGACCGAAATATCAGAGTTGAGTTTGCAGTGTAGCGGCAGGAATGCCAAGTACCTTAAATACTCAGGCAGCAGAGCCAAGAGAAGTAACAGGAGTGATACAAAAAATCTTTACCTGTGGGTCCGGAAAATGATGACATTGGTTTGTGTCCTTCTGTCTTCGTTAAGTAAACCTTATGAAATATAATAATGAACATAGAATCTGAGCAAACGCTCCGTCCGCTGCAGGAAAAAATAAACTGGTAAATCAGTATCTCATCGACGATGGCCCCAAAATAAAAAAAAAAAAGGTATTTGGAGAAATAAATGCAAATGAAATTGCGATGGGTGGAATATATCAGGGAATAATGAGACGGTAATTGGTTTTAACAACAACATTTTCAAGTCTCGCTGGTATTTTTAAGAGTGGAGCTATTTGTGAGATCGGAATACTGTAATGACTTAGATTACATGGAGACAGAATCCAGCCCATTGACATTTTAATGCCCTTTTTGACAAACATTAAAGGGTCTGACTTGCAATTGCAATCTCGTAATAGATTTTTTTTTTTTTCCAACCATCTTCCGCCAGCTACTTTGTAAAACTTGGAGTGAGAGAATGGAAACATAACCAGCGGATTCTGTTACTTTGTTGTATTTTAACAGAAGGAATTTTGTTTGTTACAAACACAAACTGGTGATGCAGATTTACTGTTCAGACGATACATAGGGCATGTGTTATCCTTATCACGCAGGGTGGGAATACACATTATGGGGGGACGAAAAAATACCCAACAGTGATCTTAGATTTAGAATGTATTTTTATAGATATTCAGCTTCTTTCACATTGTGTTTACCTGGTGCCACCACTAGGGGGAGATCACTGCATGAGGACTTATGTACTCAGAAATCTGTATGCGCTGAGCTCTTCAGCGCCACCCAGTGGTTGTAACAAGCAGCGGAAGTTTTATCAATTCACCTTACGGCTTTGTAAATTAGAAGTCTGTATCAGAAAAAAATAGTGCTGTGACCCCACTTTAAGATATATTATGTTATTGATGGGTACAGAACACTGAAGCAGATAATAAATGTAGGAGTTCCAAAAAAAAAGAAAAGGCAATGAATGCACTATTGTGCTTGATAAGAGGCCCGTGACCACTATTGATCCTGGAGCATTGATCGCGTTCAGTGTCAGTGCTGGGTGTAGAAAGTGTCAAATTGGACAATTGCACGGAGTCCCTCATTACTAATGGGACCAACAAGAACAATATCGCCATGCATTAATTAGTGGTGTAGGGGGGTATACCTCGAATATGAATTTGTAATTTTACATGAGATCTTTAGGAGCTTATTAATTGGATGCTGCATATTATTTAGGCACTAAATGTTGGAATTATGTGGACATATGTATGACCATTGCCCTACGTAGCAGTATTATATGGGTTGTATATGGGAATGTTAACTTGGCACTATATGATGGTATTAAGTGTTCTTATTGGGTATTATCATAACACAATGTGGCAATATTATATCGGCTGTATATGGTACCCTATAGCAATATGTAATGTGCTGTATATGGCAGTATTATTTTGGCACAATATGACAGTGTTATGTGGGTGGTATAGGGTAGTATTATCTTGGCATTATATGGCACTGTTATTTTGGCACTATATGGCAGTGTTATGTGAGCTGTATATGGTTAGTAGTATCTTGACACTATATGAAACTGTTATGTGGGCGGTATAGGGTAGTATTATCTTGGCGCTATATGGCAATGTTATGTGAGCTGTATATGGTTGTATAATATTAGCGCTAGATGGCAGTGTTATGTGGGATGTATGTAGTAGTAGTATCTTGACACTATATGAAACTGCTATGTGGGATGTATATGGTAGTATTATATTAGCACTATATGGCAGTGTTATGGGAGCAGTATATGGTAGTATTATATTAGCACTATATAGCAGTGTTATGTGAGCTGTATATGGTAGTATTATATTAGCACTATATGGCAGTTTTATGTGAGCTGTATATGGTAGTATTATATTAGCACTATGTAGCAGTGGTATGTGGGCTGTATATGGTATTATTATATTAGCACTATGTAGCAGTGTTATGTGAGCTGTATATGGTAGTATTATATTAGCACTATATGGCAGTGTTATGTGAGCTGTATATGGTAGTATTATATTAGCACTATATAGCAGTGTCATGTGAGCTGTATATGGAAGTATTATATTAGCAATATATAGCAGTGTTATGTGGGCTGTATATGGTACTATTATATTGTACTATTGTGTGGATTAAACTCAGAGAAAAGCTGTCAAAAATAGAAGTCAGATCCACATGTTGCTTGTTGCCCAGGGTCCCATTTTCTATAAAATTCCATAGACTGCCATATTGGGCACATATCTAGTGCATGCCAAGCATTGGTGTCTGCAGCCGCGGATGGCTGCCATTCCTTTACTGTCCCCCAGTCCTGAGCATGGAACGTCCCGTGGTACAGCGCAGTAGACGTGGCTCCGCTGACAGATGGATCACGTTCCGCCGACGCCTCAGAGGTCGGCTCCATCTGTGTCTTCCGTCAGCTCCGCAGTCTGTTTCCCAGAACTTCCAATTGGGCTGATTGATGTAATCATTATGGTTTTGTGACAGCTCAGATCCCATTCACCGCCATGACTTCTCCGCAATATGGATTGCATGGCAGAGGAAGGTAATGGATCTTACAAGGGCACAAGCTCCCTGCTGAAAATCAACTGCATGAACTTGAAACTCCAAATCAAATGTGCCGCAGGTTGTGAAATATGTCTCACCCCGACAGAAAGTAACTCGTGCGATGCTTAAAGGGGAAATCCAGCCAGAATGGTCGTAGATACCGTTCAGAAGATGTTGGACCACCGTAAATCCCCATAATGGAAGGTCTCTATAGAGCGGTTGGACACCTTTTCACATTTTTACCACCAGGAACATTCATTTTTGTGCATAAAAGAGGGGGGTCCCATAGCAAAGATCAAATTGGTCCCCAATTATGGTGACACCCAGTACAGAACAATTTCCTTTCTCATCCGTATCCTTTCCAACACCCTAGAGATAACCCATAATTTCCAATTTTTCTGGAATGTCCAAGGGGCTCCTGTAAAATAATCAGAAACCAGCCAGACATCCGGAGGAGTCGGAAAACCTCACAGGCGCAGATGAAGCCTCCAAATACCCGGCACGTCCAGTAGGATTCTTGTGCATGACGCCGGGATCCTATTGTCACGCAAGGTGAGGGATGGAATAAGTGTACAACGACGGGAAGAGGGGGAAGGGAGCCCAACGACTAGGGAAAGGGGGAGAGGAGACCCCTAGGTAGATCTAATATCACCCTGCCTACCCTACTGTCCCTATATAGGTTCTGCACCTATCGCCGAGCAGGAACCTAAGCTCTCAATATCCCTAGAGCTTGGCCCTAGATACGGAAGGGACGGCGTGAGCACTGGTCAGGCCCCACTACAAACAAAAGACAACAAGGTAAACAAACAAAGGGGATACACTTAGCTTGAGCAGACACCGGAGAGATAATGCCAACTGTCCTCCAAGGGCACCAGAGAAGAAACTAGCCGACTGCTAGTGCTCCAAGCCAACACAGAGGTACATAGAACTATCACCGGTGACTCTCTGGAGAAACTGAGACTATTTAACTACCCAGCAAGGGTGTGTCAATTAGCAGCAGAAGGTGGAGGTCACTGTTGGGTCCTAAAGGAAGAAGGATAAAACTAAACTACAGAGATGAGGGAATCAAGAAGGCGTCTGCAATGCCAAGCGCAGTGACCTTCTACAGCTGGATTCAGAGCGACTGTCTGTCGCACCTGACACACCCGTGACACCTAAAAACCGGGGAGCTGGACGTTCCCTTCATTTTTGTATATGCAGACACACTGTTCGTACCCATGGCACCTGGTAGGTGTGTGATCCTGGTAGAGAATGAAGGTTCTCACCTCCCAATATCAGAGTGGACTATGCCCACCATGTCCAGACTCGCTCTCTCCACGTTCCCCATACCAGCTGCGTGGTCTTTCTTTGTGGTCCTGACGGTGCTCTATGGTCGGCTCTCGTGGAAAAGGGTTCTGAGATCATTCACTTTGGAAATCAGATTTAAGAAGCTACAAATTCTCCCCAAGGTGAAATGCAACGAGAAAATGATACTGTGGGTCCATTTTGACCGGTCCGTAAAATGCAGATCCACAATATGGCTGTGTGCATGCTGTCACAATAAACGCCAATACTAATCCATATCAGCCCAATACTTAAAGGGACTGTCCAGTGCAGCAACCTTACTAATACCGTATGCTTCATGTCTTACTGGTGCCTCCGTCTTCACTTATAAGCTCCAGTCTCAGGTCGTGGCAGTGTCCCTTTCAGCTTGTGTTTCCTGTGCCAGGTATGAAGGGGGCTGGCTAGCTAAGCCAGCCTCTTTCTCTCCCACAGCTATAAGTACACAGAGAAGGGTGGTGGATTATTCGCCTGGAAACCTAATGAATGCTAGTAGTCATTGAGGAAGTCACGGGTCTTAACGCGGTTGTCCACTTCAAAAAGATTGCACTCAATTGTGTTTAGAGGGAATCTGTTACCTGGTTTTTACCCTGTAATCTGAGAGCAGCATAATGTAGAAACAGAGACCCTGATTCCAGCGATGTGTCATTACTGGGCTGCTTGCTGTAGTTTTGATAAAATCACTGTTTTATCAGCAGGAGATTATCACTAGAGGACTAGTAAACCTGCTGCTGGGTAGTCCAGACACGCCCCCACCACTGATTGGTAGCTTTCTGCCTATGCCCTGCATATACACATGGCTGCCAATCAGTGGTGTGGGCGGAGTTATACAGAGCTAAACATTCAGAGAACTGCTAGATCTGCAGCAGAGAAAACAGGGATTTTATCAAAACTATAGCAAGCAGCCCAGTAAGTGACACATCACTGGAATCAGGGTTTCTATACATACATCATTCTACCCTCCAATGCAAAAACCTGGTGACAGATTCCTTTTAAATGAGTAGATTATAGTCTACTAATGATCTTCACCTCTAATTGATGTCTTAGATAGGGCAGCTCTACTTATGAGCCAGTGTTTGTTACAGGTTTCCTGTCTCAGCTAAAGGGGGCTGGCTAACTGCTCATTTCGATAGCTAAGCCAGACCCCTTCTATAGCTAAGCATTGGCTGTGATGCAGAAGGTGGCCGGCTTAGCTATTATATGAGTAGTCAGCCAGCCCCCTTCACACCTAGCACTGACCGCTGCCGACCAGCAGAGGCCGATAGTGGAGCTGCCAGGACCGGAGCCAACATCTGAAGATTCGGGAACCTTTCCGTACATGTTTTTTGTTCTGGGCACCCGACATTAGGTTGCCGCTTATCTCCACGGTCCTGGACTTCTGTACTTCCAGCTGTAAACTATTGAAGACCGTCAGCCAATTTTTTGGATCATTTTTGTCCTCAGCTGGATTATTGGACATTTTATACCAACGAATTCCAGATTAAAGGATTTTTGCTCTTTAACTGTATGGAATCCACCATTCATCCCGCCGGAGTGTAAGTACAAATGGCCTCACTACGAACAATCTGATTTGTGAACGGCAAGTTTTATGCTAATGTTTGATGGAAGTGCGAGCATTTGGCGGCGCAGTATTACGTTTCGGCGCTGATGAATTATCCCGGTATTCTCATCATGATCTCTAATGCCTTTTTGACCTGATTTGCTCTTAAGTAGCTCAGCTCTCGAAGACTATAATTCTACTAAATGATTTCCCAAATGTGGGGGAGTCAAACTGTGCAATCCTAGACAAACCTCACACTGTGCCACATTATATTACATACAGACGTTAGTGCCGGGAATTAGCATTTTGCAGCAACGTACGGAGCAGACTTATAATTAAGTAGCAGATATTTGCAGGACAAATGTCAAACCGCTCCTCTGTTTTTGCATAAATAATGCATATGTTACGATATCAGTGATAGCGGCGGCTCCGTATGGTAATAAATCCCCCGCACTGACTGACAGAAATATTATAACTGCTCAAAGAAAGAAAAGAACATTTACTGGACTGGTGGGCACAGCTCAGTACCTCCGATATACTCCAAGAGTTGGCATTGCCATCCTGGCCAGATGTGTGGTGATAGGCAGTGGACCCTCTTACGAGCAGAATCAGACTGGTGCGGGGTCTATTGGAGCCCTTGTCCATACACTTAAAGGGATGGTCCTAACTTATCCACCTGATATGGTCCTAGCTTATCCACAGGATCGGTGTAAGTTTGCTGATTGCTGGGGGTCCTATCGAGAAAAGTCCCACCAAGAACGTGGCTCTGAAGTGCTACGGTCATGATGTATCACTCCGTTAATTGTCTATAGGACAATCAATGCCAGAGATAGCAGAGCATAGAGCTTGGGTATCTGTGGCAGTCTTAGTGGGACAAGCCTATCACCCTACTTACAGTGGTGGCCAAAAGTATTGGCACCCCTGCAATTCTGTCAGATAATACTCAGTTTCTTCCTGAAAATGATTGCAATCACAAATTCTTTGGTATTATTATCTTCATTTAATTTGTCTTCAATGAAAAAACACAAAAAGAATTGTCCTAAAGCCAAATTGGATATAATTCCACACCAAACCTAAAAAAGGGGGTGGACAAATTATTGGCACCCTTTGAAAAATCATGTGATGCTTCTCTAATTCGTGTAATTAACAGCACCTGTAACTTACCTGTGGCACCTAACAGGTGTTGGCAATTACTAAATCACACTTGCAGCCAGTTAACATGGATTAAAGTTGACTCAACCTCTGTCCTGTGTCCTTGTGTGTACCACATTGAGCTTGGAGAAAAGAAAGAAGACCAAAGAACTGTCTGAGGACTTGAGAAACCAAATTGTGAGGAAGCATGAGCAATCTCAAGGCTACAAGTCCATCTCCAAAGACCTGAATGCTCCTGTGTCTTCCGTGCGCAGTGTCATCAAGAAGTGTAAAGCCCATGGCACTGTGGCTAACCTCCCTAGATGTGGACGGAAAAGAAAAATTGACGAGAGATTTCAACGCAAGATTGTGCGGATGGTGGATAAAGAACCTCGACTAACATCCAAACAAGTTCAAGCTGCCCTGCATTCCGAGGGTACAACAGTGTCAACCCGTACTATCCGTCAGCGTCTGAATGAAAAGGGACTGTATGGTAGGATACCCAGGAAGACCCCACTTCTTACCCCGAGACCTAAAAAAGCCAGGTTGGAGTTTGCCAAAACTTACCTGAGAAAGCCTAAAACGTTTTGGAAGAATGTTCTCTGGTCAGATGAGACAAAAGTAGAGCTTTTTGGGAAAAAGCATCAACATAGAGTGTACAGGAAAAAAAAAGAGGCATTCAAAGAAAAGAACACGGTCCCTACAGTCAAACATGGCGGAGGTTCCCTGATGTTTTGGGGTTGCTTTGCTGCCTCTGGCGCTGGACTGCTTGACCGTGTGCATGGCATTATGAAGTCTGAAGACTACCAACAAATTTTGCAGCATAATGTAGGGCCCAGTGTGAGAAAGCTGGGTCTCCCTCAGAGGTCATGGGTCTTCCAGCAGGACAATGACCCAAAACACACTTCCAAAAGCACTATAAAATGGTTTGAGAGAAAGCACTGGAGACTTCTAAGGTGGCCAGCAATGAGTCCAGACCTGAATCCCATAGAACACCTGTGGAGAGATCTCAAAATGGCAGTTTGGAGAAGGCACCCTTCAAATATCAGGGACCTGGAGCAGTTTGCCAAAGAAGAATGGTCTACAACCCAGCAGAGCATTGTAAGAAACTCATTAATGGTTACCGGAAGCAGTTGTTCGCAGTTATTTTGGCTAAAGGTTGTGCAACCAAGTATTAGGCTGAGGGTGCCAATACTTTTGTCTGGCCCATTTTTAGAGTTTTGTGTGAAATGATCAATGATTTGATTTTTGCTTCATTCTCTTTTGTGTTTTTTCCTTGCAAGCAAATTAAATGAAGATAATAATACCAAAGAATTTGTGATTGCAATCATTTTCAGGAAGAAACTGAGTATTATCTGACAGAATTGCAGGGGTGTCAATACTTTTGGCCACCACTGTATATTGGCCACTTTAGAGCCGGTTCCTGGGGCGTTCCAGCAGTCGGACCCCCAGTGATCAGCAGCAAGTTATCACGTACACTGCTGATAGCTAAAAACTCGCTAACTTTCAATGAACCCTTTAAATATATCTGAACTTTTTGGCCAGGTACTCCGCAGGTCGTGGTCTGAAGGTCAGATTCGCAATGGTACCAGGAATTCATAGCCAAAAGATAGAATCAGTAGTCAGAAGCTGAGGCTTCACGAGGGAGAAGTGCCGGAAAAGAATATAGCAGCAGAGCAATGAGCAGCGATGGAGCACGAAGAGCGTCAGTGACGGCCTGGAAACACATGGTCTGAATGTTTCTACTGGCGTTAAGGAAAAGTGACAATATCGGAGAATGTTGATATGAGCTTCCCAAGTCAAATGGGCTCTAGCATCTACCCAAGATTGCCTGGCGCTGATCACAATTATGGTCCAGATACAGAACCCATAAAATACACCCCACAAGAACTGCCGTTTCCTGGAAACACCCTGAAAGACTTGCCTTATAAAAGGAACACCCCACAAGACCCGCCATATACCAAGAACACCCCACAAGTTCTGCTATATCTGGGGAACACCTCACAAGACTGGCCGTCTCCTGGAAACACGCTGAAAGACTTGCCTTATAAAAGGAACACCCCACAAGACTGGCCGTATACTAGGAACAACCCACAAGACCCGCCATATACCAAGAACACCCCTCAAGACCAGCCGTCTACCGGGAACACCCCACAAGACCCACAATATACCAAGAACACCCCATAAGGCCGACCGTATACCAGGAACACCCCACAAGACTAGCCATATACCAAGAACACCCCACAAGACTCGCCATATACCAAGAACACCCCACAAGACCAGCCGTATACTGGGAACACCCCACAAGATCTGCCATATACCAAGAACACCCCACAAGACCGGCCGTATACCAAGAACACCCCAAAACACAGCCCGTGTACCAAGAACACCCCACAAGACCCACCATATACCAAGAACACCCCACAAGACCGGCCGTATGCCGTGAACACCCCACAAGACTGGCCGTATACTAAGAACTTGCCATATACCAAGAACACCTCACAAGATCAGCCGTTTACCGGCAACACCCCGCAAGACCCACCATATACCAAGAACACCCCATAAGGCTGATCGTATACCAGGAACACCCCACAAGACCCGCCATATACCAAGAACACCCCACAAGACCGTCCGTATACAAAGAACACCCCACAAGACCCGCCATATACCAAGAACACCTCACAAGACCAGCCGTCTACCGGCAACACCCCACAAGACCCACCATATACCAAGAACACGCCATAAGGCCGACCGTATACCAGGAACACCCCACAAGACCCGCCATATACCAAGAACACCCCACAAGACTGGCTGTATACCAAGAACACCCCACAAGACTCGCCATATACCAAGAACACTCCACAAGACCGGCCGTATAACGGGAATACCCCACAAGACCCGCCATATACCAGGAACACCCCACAAGACCGACCGTATACCAAGAACACCCCATAAGACCGGCCGTATACCAAGGACTCCCCACAAGACCCGCCATATACCAAGAACACCCCATAAGGCCGACCGTATACCAGGAACACCCCACAAGATCCACCATATACCAAGAACACCCCACAAGACCGACCGTATACCAAGAACACCCCACAAGACCCTCGATATACCAAGAACACCCCACAAGACCGGCCGTATACTGGGAACACCCCACAAGACCCGCCACATACCAAGAACACCCCACAAGACCGGCCATATACCAAGGACACCCCACAAGACCGGCCGTATACTGGGAACACCCCAAAAGACCCACCACATACCAAGAACACCCCACAAGACCGGCCGTATACCAAGAACACCCCACAAGACCCGCCATATACCAAGAACACCTCACAAGTCCTGCTGTATCTCGGGAACACCCCACAAGACCAGCCGTATCCTGGGAACAAACCACAAGACCTGCCATATCCTGGGAACAAACCTCAAGACCTGCCATATCCTGGGAACGCCGTGAAAGACTTGCCTTATACAAGGAACACTCCTCAAGAACCGCCATATACCTGGAACACCCCAGAAGTCCTGCCGTATCCGGCAAGACTTGCCTTATACAAGTGTAAGGAGGTGGAGGTGTTGCTCCGTTCCCCCTTGAAGACACGTGTATTGTTACAATGTATTTTGATGTGTAATGTGTTTAGTAATGTGCGTCGTTAGTGATAGAGCTTGTAGCGTCGGCGTCCCTGCCTCCTGCTAGGCAGGGACGCTGTTCCCCTCACCTCTCCGCTCCGTGCCCGGCGTCTTCCTCCCGCTCTGCTGGCAGCGCGTGCTGCTTCCCGGCCACTGTGCTTAGGGCGCGCGCGCTCCCCCTCTCTTAAAGGGGCCGCGCGCGCCGTCCTAAGGAGTCCCCGGCCAATGGCCGGAGGACCTCACCATGTATAAGGCACCTCCTCCAAAATGGAGGTGCCCGAGCAATGTTGTTGCATAGCCTATCACTCTGCTTCAGCCCTCAGGTCCCGTTACCAGATACCTGCCAGTTACCTGCCAGTTACCTGCCAGATTCCTGCTTGATACCTGCCTGATACTTGTCTATCTGCTTGCATTCCTGCGGTCCGACAGTCTGCCTACCAGCCCTGCCAGTCTGTCTATGGATCTGATTGCCCGCTCACCTGGGAGGCTCATCTGCTACCTGCCTGCTAGCCTACCTGGAGGCTCTGCCGTCACGTGCTGTGACCACCTGCCTGTCCAGAGACTCTTACCCGCTCACCTGGGAGCGTCCGCTTGCTACCTGCCTGCTAGCCTACCTGGAGGCTCTGCTGTCACCTGCTGTGACCACCTGCCTGTCCAGAGACTCTTGCCCGCTCACCTGGGAGCGTCCACCTGCTACCTGCCTGCTAGTCTACCTGGAGGCTTAGCCATCACTTGCTGTGACCACCTGCCTGTCCAGAGACTCTTGCCCCCTCACCTGGAAGCGTCCACCTGCTACCCGCTGTAATGGGTCTGGGAGGCGGAACCTCTGAGCAACTATACAAGGGGGCGGTCCTTGTAAGGAAGCGGGTGGCTCCCAGGGAAGACGGGCAGGTAGTCACGGCAAGTGACAGGGACAGTCTCTGGGTAGAAGGGCAGGTAGTCACGGCAAGTGATAGGGACAGTCTCTGGGTAGAAGGACGGGTACTCACGGCAAGTGACGGCGGAGCCTCCAGGTAGGCTAGCAGACAGGTAGCAGGTGAGCGCTCCCAGGTGAGCGGGCAAGAGTCTCTGGACGGGCAGGTGGTCACGGCAAGTGACGGCGGAGCCTCGAGGTAGGCTAGCAGACAGGTAGCAGGTGAGCGCTCCCAGGTGAGCAGGCAAGAGTCTCTGAACAGGCAGGTGGTCACGGCAAGTGACGGCGGAGCCTCCAGGTAGGCTAGCAGGCAGGTAGCAGATGAGCGCTCCCAGGTGAGCGGGCAGGCTGGTCCATAGACAGACTGACAGGTGTCGGAAGGCAGACCGTCGGACCGCAGGCTTGCAAGCAGGTAAACGGATATCAGGCAGGTATCAAGCAGGAATCTGGCAGGTGACTGGCAGGTAACAGGCAGGAATCTGGCAGGTGACTGGCAGGTAACAAGTAGGAATCTGGCAGGCGACTGGCAGGTAACAGGCAGGAATCTGGCAGGTGACTGGCAGGTAACTGGTAACGGGACCTGAGGGCTGAAGCAGAGTGAAGGCTTTGCAACAACATTGCTAGGGCACCTCCATTTTGGAGGAGGTGCCTTATATATGGTGAGGTCCTCCGGCCATTGGCCGGGGACTCCTTAGGACGGCGCGCGCGGCCCCTTTAAGAGAGGGGGAGCGCGCACGCGCGCGCCCTAAGCACAGTAGCTGGGAAGCAGCGCGCACTGCCAGCAGAGCGGGAGGAGGACGCTGGGCACGGAGTGGAGAGGTGAGGGGAACAGCGTCCCTGCCTAGCAGGAGGCAGGGACGCCGAAGCTACAGTACCCCCCCCTTTAGGCCCCCCCTTTTTTAGGCCAGACAGAAATTTATCAAGGATGAGAGGGGCATGGATGTTCTCCCGGGGCTCCCACGTTCTCTCCTCAGGACCAAACCCCTTCCAATCTACCAGAAAAAAAGGTTTTTCCTCTTACCCTTTTGGTGGCCAGAATGTTCTCTACCTCAAACTCGTTCTCAGCGGAAACCGGAGCAGGAGGCGTACCTGTAGACTTGGAAAAAGAGTTAAGTACCACGGGTTTGAGGAGAGATACATGGAAGGAGTTAGGGATCCGCAAGTTGGCCGGGAGTTTCAATTTATAGGCCACCGGATTGATTTGTTTGATAACTTCCAGTGGGCCGATGAACCGAGGCCCTAACTTGTAGGAAGGAATCTTGAGCCGGACATATTTGGACAAGAGCCAGACTTTATCTCCAGGACTGAATTGTGGTGGATCCAGGCGTTTTTTGTCAGCGTGTTTTTTCATCCGCTCGGACGACTGAAGGAGTGCGGATCGGGTACTCTCCCAAATGGAGGAAAATTTGCTAACGAGAGATTCCGCAGCCAGATTGTCCACCGAGGTAGAGACGGGAAATGGGATCCGAGGATGCTGACCGAAGACTACAAAAAACGGGGATTTGGAGGAAGATTCGCTCTCGTGATTATTGTAAGAGAATTCGGCCCATGGCAGGAGATCCATCCAGTCTGAATGGTGGGCATTAACGAAGTGCCGGAGGTAACTGGTCAGGATCTGATTGATCCGCTCCACTTGACCATTGGACTGTGGATGGTAAGCGGAGGAGAAGTCCAGGGTGACGTCAAGCAGCTTACATGTGGCTCTCCAGAAGCGTGAGGTGAACTGAACCCCACGATCCGACACGATGTGGAGGGGCAGGCCATGGAGACGAAAGATGTGGCGGATAAAGTCTTTAGCCAGCTCGGGTGCAGACGGGAGGCCTGGCAGGGGAATGAAATGAGCCATTTTGGAAAAGCGGTCAGCGACCACCCAAATGACAGTACAACCGGCAGAGACAGGGAGATCTGTTATGAAGTCCATAGCTATATGCTGCCAGGGGGCAGCAGGTATAGGAAGAGGAAGGAGGCGACCGGCTGGCAGGTGTCTCGGAACCTTGTTGCGGGCGCAGGACATGACGCGCCCCTGGGCCTGTGTCGCGCTGCGCTGCGCACGCGGGAGCTTACCCGGAGCCGGATCTCTTGAGGGTTGTAGTCTCGTGGCGGTGACCCGGTCCGTGCCCAGGGAGTCAGACTAAGTGGCGCTGTATTAGCGGTAGATGTTGGACGACTACGCCACCCGTTGAGTACAGCTAAGGAGCTGCTGCTGCAGGGCAGACCGCTGAGGCCGGTAGTAGGATTGTGCAGCGTGATAGTATAACCCCCAACGGGAGGGGTATGGCCTCCGGGCAGCCGACGTGGCTGATGGGGGTAGCAGGAACCACTCGGAGACGGTACGGTGTAGTTCAGGGTCTTTACTGGTGACAAAGATAGACCCTCCCGGAGTACTGGCTAGCGATTGGGGCCTGGTCAGTCCTTGAGCAGATGGGATCTCCCCTGGCCAGGCGGAGTTGTAGGCCTCCCAAACTAACTGTACTCTTCTGGCTACCTTGCTAGAGGCGGTAAAAGTAGCCCACGTCCCTGAGTGTGCCGTGTGGTGCTCACCCGTATGGCCGGTGACTCGGGGCCTTCTAGTAGCTTCCGCTCCACGACGGCGGTGCTGGTCCCATGCGTGTGACCGTGCCTTCGGGTTTCTTGGCCAGAGGACCTGGAATCCCCTGCCTGACGGATTCTGCTGCTGGGTAGGAGTTAGTCCCCACAGCCTCGGACTCCGGGTCCGGTAAGAAATCTTCTCAGTCAGGGCGAGCTCTGCAGCTGCCAGCCCCTGACTCCTTGTAACACTGCTCCCACAGAGCTCCTGATGTTCTGTTCCTATATTTGCTTCTTTTCTCTGTCTCTACTTCTTCTCTACTCACTAACCCTGCCTCAGGCCCAGGTTTATATAGGGGAAGTCCTTCCCCTCCCAGGACTGGGCAGGAGGTGTGGCATGCATAGGATTCCTGACCAAGAGACCTCCCACCTGCTCTCAGACATAACATTGCTGTTACTGTGGAAACCAGACCCCTGGGGTGCCACATTCCCCCCTAGTGAAATTTAGTACTCCGGGACTAAACATATTTTAGAAAAACATAACAAGATATAACAATAACAATACAATAAAGAAACACATAAAGGTGGTCACGGCATGTCCGTAACCGGGTGCAGTCTTTGAAGAAAGCAAGGTGTCCATTTCACCAAAACAGGGAGACGTAACCAGGTAGGGGTCTGTCCTGCCCCGAGTCCTTAACAGTCTTTAGTCCGTCCTGGGTTACGCTCCAACTATGTACACAGGATTCCCGGTAAATCCACCAAAGACTCCTATAAACAACTAGAAACACATAATTATACACAAGCAACAAGAAAAACAGGTAACCACAAATAAAACAATTTATACACTTCAAATCCTCCAACGTGCGGGTAACTGGCCTCTAGTGGCCCTAGTGGACCTACGGAGCTGACTGTCTGGCCCTGAACTACAGGGTGTAGGAGCTGTTAAGGGTAAACTAGGCAGTGGTCTACGGGCCCTTTGGCTCACTAGGGATATGGCAGGCTCACTGCAAGCAGAGGGTTGATCCTCCTGGTCTGCTGGTGTGGGGTCTTCTGCCTCCTGGACCGGCTGTTCTTCCAGCTCTACCTGTTGCTCCGTAGGTGCTTGGGATGCTGGTTGGAGGAAGGTGAGTACGGGTACCACAACTGCACCATTGACTTGAGTCCAAGACTGAGGGAAGTCTCCGAGCACAGTACTAACCATATCTTCCCTTTCCTCTACGGGTCGATGGTCTTCTTGTTCCTCTTCAGGGTTCCGTAGCTGTTCAGGACACTTCTTCAGGTGATCCCGGGATACAATGGCTGTAGTCTCCCCTCCGTCTTTACTGATGGTACAGACCTTCGGGTTTTCGTGGCTTGAGGGCAGTACGGTGTACGGGTCCTTCTCCCACTGGTCGTCCAACTTGTGGAGCCGTCTTTTCCTCTTCAAGACCTGCTCTCCGGGCACCAGGGTAACAGCGGGAGCATATTGGTTGTAAGTTTTCTCTTGTCTCTCCCTAGCCTGACAGAGACTTCGCTCCACGCTCTCCTGTACTTTCCGGTACTGCTGCTGCCTCTCTGTGTCCCAGTCTGCTTCTGGTGAAGTGTCCTCGGGTGTCAGGACTCCCATTTCCAGGTCAACAGGTAACTTACCTGCTCTCGCCCTCATTAGGTAAGCCGGGGTACAGTTGGTGGAACCTACCGGGATGTGGTTGTATAGGTCCACCAGATCGGGCAGCTTCTCAGGCCACAGACTGCGTTCTTCCAGGGGCAACGTTTTCAGAAGATCCATTACCACCTGGTTCATTTTCTCACAAAGTCCATTAGTTTGCGGATGATAGGGTGTCGTCCTTATCTTCCGGCAGCCATACAGATTGCAGAATTCCTGGAAGACCTCCGCTTCAAAGGCAGGTCCCTGGTCCGTCAGCACTTGGTCCGGGTACCCGTGTGGACGGCAGAAGTGCTGCTGGAAGGCTCTAGCTGCTGTTTGAGCCGTTAAGTCCTTGACGGGGACGACAACCAAGAACCGGGAGTAATGATCCACGATGGTTAACGCGTAGACGTAGCCACTTCTGCTTGGGGTCAGTTTTACATGATCCAAGGCTACCAGTTCCAACGGCTGCCGGGTGACGATGGACTGCAGGGGAGTCTTCTGGCTGGCACGGTCCTTCCTCCTCAGGTTGCACGGACCACAGTCTCTGCACCACCTCTCGATGGTTCCCCTCATGCCTACCCAATGGAACCGCCCGCGCAGCAGGAACTCCAGCTTCTTCCATCCGAAATGCCCAGCTCCATCGTGGTATGCCTCCATCACCATGGCTGCGTCTCGTCGTGGCACCACTACTTGCCAGATTAGATCATGCGTCCGGGAGTTAACTATCCTGCGGCACAACTTCCCCTTGTAAAGGAACAGTCTACTCTTTTCTGCCCACAGTTGCTTGGCTTCCTCCGGAGCGTCTGGGTCAAGGCGAGCCTCTGGCCGAGTCAGCATCTCCTTCACCAGCCGGACGGCAGGGTCACTGTCTTGAGTTTCCGCCCAGTTGTAGTGAGGTAAGGGGTTAAGCGTAGCGCCTTGCTTACTCCTTACCCGATGGGAATACTGGATAGTCCCATGACGGTGAAACGCGGGGAGTTCGACTTCTTCCAGTCCCTCTGGATCTTCTCCTACGTCCAGTAGGTTTGGCATCCTGGACAGGGCGTCCGCGTTGGTATTGGAGCGTCCTGCCCGGTATTTGATGGTGAACTCGTAGTTGGACAGGCGGGCCATCCATCTCTGCTCTAGGGCACCGAGTCTTGCCGTGTCCAGGTGTGTCAACGGGTTGTTATCCGTGTACACGACGAACCGGGAAGAAGCGAGGTAGTGCTTAAAGCGTTCGGTGACTGCCCACACCACTGCCAGGAACTCTAGCTTAAATGAGCTGTAATTCTCAGTGTTTCTTTCGGTGGGTCGCAGTTTTCGGCTGGCGTAAGCGATTACTCGCTCTTTCCCCTGCTGGATCTGGGACAGCACGGCTCCTAGCCGATGTTACTTGCGTCGGTGTAGAGGATAAAGGGCTGGCTGTAATCCGGGTACGCCAGGATTTCATCCCCCGTGAGGGCCATCTTCAGCTGGCGGAAGGACTCTTCTTCCAACTTCTCCCATCTGAAGGGCGGCTTCTGGTTCTTGGCCTTCCGGGACTGGCCTATCAGGAGGTCCTGCATAGGAGCTGCCTTTTTGGTGAAACCGGGGATGAACCTGCGGTAGTAGCCTACCAACCCAAGGAACTGCCGCACTTCCTTTACACTGGAGGGACTTGGCCATTCCTTAATTGCGGTGATCTTATCAGGGTCGGGAGCCACTCCGTCAGCGCTCACCACGTGTCCCAGGTACTGCACCTTTGGTTTCAGGAGGTGACACTTGGAGGGTTTCACCTTTAGGCCGTAGCTTGCCAGAGCTTCGAACACTTCCGCCAGGTGTTTCAGGTGGTCCTCATAAGTCTTAGAATATACGATGACATCGTCCAGGTACAACAGGACCGTCTCGAAGTTTCTGTGGCCCAGACAGCACTCCATTAATCGTTGGAAGGTTCCTGGTGCGTTGCAGAGTCCGAACGGCATGCAGGTAAACTCGCTAAGTCCCATCGGGGTGGTGAATGCGGTCTTCTCCCGGTCCGCCTCTGCTACAGGAACCTGCCAGTACCCACTAGTGAGATCCAAGGTAGAGAAGAAGTTAGCAGATCTTAAAGCAGCCAAAGACTCCTCTATCCTTGGTAAGGGGTACGCATCCTTGTGTGTGATACGGTTGATTTTCCGGTAATCTACACACATCCTCATGGTGTTGTCTTTCTTTTTGACTAAGACTAGTGGAGCTGCCCAGGGGCTACAGCTATCCCTGATCACCCCAGCCTCCTTCATGTCTCTAAGCATCCCCTTGGCGTGTTGGTAGTGTGCAGGGGGTACGGGTCGATACCTCTCTTTTATGGGAGGATGGTCTCCCGTGGGGATGTGGTGTTCTACCCCCTTGACTCGCCCGAAGTCTAACGGGTGTTTACTAAACACTCTCTCGTACTCTTGAACCACCCGATAGACTCCCTGTTTCTGGTGTGAGGGAGTGGAGTCAGTACCCAAATGTAGTTGCTGACACCAGTCCTCCATTGTTTTCTTAGAGCCGTTACCTTCCTCCGGGTGAGATGGAGGCAAGGGTTCCACAGATTGTATAGAATTTTGGTTAATGGTATATAATTTGGCTAGCGTGGCATACCGGGGCAGGTACACTTCCCTCTTCCCGATATTGATTATGCGAACGGGCACCCTCCCATGGCGTACATTAACCACCCCCCGTGCTGTCAAGATGGTGGGCCTACTGTCTGAGTAAACTGGTTCTACCATTGCCTGGTAATCTCTACCTCTCAGACCAATAGCTGCCTGGCACCAAATCATCATTTCACTTTTTGGGGGCATGGCAATAGGGAAAGGGTCACACATTCTCACGCTACCAATCTCACCGCCGGAGAGTTCCACCTGTTGCCGTCGCATCAGTGCCCGGATCTCTTTTTGGAGCACTCGCTGCTCGCCGGAGCTGGCGTTCTTGGCAACCTGCTGTAAAAGGAAAATCACCTCTGCAAGACAATTTTCAATTACATTAGTTCCTAGAGTTATGTGACTCTCGTGTTTGTCAATGTCTACAATGATCAGTCCCTGTGCTGCCAGTTCAACTCTACCAATTTTAACGGTCACCTCTTTAAATCCGATCTGTGGCACGGGCTGACCATTGCTGGCGATGATACTCAAGTCGTCGTCAGGGTAGCGGGTAATATCCGAGTCATTCCAGTACTGCTTGAAGAGCACGTACGGGATGGTGGTGACCTGTGACCCGGTGTCCAGTAGGGCACTCATAGGAATGCCATCCAGTACCACAGGCAAGACTGGACGTCCTCCCACATATTTGTCGCGCCAGTTCGATGGGCCTGATGATCTTTTTCCTAGGGGTTGGCCCTCTACCCTAGGTTGTGCCAGTTTAAAGGACAGTACCTTGCCATATGTCCGGGTTGATTACAGCGGCGGCAGATGGGTCGTCCGTCCTCGTTGTATCGGTCGCTGGGTCTTCCTCTGGCCGGTGGGGTCCTCCTTGGTCGACGCCACGGGATGTCCTCCGGTCCGGATGCCAGCTGGATCTTCCCTGGAGTAGAAACCTGTAAAGACTGCACAGTTCGGGTTAGCGCAGCGACGCTTTTAGCTAGCTCTTGGACCTGATGGTGCAGGTCTGGAGCCGGGTCATTGCTCAAAGCCTGCGCATCAGCTCCCACAGGCCCTGCCGACAAGGGCGCCGCCTCCTGGTGGTAAGTGGTAGTGGGGCGTCTGTGGGTCACAACGCCACCTGGTGCCGGTTCTCGGAGCACCCGGATGGCTCTGTCCTTGAACTGTGCAAATCCCAGATGAGGGTCCTGTAAGGCCATTGCCCACAACTGGGTTCGGTGGGCATTGCAATATAAACCCTCTATAAATTGTTCAGTCAACAGCCTGTCCTCGTCTCCCACGCCGTCAGGGTCGGTCTGCTTAATGGCTCTCAGGGCTTCTTGTAGGTTTAATGCATAGTCCCTTATACTCTCATGTGCCCGCTGTTTGCACCCGTAGAATCTGAGCTTGATCTCGGCTGAGGTGCGGGTATCAAAGGTGTCCCTCAGCCGGGCCAGTATCCCTGCGACAGTCCTCCCCCCAGGTGGCCAGGACTTTACCTCCCTTTGGGCTGCCCCAGTTAATTGGGCCACCAGGATGCTCACTTTTTGCTCTTCTGTAAGGGGGTACACCTGGAAGAGGCTATCCAGCTTTTCTCTAAAGTCATGCAGGGTATGCGATTCCCCTGAGTACTGGGGTAGCCAGGCTGCCCCCGGGATATAGGGCATGGTGAAAGGCATGACCGCAACAGCGGTGACGCTGGCGGGGGTTGAAGCGGTGAAGCTCTCCTCCGTATCCGGCATCCTTCTCCCCCCTAGTGGACCGTGGCCTACCTTGCGATGATCCTCTTCCGTAGGCCGCGGCTCCGCAGTGGATCGTCAGGGTTGAGGACCTTCCGTCGCGCTCCTGTGACGTCGGCGTCTGCTGGGCTCCTTCCAGGACCTTACGCAACGTCCGGACGTGAGGTGGGGCTTCAGTTCTCGCGCGCTTTCGGAGTCCACGCCCCTCTTCTTCCCGCGCGGCGTCTTCAAGATGGCGTCCAATGGCGGGAAAACTCCACGTATGGCGGGAAGAAGCGGAAGATGGCGCCGGATGGCGGGAATCTTCACCACAGGTAAGTTTGAACAGCCTTTTTCAGGCACGCAGTACCCGGTGGTTGCGGGCACGAAATCCTGCCGACTACGCCAAAAGCTGACGCGCCCCTGGGCCTGTGTCGCGCTGCGTTGCGCACGCGGGAGCTTACCCGGAGCCGGATCTCTTGAGGGTTGTAGTCTCGTGGCGGTGATCCGGTCCGTGCCCAGGGAGTCAGACTAAGTGGCGCTGTATTAGCGGTAGATGTTGGACGACTACGCCACCCGTTGAGTACAGCTAAGGAGCTGTTGCTGCAGGGCAGACCGCTGAGGCCGGTGGTAGGATTGTGCAGCGTGATAGTATAACCCCCAACGGGAGGGGTATGGCCTCCGGGCAGCCGACGTGGCTGATGGGGGTAGCAGGAACCACTCGGAGACGGTACGGTGTAGTTCAGGGTCTTTACTGGTGACAGAGATAGACCCTCCCGGAGTACTGGCTAGCGATTGGGGCCTGGTCAGTCCTTGAGCAGATGGGATCTCCCCTGGCCAGGCGGAGTTGTAGGCCTCCCAAACTAACTGTACTCTTCTGGCTACCTTGCTAGAGGCGGTAAAAGTAGCCTACGTCCCTGAGTGTGCCGTGTGGTGCTCACCCGTATGGCCGGTGACTCGGGGCCTTCTAGTAGCTTCCGCTCCACGACGGCGGTGCTGGTCCCATGCGTGTGACCGTGCCTTCGGGTTTCTTGGCCAGAGGACCTGGAATCCCCTGCCTGACGGATTCTGCTGCTGGGTAGGAGTTAGTCCCCACAGCCTCGGACTCCGGGTCCGGTAAGAAATCTTCTCAGTCAGGGCGAGCTCTGCAGCTGCCAGCCCCTGACTCCTTGTAACACTGCTCCCACAGAGCTCCTGATGTTCTGTTCCTATATTTGCTTCTTTTCTCTGTCTCTACTTCTTCTCTACTCACTAACCCTGCCTCAGCCCCAGGTTTATATAGGGGAAGTCCTTCCCCTCCCAGGACTGGGCAGGAGGTGTGGCATGCATAGGATTCCTGACCAAGAGACCTCCCACCTGCTCTCAGACATAACATTGCTGTTACTGTGGAAACCAGACCCCTGGGGTGCCACAGACACACAGGCAGAAACAAAGTCTATTACGTCCTTGTGCAGGGTAGGCCACCAGTAGTGCCGGGTGATAAGCTGGAGGGTCTTTTTCTGACCGGCATGGCCAGCAAGCTTAGACGAGTGACCCCAGTGTAGGATCTTCTCCCGATCAGGTACCGTTACGAACGTCTTACCGGGAGGGAGACGATTTAGACTCACGGGGGCCACCTGCATTACTCTGGCGGGATCGATGATGTGTTTAGGTTCCTCCTCAAGATCAGACACCAGGAAGGATCGGGACAAGGCGTCAGCTTTGATGTTTTTGTCAGCCGGGCGAAAATGAAGAACAGAATCAAAGCGAGCAAAAAACAAGGACCACCGGGCTTGGCGCGGGTTAAGTCTCTGGGCACTCTGGAGGTAAGCCAAGTTCTTGTGGTCCGTGTAAATTATTACCGGGTGAAGAGCCCCCTCGAGCAGGTAACGCCACTCCTCCAATGCCAGCTTAATGGCCAATAACTCTCGGTCTCCTATAGAATAGTTGCGCTCGGAAGAGGAGAAGAGTTTGGAGAAGAAGCCGCAAGTTACCATTCTCCCGGAAGACGATTTTTTGGTAAGTACCGCTCCGGCTCCAGAGGAGGAGGCGTCAACTTCCAGGAAGAATTGCTTGCTGCCGTCCGGGCGATGCAGCACCGGGGCGGAAGAGAAAGCCTGTTTTAAGGAAAGAAAGGCTTCCTCAGCTTCGGGCGGCCATTCTCTGGGATTAGTGCCCTTACGGGTGAGCGCAGAGATTGGGGCAGTCCGGGAAGAGAAGTGCGGTATGAAGAGGCGGTAGTAATTGGCGAAGCCCAGGAACCGCTGAATAGCCTTCAACCCCTCTGGTCGAGGCCACTTCTCGATGGCAGACAGTTTCTCAGGATCCATTCATAGGCCGGTCTGAGAAATTATGTAGCCCAAAAACGGAAGCGAGGTCTGCTCAAAGAGGCACTTCTCATATTTAGCGTAGAGGTGGTTCTGCCTGAGCCTGAGCAGAACCTGACGAACATCCCTCCGGTGTGTGGGGAGATCCGGAGAGAAGACCAAGATGTCGTCCAGGTACACCACTATGCAGGAGTAGAGAAGGTCCCGGAAGATGTCATTGACCAACTCTTGAAAGACGGCGGCAGCGTTACAGAGACCGAAGGGCATTACCAGGTATTCATAGTGGCCGTCCCGGGTGTTGAATGCCGTCTTCCATTCATCCCCCTGACGGATACGGACCAGGTTATACGCCCCACGGAGGTCCAGCTTGGTGAAGATTCTAGCCCCCCTGAGACGGTCAAATAATTCCGGAATGAGCGGAAGGGGGTATTTATTCTTCACCGTGATCTGGTTAAGGCCTCTATAGTCTATACAGGGACGGAGTGAGCCATCCTTCTTTTTGACGAAGAAGAAGCCTGCTCCCGCCGGGGAAGTAGATTTCCAGATGAATCCCCGGGCCAGATTCTCCTCAATATATTCTAACATGGATCGGGTCTCAGCAGCGGACAAAGGGTAAATGCGCCCACGGGGAGGAGTAGCGCCGGGCATCAGGTCGATTGGGCAGTCGTATGGTCTATGAGGGGGTAATGTCTCTGCCTCCTTTTTATTAAAGACGTCCGCATACGACCAATAAGGAGCCGGAAGACCAGGTAGATTGGCTGGAGTATGAGAAGGACGGACAGGATGGACGGGAACTAAACAAGTCTTTGAACTAAACAAGTCTTATGGCAGTCCTGTCCCCAGCGAAGGACTTCTCCGGTCTGCCAATCAAGCATGGGTGCATGTCTCTGAAGCCAAGGTAGGCCTAGTAAGAGAGCGTGAGAGAGTCCAGGCAGAACATGAAAGAAGATGCTCTCAGAGTGCAGCATTCCCACCTGCAGGGTTATGGATTCGGTGATGAGTTGGATGGGATGTGGTAAGAGGCCCCCATCCACGGCAGCGACAGATAAGGGTACAGCTAGAGGTTTGGTGGGAATGCGGTATTTCTCTACCAGAGACTGAGAAATGAGATTTCCGGCAGCTCCAGAGTCAAGTTGGGCTAGTTCAAAATAACGGATCTCCCCGCAGATGATAGAGACTGACAGCAACAGAGATGGAGAGGGTTTACTCTTGACTAGGACGACCTCTCTGAGCGATCCTAGACACAGGCGTTTCCCGACCTCTCCGGGCAGGAACGGATCCGGTGCTCCTTACTGCCACAGTAGAAGCAGCTCCCCTCGGCACGGCGTAGCTCTTGACGGGTTTTGACCATCTTGGTCTGGTCGACCTGCATAGGCTCAGGTGAGTGCGCCTGGGTAGTAACGGGAGAAGTGACAGGTTTCTGGAAGGTAGGGGCTAGACGTGGAAACCTCCTCTCACGGGTGACCTCTTTGGCACGCTCCTGGAACCGGATGTCAATCCGGGTGGCAAGTGTAATTTAGTCGTCGAGAGTGGTAGGAATGTCCCGACCGGCGAGTTCATCTTTAATACGGCCGGACAGACCCTCCCAGAAGACAGACACCAGGGCGTCATTATCCCAGGCCAGCTCCGAAGCAAGGGTACGGAACCGTATGGCATATTGGCCTACGGTGAGATTTCCTTGATGGAGGCGTAGCAGAGACGATGCTGATGAGGTCTTCCGTCCGAGTTCGTCGAAGACTTTCCGGAAAGCCGTGAGAAAGGCTGGCAGGTCGGACACCAGGGGGTCTCCTCTCTCCCATAGAGGATTTAGCCAAGCCAGAGCCTCCCCCGTGAGGTGGGACATGATAAAGGCTACTTTGGACCGGTCAGAGATAAACTGGTGGGACAAAAGTTAAAAGTGCAGGGTGCACTGGTTTATGAAGCCCCGAGCTTGAGCGGAGTCACCTCCGAAGCGAGGAGGTGCAGAAAGACGGGGTCCGGGGCAGGATACCATGGTATTGGTGGGCAGCGCCACTGCCGGGTTGCGAGTCATGACACTAGCGGTGGTAGCTGGTGGAGCAGTCAGAGTGTCCAGGCGAGAGTTGACATTCCGCAGGTGACTCAGGATGGACTCCTGTTGGGACCTCTGACGGGACAGTTCATGACATAGATCCGAGAGCGAGGGAGCTTGGGTGCCACCGGGTTCCATGGCCCGAGCAAACTGTAACGTGTCTGGGAGGCGGAACCTCTGAGCAACTATACAAGGGGGCGGTCCTTGTAAAGAAGTGGGTGGCTCCCAGGGAAGACGGGCAGGTAGTCACGGCAAGTGACAGGGACAGTCTCTGGGTAGAAGGGCAAGTAGTCACGGCAAGTGATAGGGACAGTCTCTGGGTAGAAGGGCAGGTAGTCACGGCAAGTGACAGGGACAGTCTCTGAGTAGAAGGACGGGTACTCACGGCAAGTGACGGCGGAGCCTCCAGGTAGGCTAGCAGACACGTAGCAGGTGAGCGCTCCCAGGTGAGCGGGCAAGAGTCTCGGGACGGGCAGGTGGTCACGGCAAGTGATGGCGGAGCCTCCAGGTAGGCTAGCAGACAGGTAGCAGGTGAGCGCTCCCAGGTGAGCAGGCAAGAGTCTCTGGACAGGCAGGTGGTCATGGCAAGTGACGGCGGAGCCTCCAGGTAGGCTAGCAGGCAGGTAGCAGATGAGCGCTCCCAGGTGAGCGGGCAGGCTGGTCCACAGACAGACTGACAGGTGTCGGAAGGCAGACCGTCGGACCGCAGGCTTGCAAGCAGGTAAACGGATATCAGGCAGGTATCAAGCAGGAATCTGGCAGGTGACTGGCAGGTAACAGGCAGGAATCTGGCAGGTGACTGGCAGGTAACAAGCAGGAATCTGGCAGGTGACTGGCAGGTAACAGGCAGGAATCTGGCAGGTGACTGGCAGGTAACTGGTAACGGGACCTGAGGGCTGAAGCAGAGTGAAGGCTTTGCAACAACATTGCTCGGGCACCTCCATTTTGGAGGAGGTGCCTTATATATGGTGAGGTCCTCCGGCCATTGGCCGGGGACTCCTTAGGACGGCGCGCGCGGCCCCTTTAAGAGAGGGGGAGCGCGCGCGCTCTAAGCACAGTGGCCGGGAAGCAGCGCGCGCTGCCAGCAGAGCAGGAGGAGGACGCTGGGCACGGAGTGGAGAGGTGAGGGGAACAGCGTCCCTGCCTAGCAGGAGGCAGGGACGCCGACGCTACACCCGCCTGCTAGCCTATCTGGAGGCTTAGCCGTCACTTGCCGTGACCACCCGCCTGTCAAGAGACTGTTCCCGTCACTTGCCGTGACCTCCTGCCCTTCTACCCAGAGACTGTCCCCGTCACTTGCCGTGACCTCCTGCCCTTCTACCCAGAGACTGTCCCCGTCACTTGCCGTGACTACCTGCCCGCCTACCCTGGGAGCCACCCGCTTCCTTACAAGTACTGCCCCTTTGTATCGTTGCTCAGAGGTCCCACCTCCCAGACCCATTACAGTTTGCTCGGGCCATGGAACCCGGTGGCACCCAAGCTCCCTCGCTCTCGGACTTGTTTCATGAACTTTCCCGTCAGAGGTCCCAACAGGAGTCCATCCTGAGTCATCTGCGTAGTGTTAACTCCCGCCTGGACACATTGTCTACCTCTTCGGGAGCTGCCTCCACACGCACATTTACTACCCCGGCACCGCCGCAGCCCATCAACACCATGGCATCTCTTCCTGGTTCCCGCCTCTCCACTCCTCCTCGTTTTGGCGGAGATCCCAGCCAGGCACGGGGCTTCATTAACCAGTGCACTCTGCACTTCGAACTGTTGGCACACCAGTTTTCCACCGACCGAGCCAAAGTAGCCTTCATCATGTCCCATCTCACGGGAGAGGCACTGGCTTGGCTAAATCCTCTTTGGGAGAGAGGAGACCCCCTGGTGTCCAACCTGCCAGCCTTTCTCACGGCTTTCCGGAAAGTCTTCGACGAACCCGGACGGAAGACCTCTTCCGCATCATCTCTGCTACGCCTCCGTCAAGGAAATCTCACCGTGGGCCAATATGCCATACGGTTCCGTACCCTTGCTTCGGAGCTGGCCTGGGATTACGACGCCCTGGTGTCTGTCTTTTGGGAGGGTCTGTCCGGCCGTATTAAAGATGAACTCGCCGGTCAGGACATTCCTACCACTCTCGACGACTTAATAACTCTTGCCACCCGGATAGACATCCGGTTCCAGGAGCGCGCCAAAGAGGTCACCCGTGAGAGGAGGCTTCCACGTCTAGCCCCTACCTTCCAGAAACCCGTCACTTCTCCCGTTACTCCCCAGGCGCACTCACCCGAGCCTATGCAGGTCGACCAGACCAAGATGGTCAAGACCCGTCAAGAGTTACGCCGAGCCGAGGGGAGCTGCTTCTACTGTGGCAGTAAGGAGCACCGGATCCGTTCCTGCCCGGAGAGGTCGGGAAACGCCTGTGTCTAGGATCGCTCAGAGAGGTCGTCCTAGAGAAGAGTAAACCCTCTCCATCTCTGTTGCTGTCGGTCTCTATCATCTGCGGGGAGAACCGTTATTTTGAACTAGCCCAACTTGACTCTGGAGCTGCCGGAAATCTCATTTCACAGTCCCTGGTAGAGAAATACCGCATTCCCACCAAACCTCTAGCTGTACCCTTGTCTGTTGCTGCCGTAGATGGGGGCCTCTTACCACATCCCATCCAACTCATCATCGAATCCATAACCCTGCAGGTGGGAATGCTGCACTCAGAGAGCATCTTCTTTCATGTTCTGCCTGGACTCTCTCACGCCCTCTTGCTAGGCCTACCTTGGCTTCAGAAACATGCACCCGTGCTTGATTGGCAGACCGGAGAAGTCCTTCGCTGGGGACAGGACTGCCATAAGACTTGTTTAGTTCCCGTCCATCCTGTCCGTCCTTCTCCTACCCCAGCCAATCTACCTGGTCTTGCGGTTCCCTATTGGTCTTATGCGGACGTCTTTAATAAAAAGGAGGCAGAGACATTACCCCCTCATAGACCATACAACTGCCCAATCGACCTGATGCCCGGCGCTACTCCTCCCCGTGGGCGTATTTACCCTTTGTCCGCTGCTGAGACCCGGTCCATGTCTGAATATATTGAGGAGAATCTGGCCCGGGGATTTATCCGGAAATCGACCTCCCCGGCGGGAGCAGGCTTCTTCTTCGTCAAAAAGAAGGACGGCTCACTCCGTCCCTGTATAGACTATAGAGGCCTTAACCAGATCACGGTGAAGAATAAATACCCCCTTCCGCTCATTCCGGAATTATTTGACCGTCTGAGGGGGGCTAGAATCTTCACCAAGCTGGACCTCCGTGGGGCGTATAACCTGGTCCGTATCCGTCAGGGGGATGAATGGAAGACGGCATTCAACACCCGGGACGGCCACTATGAATACCTGGTAATGCCCTTCGGCCTCTGTAACGCTCCCGCCGTCTTTCAAGAGTTGGTCAATGACATCTTCCGGGACCTTCTCTTCCCGGACTGCCCCAATCTCTGCGCTCACCCGTAAGGGCACTAATCCCAGAGAATGGCCGCCCAAAGCAGAGGAAGCCTTTCTTTCCTTAAAACAGGCTTTCTCTTCCGCCCCAGTGCTGCATCGTCCGGACGGCAACAAACAATTCTTCCTGGAAGTGGACGCCTCCTCCTCTGGAGCCGGAGCGGTACTTACCCAAAAGTCGTCTTCCGGAAGAATGGTAACTTGCGGCTTCTTCTCCAAACTCTTCTCCCCTTCTGAGCGCAATTATTCTATAGGAGACCGAGAGTTATTGGCCATTAAGCTGGCACTGGAGGAGTGGCGTTACCTGCTCAAGGGGGCTCTTCACCCGGTAATTATTTACACGGACCACAAGAACTTGGCTTACCTCCAGAGCGCCCAGAGACTTAACCCGCGCCAAGCCCGGTGGTCCTTGTTTTTTGCCCGCTTTGATTTCGTTCTTCATTTTCGACCGGCAGACAAAAACATCAAAGCTGACGCCTTGTCCCGATCCTTCCTGGTGTCTGATCTAGAGGAGGAGCCTAAGCACATCACTGATCCCGCCAGAGTAATGCAGGTGGCCCCCGTGAATCTAAATCGTCTCCCTCCCGGTAAGACGTTCGTAACAGTACCTGATCGGAAGAAGATCCTACACTGGGGTCACTCGTCTAAGCTAGCTGGCCACGCCGGTCAGAAAAAGACCCTCCAGCTTATTAACCGGCATTACTGGTGGCCTACCCTGCACAAGGACGTAATAGACTTTGTTTCTGCCTGTGTGTCCTGCGCCCGCAACAAGGTTCCGAGACATCTGCCAGCCGGTCGCCTCCTTCCTCTTCCAGTACCTGCTGCCCCTTGGCAGCATATAGCTATGGACTTTATAACGGATCTCCCTGTCTCTGCCGGTTGTACGGTCATTTGGGTGGTCGCTGACCGCTTTTCCAAGATGGCTCACTTCATTCCCCGGCCCGGCCTCCCGTCTGCACCCGAGCTGGCTAAAGACTTTATCCGCCACATCTTCTGTCTACATGGCCTGCCCCTTCACATGGTGTCGGATCGTGGGGTTCAGTTCACCTCACGCTTCTGGAGAGCCACATGTAAGCTGCTGGACGTCACCCTGGACTTCTCCTCCGCCTACCACCCACAGTCCAATGGTCAAGAGGAGTGGATCAATCAGATCCTGACCAGTTACCTCCGGCACTTCGTTAATGCCCACCATTCGGACTGGGTGGATCTCCTACCATGGGCCGAGTTCTCTTACAATAATCACGAGAGCGAATCTTCCTCCAAATCCCCGTTTTTTGTAGTCTTCGGTCAGCATCCTCGGATCCCATTTCCCGTCTCCACCTCAGTGGACAATCCGGCTGCGGAATCTCTCGTTAGCGAATTCTCCTCCATTTGGGAGAGTACCCGATCCGCACTCCTTCAGTCGTCCGAGCGGATGAAAAGACACGCTGACAAAAAACGCCTGGATCCTCCACAATTCCATCCTAGAGATAAAGTCTGGCTCTCGTCCAAGTATGTCCGGCTCAAGATTCCTTCCTACAAGTTAGGGCCTCGGTTCATCGGCCCACTGGAAGTTATCAAACAAATCAACCCAGTGGCCTATAAATTGAAACTCCCGGCCAACTTGCGGATCCCTAACTCCTTCCATGTATCTCTCCTCAAACCCGTGGTACTTAACTCTTTTTCAAGGTCTACAGGTACGCCTCCTGCTCCGGTTTCCGCTGAAAACGAGTTTGAGGTACAGAACATTCTGGCCACCAAAAGGGTATATAAGGCACCTCCTCCAAAATGGAGGTGCCCGAGCAATGTTGTTGCATAGCCTATCACTCTGCTTCAGCCCTCAGGTCCCGTTACCAGATACCTGCCAGTTACCTGCCAGATTCCTGCTTGATACCTGCCTGATACTTGTCTATCTGCTTGCATTCCTGCGGTCCGACAGTCTGCCTACCAGCCCTGCCAGTCTGTCTATGGATCTGATTGCCCGCTCACCTGGGAGCGCTCATCTGCTACCTGCCTGCTAGCCTACCTGGAGGCTCTGCCGTCACGTGCTGTGACCACCTGCCTGTCCAGAGACTCTTACCCGCTCACCTGGGAGCGTCCGCCTGCTACCTGCCTGCTAGCCTACCTGGAGGCTCTGCAGTCACCTGCTGTGACCACCTGCCTGTCCAGAGACTCTTGCCCGCTCACCTGGGAGCGTCCACCTGCTACCTGCCTGCTAGTCTACCTGGAGGCTTAGCCATCACTTGCTGTGACCACCTGCCTGTCCAGAGACTCTTGCCTGCTCACCTGGGAGCGTCCAACTGCTACCCGCCTGCTAGCCTATCTGGAGGCTTAGCCGTCACTTGCCGTGACCACCCGCCTGTCAAGAGACTGTTCCCGTCACTTGCCGTGACCTCCTGCCCTTCTACCCAGAGACAGTCCCCGTCACTTGCCGTGACCTCCTGCCCTTCTACCCAGAGACTGTCCCCGTCACTTGCCGTGACTACCTGCCCGCCTACCCTGGGAGCCACCCGCTTCCTTACAAGGACTGCCCCTTTGTATCGTTGATCAGAGGTTCCACCTCCCAGACCCGTTACAGAGCTGTGTTCTACCCAGCACAAGGTAGTCTACAGGCTTAATAGCTGGGACTAGCCCCGAGGGAGGCTTATCTTGGCACAATGGAGAGTTTTCCGGGTATGGTGTCAGATAGGGATGAGCCTGCTGCCGTAGCAGGCCCTGCATCTGACTAAGGAGCAGAACTGCGTGCAGCGGGTGTCCTGTGGCAAGTGGGAGAGATGACCGAATGGATAGTGAGATCCTACAGAGAAGTGAGTCACGGTCCGGAGTCAGCTCAGTATAAAAAAGAGGAAAGTGAGAAGTATCGGGGACTGAAGCAGGAAGCCTAGCGGGATGGTACGAAGTTGTCTGTCAGTCGGGTAACTAGACAGAGAACGAAGGATAAGCGAGACAAAGAGGAAAAGCCCTGTGTGGTGGTCCAGAGATGTCGATAGAGCAAGTAGCGGACATATTGGCATAGAAAACTCCCTTAAGGGAAGAAGGACGTGGAACTGCGGGGGGAAGTATAGGGCACTTGGTTGCTGGACTGTACTGGGGACGAGGAGGCTCCCGGGATAGTGTGCTGGGCTGTGTTGAGCCAGAAGAGCTAAGTGAAGTGAAAAGCGATAGTGACTCCAGGAAAGGGAGGTAGAAGTGTGTGATAATGTAATAACAGAACCGTCCATGGAGCTGGATGCCTACTATCTGCTGAACATAGATCCTCAGAAGTAATTGTTCAGTAAAAACATGATTATTTATGGACAATGGCCTCTCTCGTTGAACTCTGCAACATTTGGTCCTGGCCAGCCAAAGTCACTTGCATCATTTGGTCTGCAAGGGCGTCTCACCCTCACAGTTAAAGTCCCCACACCCAGCCAGGATCCCCATTTTCATGTAGCGTATCAGAGTGTGACGCACAAGTACCTCGCCCATGGCTACCGCCACAAGACCCAGCATATACTGAGAACACCCCACAAGTCCTGCCGTATGTGGGGAACAACCTGCAAGGCTTGCCTTTATACAAGAAACTACCCACAAGACCCGCAATATACTGGGAACACCCCACAAGACCTGCCATATACTAGAAACACCCCACAAGACCTGCAATATACTGGGAACACCCACAAGACCTGCCAAATACTGGAAACACCCCACAAGACCTGCCATATACTGGAAACACCCCACAAGACCGGCAATATACTGGGAACACCCCACAAGACCTGCCATATACTGGAAACACCCCACAAGACCTGCAATATACCAGGAACACCCCACAAGACCTGCCATATACCAGGAACACCCACAAGACCTGCCATATACTGGAAACACCCCACAAGACCTGCCATATACTAAAAACACCCCACAAGACCGGCAATATACTGGGAACACCCCACCAGACCTGCCATATACTGGAAACACCCCACAAGACCCGCAATATACTGGGAACACCCCAGAAGACCTGCCATATACTGGAAACACCCCACAAGACCTGCCATATACTGGAACACCCACAAGACCTACCATATACTGGAAACACCCCACAAGACCCGCTATATACCAGGAGCACTCCACAAGACCTGCCATATACTGGAAACATCCACAAGACCTGCCATATACCGGAAACACCCCACAAGACCTGCAATATACCGGAAACACCCCCAAGACCTGCCATATACTGGAAACACCCCACAAGACCTGCCATATACAGGAAAAACCCCACATGACCTGCCATTTACTAGAAACACCCCACAAGACCTGCCATATACTGGAAACACCCCACAAGACCTGCCATATACTGGAAACACCCCACAAGACCTGCCATATACTGGAAACACCCACAAGACCCGCAATATACTGGAACTCTATTTTATTATAAAAATATAAACCATAAATACCCAATACACAAAGAACAAGATGGAAAACCCCAACAAAACACAAACAAGTCCAAAATTATAATGTCCAGTAAACATAAAGCAAAAATGTCCAGCATAAAACATAAAATGTCCATACTTTCCCAAAATCCTTATTCCCCCCAGCAAGGGAAGACCTTAACCTCTTTTTTTTTTTTTTTTTTTTTATCCAGAAAAACCCCTTCCAACATTCAGTCACATTCATACCTAACCCCCAAAAGAAACAACAAAACTGGCCCACTGCCAAAAACTTAAAGAAATAGGCCACCTGGCCGAAAGCTTAATACACAGCAAACATTTTTTTTTGTTGTTTTTGTTTTTGTTTTTTTTTGCTTTTTTTTTTTTGTTTTTTTTTTTCCCACCACTATTTTTTAAAACACCCAAGGTCCCACGAAAGTCTGTGGCCTTATCACAGCAAGGTACACCCGCAATATACTGGAAACACCCCACAAGACCTGCCATATACTGGGAACACCCCACAAGACCTGCCATATACTGGAAACACCCCACAAGGCCTGCCATTTATTGGAAACACCCACAAGACCTGCCATTTACTGGAAACACCCCACAAGACCCACAATATACTGGGAGCACCCCACAAGACCTGCCATACACTAGAAACACCCACAAGACCTGCAATATACTGGAAACACCCGCAAGACCTGCCATATACTGGAAACACCCCACAAGACCCGCAATATACTGGAAACACCCCACAAGACCTGCCATATACTGGGAGCACCCCACAAGACCTGCCATTTACTGTAAACACCCCACAAGGCCTGCCATTTACTAGAAACACCCCACAAGACCTGCCATATACTGGAAACACCCCACAAGACCTGCCATATACTGGAAACACCCACAAGACCTGCCATATACTGGAAACACCCCACAAGACCTGCCATATACTGGAAACACCCCACAAGACCTGCAATTTATTGGAAACACCCCACAAGACCTGCCATTTACTGGAAACACCCCACAAGACCCGCAATATACTGGGAACACCCCACAAGACCTGCCATATACTGGATACACCCCACAAGACCTGCCGTATACTGGAAGCACCCCACAAGACCTGCCATTTACTGGAAACACCCCACAAGACCTGCCATTTACTGGAAACACCCCACAAGACCTGCCATATACTGGAAACACCCCACAAGACCTGCAATATACCAGGAACACCCCACAAGACCTGCCATACACTAGAAACACCCACAAGACCTGCAATATACTGGAAATACCTCAGAAGACCTGCCATATACTGGAAACACCCAGAAGACCTGCCATATACTGGAAACACTCCACAAGACCCGCAATATACTGGAAACACCCCACAAGACCTGCCATATACTGGGAGCACCCCACAAGACCTGCCATATACAGGAAACACCCCACAAGACCTGCCATATACCGGGAACACCCCACAAGACCTGCCATATACTGGAAACACCCCACAAGACCTGCCATATACCAGAAACACCCCACAAGACCTGCAATATACCGGGAACACCCCACAAGACCCGCCATATACTGGAAACACCCCATAAGACCTGCCATATACTGGAAACACCCGCAAGACCTGCCGTGTACTGGAAACACCCCACAAGACCTGCCATATACTGGAAACACCCCACAAGACCTGCCATATACTGGAAAAACCCCACAAGACCTGCCATTTACTAGAAACACCCCACAAGACCTGCCATTTACTGGAAACACCCCACAAGACCCGCAATATACTGGGAACACCTCACAAGACCCGCCATATACTGGAATCATCCGACAAGACCTGCCATTTACTAGAAACACCCCACAAGACCTGCCATATACTGGAAACACCCCACAAGACCTGCCATATACTGGAAACACCGACAAGACCAGCCATATACTGGAAACACCCCACAAGACCTGCCATATACTGGAAACACCCCACAAGGCCTGCCATATACTCGAAACACCCACAAGACCTGCAATATACAGGAAACACCCCACAAGACCTGTCACTTACTGGAAACACCACACAAGACCTGCCATATACTGGGAACACCCCACAAGATCTGCCATATACTGGAAACACCCCACAAGACCTGCCATATACTGGAAACACCCCACAAGACCTGCCATATACTGGGAACACCCCAAAAGACCTGCCATATACTGGGAACACCCCACAAGATCTGCCATTTACTGGAAACATCCGACAAGACCAGAAATATATTGGGAACACCCCACAAGACCTGCCATACACTAGAAAGACCCACAAGACCTGCCATATACTGGAAACACCCCAGAAGACCTGCCATATACTGGAAACACCCCAGAAGACCTGCCATATACTGGAAACACCCCAGAAGACCTGCCATATACTGGAAACACCCCGCAGGACCTGCCATATACAGGAAACACCCCACAAGACCTGCCATATACTGGCAACACCCCACAAGACCTACCATATACTGGGAACACCCCACAAAGCCTACCATATACTGGAAACACCTCACAAGACTTTCCATATACTGGGAACACCCCACAAGACCTGCCATATACTGGAAACACCCCACAAGACCTGCCATTTACTGGAAACACCCCACAAGACCTGCCATATACTGGAAACACCCCACAAGACCTACCATATACTGGGAACACCCCACAAAGCCTACCATATACTGGAAACACCCCACAAGACTTTCCATATACTGGGAACACCCCACAAGACCTGTCATATACTGGAAACACCCCACAAGACCTGCCATTTACTGGAAACACCCCACAAGACCTGCCATATACCAGGAACACCCATTAGACTTGCCATATACCGGGAACATCTGACAGACCTACCCAATCCCCCACATACCACCTTATATGCCATAAACATCCGACAGGACCACGGACACACGTCACAACATCTGTTTTATATCGAGGACACCCCACAAGACCTGACGCTTTGGAGATGCTCTGCCCATCATTATTCGGCCCTTGCCTTAGTTGCTCAGATACTTATGATTGGCCATTTTCCTTACTTCCTACACATCATCTTCCAGACCTGACCATTATTGCTATTTGTATCCCACCCTGTCAGGCGCCATTGTTACCAGGTAATCAGTGTTATTCACCTGGTTTTATGTTACGACCGATTGGTGTCTACTAGTCAGTTACAGAGTTTCCTACAGGTGGCGCTTGTGAGACAGCATTCCTCATTTGGGTATTTTCATTCATTGAGATTTCCATATTTTATCCTAAATTTAACCCCAGGAAGCTTTGTAAACTACATGTAAAGTATTTCAGATGGAATATTTTATAAAACTGATACAAAAGTTACAGAGATGCACCTGTCGCTGTCTCCCCTCCAATTCTTTGTGCATAATTTCGGCCTTTGCCCATGCACAATTCTGTATGATAATCACAGAACACAATAGTGGAGAATCAATAAGCATATTTAAGAAATGTATGAAATATTAATGTCATTTTCTCCAGATGCTCCGAGGATCTGGTAATACACGTTCTTAGGAATAAGTTTTTTGAAACTGTTTATAACCTCGGAATATTGTGACAAAGAAAGCAAGAAAGTAAACTGTTTCCGTGCAGCCGGAAGGAGAAACATTTCATTTAGGTTTTTATCTTGCACATTTTTGACAAATACAATTTACTTGTCAGTAAGAGAGAAATTAAAGAGGTTTGGAGAAATGGATAAAAAAATAAGTGCTGTGTACAGTATGGGTGCAGAGCGGGAAAAGTTCTGCAGACGGAAGTATGAGAATCCAATCATGGAGGATGGGAGACATTGGTGAACACCGGTAAAATGCCGATTCTGTTCTCCAGATGGGAAAAGGGAATTAAGACTATTCTTTCTTGGCAATGGTCTAAAACACAGAAGTCTGACCTACACTTAACATGTAATGAGCGGGGCAGACCGGATGTCACACTGGGCTTCCTCTGTGATATATAAAGCATACACTGGCTCACCGGTAAAAGACTCTACATAACAGAAAAAGTTCACCACGACTTTCTTTATAGTCACCCAATATAGAGACACAATACTTTATTGTTTCCAAACATCAACAATCGGAGAAAAGTTCTACAGACTTTTCCCACTCCACAGTCCATAGTGCACCAATGCTTGCTCTGGAGAGACTGAAGGTATTTAAATATCCAGCAAGGGTGTGTCAATTAGCAGCAGAAGGTGGAGGTCACTGCTAGGTCCTAGAGGGAGAAGGATATCACTACACTACAGAGATGAAAAGGTCAAGAAGGTGCCTGCAGAGCCGAGCACAATGACCTTCTACAGCTGGATCCAGAACGACTGTCTGTCACACCTGACACACCCGTGACAACTCCGCATACACTGCCACCGTTCTTTTTCCAGGTCTCCGTGAGGCTGACCATTATTGTTATTTCTCCCTGAAGTTTTCAATCAGCTTTGACTTTTTCATTCAGTGGGATCTTCTAACAGTCCACCACTGGGTCCTCAAAGTCGTCATCTTCCGGGGTCCTGTCTCCTAACAGTCATAGGCCGACTATCTGTGCTCCTCATCTCTTCCACCATTGTCTGTCTTTTGGCTGTCGGACCCTGGCTCCCAGTACAGTTTAGTACCGTTGTCTCTGAGGACCACTCTGGCTTGTGGGGTCACTGACATGATAGTCTGTGCCGTTTTCTACTAAGGGCATAACACTTCTGGCAGCATTGATTCATCTCCTTTTCTGGCTCCTTTCTTGTCTCTGTTAGGGGGTCTCTTCCTCATCTCCATTACTGGGATCTGGTTTCCTATGCCCGGACCAGTCACAGATCACAGAGGCAATCTCTCCTCTGTAACCTGGGTGCAGCACATAGTAAAAGAAGTTTCCGCTACCATCTGCAAACCACTACTCAGCACCATTCTCGTTCTCACTACACAGGCTCTCTGCAACTGACACTGGATGAAGGGACGCCAACCCCTACATAACCTGCGTCACTCACTCAGTCCGCTCAGTCTCTTGGACAACGTGTGTTAACTCCCAAATCTCTTCAGCGTTAACAATACTCAGCGATCCCCATGAGCGTACGACACAACAAGGAAATGCATTGCTGGAAATTCACAGACAATATATGCATAGACAAGTGCACTGAACATAAGACCATGTCTCAAAGGTCATCAGGACAATTACACAATTGACTGGACGAGATGGACGAGTGATGGATGAGGCCGTGGCTGTTTACACCACTTAGCCAGTTATTGGGGAACTCACAGTGAGCGTATGGTATATACATCTCAGATTCCAACACATGGAATATATACGTATATAGCGCACTGTGTCTCCCAGCTGACAATGATCATAGTTTTTGCTTTTATTAATAAAAGTCATGCCCACATACATCCCCTTCAATGACTCATAACAGGGTTGTGGCTAGTTCTTTTAGAAAATAATGAGACCCCCAACTTCTACAATATCTTCACCCCTGAAGGTCCCAGGCATGAGATATTACTGACTACTAACAGCTAGCTAGTTAAATACGCTGCAAATCATTTTAGGATGGGAGGCACCTGAGGAAACGCCCGCAGGCTAAACCAGATTGAACAGCAGAGCCGTCATTCAAAACGCTGAAAGCCTAGGATGCCTCAGGATCAGATTGGATGATTGGACTGTCACTCACAAAACCGACAGTCCAGCACACCACAGATCCCAGAGGGTGACTGAGCTGTCACTCACAGTGTCCCTAGGTCACAGTCATCAATAAAACCATGGCACCTTTCAGTTCACGCTGAGGCTAAAGGTGATAAGTTATCTCTGCCATAAATTTGTCATATCCCAATATTCCTCTGTCAGCCATGCCTGGTCTGCCATGCATCAAATAATCCTCTTTAATTTCCTGTTCACATCAGGGGGGTCCCCTTGCACTCGGGTCATCTGGAGGTCATAGACTTGCTTCAATATTCACTATCAACCATGAAATGGCTTATATATTTTAACAATTATGTCTATGACCTAGTCCAAGAAAATTATACAAAATCATAGGGGTAACATGCCCAACGCAATAGTAACAGCCTAAATGGGAAGAGGGGGGCCAGAATTCTCCTTTAGACTTTGAAGAGAGGAAAGGTGGCATTCTCTGTCCCGTATAAACGTATTTTATTGAAAAATCAATAAAAAATGGATGCATTACCATCTAACTTACATGCTAAAAAAAACAACGGTGTTTGGCCAAACTGTTTAATGAGGCTCTTTCTGTTCTTCTAACATATCTGATTTAGTAAAAAAAATATATATATATTCCTCATGAGTGTCTTTCTTGTGACAATGGTAACTTGGAGTTACCATTCCCATTGATAAGAATGTATCACTACGTGGTCTGGAACTGTCAGCGTCGATTGGACAGGGTCATAGTAGGCTGTGACACCCCATTAACAAGAAAGATGGTAACAGTTGTTTCCTAGAGGAGTAACAGAGGAATAGTACAATGGACGGTTCTAAGTAAAGGCGCTGAAGTTGTTTTTTTTTTTTCAAGGGAAATAGAAGTATTATAGCAGATGGTCAGGAGTGGTGACTGCTCATCCTTAAAGAGTAAACTAACACATTTTAAGGAAAACAGGCTGCAAAATCTGTATTTTCTGCAGGCAGATTTTGATGCTTATTGAGATGCAGATTTGCAGCAGCACATTTGCATCTAAATCCTCAACAAGATTTGCATGAAAATCTCCATGTGAAGATTTGTCCATGCAATGAAGCTTCATTCAAAATGTATCGGGCCGATGGAGATACTGTAACTAGTACTGTACTCGTCTGTCTCTGTCAAACCCATAGACACGTAAGAGTATGTGCACATGACGTCTTTTAGACCCCTGAGTTTTCCCTTCAAAGGATGCTTTGAGATAACGCCGGTGGTGTTTTTCCTTAAGTGTCTTTTTTTGACGTCTATTCTGCTGTTTTTTGTAGCGGCTTCACAGCCGGCGTCTTTTTTTTTTTAAATTGTATGTATTACTAGTGGGCGGAAGTCTCCAGAGGAACGGTAAGGTCACTTCTCTTAACAGCTTTGTGACTTTGGAAGCCTGAAGCGCTTTAAAGAAGTTCAGAAAGACCGAACATGTGCACAGCAAATCGTTTTTACACTCCAGCACATTTGTGCATCCTTTTTGGAGTTTTTAGCACTTTTTGGCACTGTGTGCACAAACCCTAAAGGTGGACCAATACGTTTTACGGCAAGGATAAATCAGCCACAAAATGGCTGATCAGCGAGACCAAGCGTTGCTGATTATAGTTGTAGTCAGCGGCCGTCGTCTTTGTCTAGCGCATATTAAATAAATGATTGGGGAAAAAAAATGGCATGGGGTCACACATCATTTTCCTAACCAGCTGAGGGAAAGCCGACAGCTAGGGGCTGATGTTAATATTCTGGGAAGTGCCCAATAGCCATAAAGATTCTCAGCCTATTAATAAGAGCTCACAGCTGCTTAGTAAAAGGGGTATTCCCCTCCAAAAAATTATGTGGGGTCCCCTTATTATTACTAACCAGCAAAAGGCTAAACAGATGGCTGCGGGCTGATATTAACAGCCTGGGAAGGGGCCATGGATATGGCCACCCCAGAAATGGCACATCTATAAGATGCAACAAATCTGGCACTTAGCCTCCGCTTTCCCCACTTGCCGTGGTGTGGTGGTAAGTGGTGTAATATTTGTGGAGTTGATGTCAGTTGATATCAAGCCTAGGGGTTAGTAATGGATATTGAATGAATATTGACATCAGTCCCCAGCTGTCGGCTTTCCCTCAGCTGGTTAGGAAAATGAAGGGGAGCCACACACCTTTTTTTTTATTTATTTAATACACAATATACACACACAGCGAAGCTGACTCCAACTCCCATCAGCGTCGCCTGGTCGTGCTGATCGCAGGGAGACCAGGCGACAATGATGAGAGCTGGTTTCAGCACCCGGAGCCTGGGAACAGCGCTGAATGTATTACTTTTTCCCAGGCACCGGTATGTGTCACACTGATGCGGCACACGGATGCCACACGTATGTTGTACATGGACACACTAACACGGATAGAACTGGTACTGTTTTTTCCAGTAATGGTAATACTAGGACGTGTGAAGGAGGCTTTAATCCGCAGCAGCCCTGTGTCGCTTGGTCTTTCCACTGTTTCCTGCACAATAACTTAAACTGGCAGGGAAACGGCTGATTTACCTGTAAGCGCGATCAATTGTAAAGACCTTGCGGTTTTGCTGATTAAGCAGCTGTTTTCCTGCAGAATTACAAGATTGTGCAGTGAAAAGTCCACAGCGAGATAGGGCTGACTTAGATTAAAGCAGCGCACAACTGCTACGTGTGAATGCAACCTACAGTAATAATGTGATTCTTACAATCTATAGGAATCCCAGGTGTAGAAGGTTGAATACAACCCGGATCCGTTGGATTTTCAGCCTTGTGCCAAATAACACAAAAACATTTATATGTCTATGATTAGAACATTTTCTAAATATTCCCGTTCTGCGCTGCGCAGTCGATCTCAACTCGCTTCACTCCAGAAATACTAACAAGATAAGTAATTAAGCCTGACATGCTCTTTACATAAAGCAAAAGTTCATAATTAAGGTAAGCACCCTTGAAATCGTCAGAGGTATCATTATTTGGGAATTATCCAGAAAATTAGTATTAACAGCCTATGATTAAGCGCGGTGGTGTGATGGTAATTCACTTGTAGTGCATTTCTCTGATTTTATACAGTCTTGCTAAATGAAACGCAGCTCTGGGGATTTTACAGCTATAACATTAGTATTTGCTCCAAAAGAAGGAAATGATTTTTTTTTTGGTTTTTGTTTTTTTTTCTTAGTTTTTTTTTTCTTATTTACATCAGATTTAGGTAACAACGTTGTGTTTCCTGGGAAAACTCCGGAGATTGTTCAGTTACCAAATGGACCTCAATCATATCTAATGAGGTATTTACACTTACATAAAGGCCGTTTTTGCAAAATTGAAAACGACAACAAGTGTTGGGGGACAGATTAGAGGTTCTGGCTTTTTGAAGCTTGTTCTGAAATTAGATGATCCCTGTATTTGCATGAAAAGGTGGTAAATTGCTCCTTGTAACGAGCGGTAAAGACTTAAGAAAGTAATAAAATGGTCATGGTGTGATGTCAGAAAACGATGCATAAGTCAATAGTGTAAGCAGCTTTAAGAAACATTGTAATATATCAGCTTCTTTCCCCACTTATGAGCCACTTTTCCTTTTTCCCCTGCCTTCTGAATTCATCTTTCCTTCTGAAAAACTGCTAAAATGGTAGCTCACTGAGGGATCAGATTTCAGCAACATATTGAACCCTACAATGAGGGGGAGGGGAGGAGAAGAGATAGGAAGAGATGTACAGAAAGAATGCTACTGCTTTCTATTAAGTATTTCATGTCACATTGGTTTTGGATGCACAGCTACACCTGCTCAGTACTACTGGATAATACCGTCAATTCTGCTTCTAAAAAGTTTTCTCATTCCAGAGGTGGATTTACAGCAACACTTCTCAGAACTGCTGTATAATGTCCTCCATGTTGCTGCTGCTTTCTATTAAGAATTTTGTCACCCTGGCGCTGGATTCACAGCTTCTCAATACCACTGGATAATATCCTCAATTCTGCTTCTAAAAAGTTTTCTCATTCCAGAGCTGGATTTACAGCAACACTTTTCAGAACTGCTTTACATTGTCCTCCATTTTGTTGCTGCTTTCTATTAAGTATTTAATGTCACCCTGGTGCTGGATTCACAGCGCTCAATATCACTGGATAATATAATAAATTCTGCTTCTAGAAAGTTTTTTTTATTCCAGAGCTGGATTCACAGCAACACTTTTTAGTCTTGCTGTGTAATGTCATTTAAGCTGCTGCTGCTGCTTTCCGGTAAGTATAATCTCACTCCATGGCTGTATTCACAGCTACATTGTTCACTACTGCTCCATAATGTCTTCCATGGGCCACTTCTGAACATGTGCTACATAGAGATAGTAGAGCAGGATTTCTTCATGTCTGTGTGTGCTGAGTATAGGAGACATCATAGTAGCTGGTCTCTAGCCACTAGCTCAGTGACAACTGAAAATTAGAGCGAGAGCCTGTACAGGGCAAAACTGGTGAAAATACAGAATACAAGTCATATAATGGCTAGATATAGTGTTATTTATCACGCACACACATAGGATAGCTTATATTTTAAGTGTCACCTGAAGCTCTAAAAAGGTGATGACCTATCCATAACATAAGTGCTAAGTGTCTGATCAATGATCAATAGGGTCACTGGTGGTCCAACCTTGTGGCGAGGAGCAGATGTTTGCTTGCACCACTGCTGCGCCATTCATGGTCTATGGGAAAGACAGAGATCCCCAGCGCTGCATTCAGCTATGTCTGCCAGTCTCATAGACTGGGAATGAAGGTGCAGTCTGCATGCGTAATCATTGCTCCATTCACCCTTACTTCGGGGATCCACAGGGATCTGACACCTGTTGCCTTTCCTGTGGATTCTGGGGATGGGTGAGACCCCTTTAATGCTGAGTTTAAGGTGCAAGGTCTATACTAAATACCGAACGCCTTTTCTACTGAACCGTTTTTGCTTTTATTTTTTATTGCATTATTATATTTATTATTTTGTGTAGACCCGGCACTTCAAACTTAATCTTAAAGGGATGTTTCCTCCCAAAATCAATATTGCTCACCTACCCACAGCAAAGGTAACAGCTGTCTGATTATTGGAGGTCCAAACTCTATAACCCCCCGAGCGATGGTGTAACCAGAGTCCAGTGTTACCTGGTTGAATGTAGCCGCGATCGCACATGTGTGGCGCCCCTGCTGCGCATTGGTGCCACAGAACCAAAAAGGGTGCACAGATGGATTTCTCCACAAGAGGCCCTCACTACATGCAAACACCTCCACCTTCCACCTCATACCAGCAGAGGGAGCCCTGATAGGGATATATAAAGGGAAGGTGGAGCCAGGCAGTTCAGTCAGTGTTTAGTCTACAGAGAGTTTAGAGCGTGCTCAGGATGTAGCTGCACGCAGGCTGCTGTGTGAGGCAAGCTAGGCCTCCAGCAGCCCTGAAGCCTAGTGAGGGCCCCGAGCGTGGCCGACGGCGAGGAGGAAAAGAGTGGAACTAAGGGGGCAGAGAAGCATACCAGGCTCACCCCAGTATATTTACCGGACACCGGGTCCGAGCCTACAGGGACCCTTTACGCCCAGTAGGGACAACCCGGAACCCCTGGAGAACTACAGGTCCCAGGTCGACCAAGCTGAACTCATATACAGGACTAGGAATCACGAAGGCCCCAGCGTCCAGGGAGAGTGATTGCCAAAAGAAAGTCCTACTACCAAGTCAGCAGGTGAAGAAGAGATCTAGCATAGAAGGCAGGCCCAGTTGCAGGCTGGCCAGGAGCTTACACAGAGACAGACACGGAGCAGGAGGCCTTATACCCGCTCACTGGGGAGAAGTCCAAAAGTGCGCCCTTCACCTAGAGTACCCTGGACCATATATACCAGCTGTACCAGTAAAGGTAACGAAGCAAAACTCCCTGTCTCTGTCCGTTACTCTGGCTGTGCCATCGTTCCCTACCTGCACCCGTACGCCCCGCTCCTGCCAGGAGACAGGAGGGATCGTGCTTGCCGCATTCGAAACCCCAGGGGGTCAGGTTGGTCCCGGATCCGACGTACAGGAAGGACTTCAGCATACCCGAGCGGGACTGAGAGTGGGCAGTGTAGGGCAAGGGTGAGAAGGACCAAGTGTGAAGACGGTCAAGTTAGGCACATCTGAAAGTGGGGTTCTGCCAGGCACCCCTAAGCTGCCTGAAGGAGGACTGAACCCCTGCCTGGTGAACGCAGTTCGACGAGGGAGGCTATCACCTGTAAGCGCACATGTGAATTGCCTTAAAGAACTGTAAGTAAAGCCCTGGACGACTGCACGAAGTGCCTCTGTCTGTTTCTTTACTGGCGCCATTATTCCTCACCGCACGACAACGCCCAGCGCACCCACCTCCATTCATCCTACACTGCCCTGAGGCCTGCTCCACCTGTGGGGAGCCGTCCCATCAAAGCAGCCCCTAACATCGGCCTCAGTGGACTGTCGCAGCGCTGGTAACCTCTTACCAGAATCCACAGGTGGCGTCACAAACTTTAATTTTCATTTTATTAAATCCCCTTTTTTTTGGCGCACTGTCCGCCCTGGGCCAGCCACCGGGGGCGAGACACATGCACACCGCCGCTTCCTTCAAAGTCTATGAATCAGAAACAGCGCCATTTCTGCCCACAGGCTGCCTCTGGTATTGCAGCTCATTGTATTCATTGAACGCAAAGGGGGATTGATATAATTGTTTGCACCAATGAATTACACAACACATTACCAAATATGATGTAACAACTATAACTTTGGGAGCAATGAAGCAAACTTCTGGCTCTGCGATATTCATAGATTTACATTAGTCACATAAATTTCATTGCATTAATTAACAAACACCATCATGCAGGCACTAAGATATATGCAAACATTATGTAATTTGCATTAATGCTTTATACAGTATACTTTTTCTCCAAGGGTCTTTCTGCATCACCCCCCCCCCCCCCCCCCCGTGACAAGGCGACCACAGTCACTACTTATATTAACATTAGACCCATACGAAGGAAACTCAATTTTTCCCTGATCCTTCGCTAATCTTCTCCATATTGGTAGAACCCAACTTTTGAGTGTAGAAAAATCATTTGTAATCAAGAAAAAAAGCAGCTCTTAATCATGACTGTATCTTTCCATCAGACACATTGTCATGATTAAGAGCGTTTTGCCCGAAACGCGTAGACCTGACATCCGGACGCCTTCTGCCATGATTTTATTTTTTCCCAGTTTTTAATGTTTATCCAAATAAATGTGAAGTTTTCATTGTTTTTTATATTTTTTTTGATACAGCGGCTGCAGAATGAACACCCTGTAATCTGGTAAATTCAGCCCAGGAGCCCAGGAACCCGCGCCCTGTCTGGGATTCCTTCTTCGCTGGGTGAGCTGATGGTTTTTCCTCTTCCTTGCACTATTTTCATTGCTTGCACAATAACCCATCATTGGAAGCTCCATGGATTGGATATTTTGACCTGCAATGTCACGTACATCTACTACTTGTGCCATCAAATACTATATAACGGAGCACCATATGGCGGCATGAAGAATACTCCGCGAATGTCATTTATTAACCTGCATGGTGGCTCAGTGGTTAGTATGATAGCTCAGTGGCTCACAACTGTTGCCTTACAGTGCTGGGGTCCTGGGTTCAAATCCCACCAAGGACAACATCTGTAAGGAGTTTGTATGTTCTCCTTGTGTTTGCGTGAGTTTCCTCCAGGTTCTCTGGTTTCCTCCCACACTCCAAAGACATACTGATAGGGAAATGTAGATTGTGAGCCCCAATGGGGACAGTGATGATAATGTCTGTAAAGTACTGTGAAATTAATGGTGCTATTTAAGTGAGTAAATAATACCTATTAAACTTTGTGAGTCTTCAGTCTTTGATGCCTTTTACTGGCTAACACGGTACAAAGATTTCCAGTATTTATAAATAGAGATGAACGTTGTTCGACTCGAACTGTTCGCCAATCTCAAATTCGAGCTGTTTTGGGCGGTGTTCGAGCCGTTCGGCGAACACGAACGATTTGAGAAAAATTCGGCTGTTCGAGGTTATGTTCGAAAACTGTTCGTGCACCAAAATCATAACTGGATTTTTTCTCAGTAATGATGAAAATTAATGTTAATACGCAGTTTGAGTGTACAGCGGGGTGGGGGGAGGGGCAGGGGATGGATCTCTGCAGGAACAATGAAGATCTCCATTTTTTTTTTCTCTTTCCCGCATTTATAGTGGGGAGGTGCAATCTGTCAGCCTATCAGCAGCGCACACACGGAGCGAAGTGCTTTTTTTCACACAAGCAAGGGCATGTGTGATTGGCAGTGTATGTCACATGTCCTTGCCCTATAAGACCCAGCCATTTTCCCTGTCACCACCATTTTCTCACTGCTGCAGCTGCGTGTTAGACGGCACCGCTGTTGCTGTGTGCGCTATACCTTGTTCATTTCAAGCCAATTTTCGCACAAATCTACAGATAGCTTGGGAGTAGGGAATAGTTGTGATTGCAGTCCTTTTAAGGACTAGGTTACAGCATTTCCTACGACTTTTATCAGGCAGGTCTGTGCTCTTAAATAGATAGGTTGGGAGTAAAGACTAATTGTAATTGGAGTCCTTTTCAGGACTAGGTTACATCAGTTCCTATCAGTTTTTGCCAGGCAGGTCTGTGCCAGTGCTGTGCAAGTTTTTTTTCACAGCATTTGGCTGAATCTAGCAAAGCTAATCCTTTTTGGCCTATTGCAGAGTGTGTTAGTCAGTGGAGTAGCCTATCTGTGTTGCAAGATATACCACCTGTGTATAGAATACCAATTTTTTTACTGCACCTAGTGAAGTAAAATCTTTTGAGCATAGCATCATTCTATTAGTCCATCTATACTGACCTCCATCAGGTTCCAAACTGAATATAATTTTTTTCTGCATCTAGCTCTGAAAAAATATTTGGGCTTCTAGCAGTGTGTGGGACTTGTTCTATTAGTCCATCTATACTGACCTCCATCAGGTTGCAAACTGAATATAATTTTTTTCTGCATCTAGCTCTGAAAAAATATTTGGCCTTCTAGCTGTGTGTGGGACTTGTTCTATTAGTCCATCTATACTGACCTCCATCAGGTTGCAAACTGAATATAATTTTTTTCTGCATCTAGCTCTGAAAAAATATTTGGCCTTCTAGCAGTGTGTGGGACTTGGTCTATTAGTCCATCTATACTGACCTCCATCAGGTTGCAAATTAAAAATAATTTTTATCTGCATCTAGCTCTGAAAAAATATTTGGCCTTCTAGCAGTGTGTGGGACTTTCTCTATTAGTCCATCTATACTGACCTCCAGCAGGTTGCAAATTAAAAATAATTTTTTGTCTGCATCTAGCTCTGAAAAAATATTTGGCCTTCTAGCAGTGTGTGGGACTTTCTCTATTAGTCCATCTATACTGACCTCCATCAGGTTGCAAATTCAAAATAATTTTTTGTCTGCATCTAGCTCTGAAAAAAATATTTGGCCTTCTAGCAGTGTGTGGGACTTTCTCTATTAGTCCATCTATACTGACCTCCATCAGGCTGCAAATTAAAAATAATTTATATCTGCATCTAGCTCTGAAAAAATATTTGGCCTTCTAGCAGTGTGTGGGACTTTCTCTATTAGTCCATCTATACTGACCTCCATCAGGTTGCAAATTAAAAATAATTTATATCTGCATCTAGCTCTGAAAAAATATTTGGCCTTCTAGCAGTGTGTGGGACTTTCTCTATTAGTCCATCTATACTGACCTCCATCAGGTTGCAAATTAAAAATAATTTTTATCTGCATCTAGCTCTGAAAAAATATTTGGCCTTCTAGCAGTGTGTGGGACTTTCTCTATTAGTCCATCTATACTGACCTCCAGCAGGTTGCAAATTAAAAATAATTTTTTGTCTGCATCTAGCTCTGAAAAAATATTTGGCCTTCTAGCAGTGTGTGGGACTTTCTCTATTAGTCCATCTATACTGACCTCCATCAGGTTGCAAATTCAAAATAATTTTTTGTCTGCATCTAGCTCTGAAAAAAATATTTGGCCTTCTAGCAGTGTGTGGGACTTTCTCTATTAGTCCATCTATACTGACCTCCATCAGGCTGCAAATTAAAAATAATTTATATCTGCATCTAGCTCTGAAAAAATATTTGGCCTTCTAGCAGTGTGTGGGACTTTCTCTATTAGTCCATCTATACTGACCTCCATCAGGTTGCAAATTAAAAATAATTTATATCTGCATCTAGCTCTGAAAAAATATTTGGCCTTCTAGCAGTGTGTGGGACTTTCTCTATTAGTCCATCTATACTGACCTCCATCAGGTTGCAAATTAAAAATAATTTTTTGTCTCCATCTAGCTCTGAAAAAATATTTGGCCTTCTGGCAGTGTGTGGGACTTTCTCTATTAGTCCATCTATACTGACCTCCATCAGGTTGCAAACTGAATATATTTTTTTTCTACATCTACCTCTGAAAAAATATTGGGCTTCTAGCTGTGTGTGGGACTTGTTCTATTAATCCATCTATACAGACCTCCATCAGGTTGCAAACTGAATATATTTTTTTTCAGCATCTACCTCTGAAAAAATATTTGGCCTTCTAGCAGTGTGTGGGACTTGCTCTATTAGTCCATCTATACTGACCTCCATCAGGTTGCAAACTGAATATAATTTTTTTGTCTGCATCTAGCTCTGAAAAAATATTTGGCCTTCTAGCAGTGTGTGGGACTTTCTCTATTAGTCCATCTATACTGACCTCCATCAGGTTGCAAATTAAAAATAATTTTTATCTGCATCTATCTCTGAAAAAATATTTGGCCTTCTAGCAGTGTGTGGGACTTTCTCTATTAGTCCATCTATACTGACCTCCAACAGGTTGCAAATTAAAAATAATTTTTTGTCTGCATCTAGCTCTGAAAAAATATTTGGCCTTCTAGCAGTGTGTGGGACTTTCTCTATTAGTCCATCTATACTGACCTCCATCAGGTTGCAAATTCAAAATAATTTTTTGTCTGCATCTAGCTCTGAAAAAATATTTGGCCTTCTAGCAGTGTGTGGGACTTTCTCTATTAGTCCATCTATACTGACCTCCATCAGGTTGCAAACTGAATATATTTTTTTTCTGCATCTACCTCTGAAAAAATATTGGGCTTCTAGCTGTGTGTGGGACTTGTTCTATTAATTCATCTATACAGACCTCCATCAGGTTGCAAACTGAATATAATTTTTTTCTGCATCTACGTCTGAAAAAATATTTGGCCTTCTAGCAGTGTGTGGGACTTTCTCTATTAGTCCATCTATACTGACCTCCATCAGGTTGCAAATTAAAAATAATTTTTTGTCTGCATCTAGCTCTGAAAAAATATTTGGCCTTCTAGCAGTGTGTGGGACTTTCTCTATTAGTTCATCTATACTGACCTCCATCAGGTTGCAAATTCAAAATAATTTTTTGTCTGCATCTAGCTTTGAAAAAATATTTGGCCTTCTAGCAGTGTGTGGGATTTTCTCTATTAGTCCATCTATACTGACCTCCATCAGGTTGCAAATTAAAAATAATTTTTATCTGCATCTACCTCTGAAAAAATATTTGGCCTTCTAGCTGTGTGTAGGACTTGTTCTATTAGTCCATCTATACTGACCTCCATCAGGTGGCAAACTGAATATAATTTTTTTCTGCATCTAGCTCTGATAAAATATTTGGCCTTCTAGCAGTGTGTGGAACTTTCTCTATTAGTCCATCTATACTGACCTCCATCAGGTTGCAAATTAAAAATAATTTATATCTGCATCTAGCTCTGAAAAAATATTTGGCCTTCTAGCAGTGTGTGGGACTTTCTCTATTAGTCCATCTATACTGACCTCCATCAGGTTGCAAATTAAAAATAATTTTTTGTCTGCATCTAGCTCTGAAAAAATATTTGGCCTTCTAGCAGTGTGTGGGACTTTCTCTATTAGTCCATCTATACTGACCTCCATCAGGTTGCAAACTGAATATATTTTTTTTCTGCATCTACCTCTGAAAAAATATTGGGCTTCTAGCTGTGTGTGGGACTTGTTCTATTAATCCATCTATACAGACCTCCATCAGGTTGCAAACTGAATATAATTTTTTTCTGCATCTACCTCTGAAAAAATATTTGGGCTTCTAGCTGTGTGTGGGACTTGTTCTATTAGTCCATCTATACTGACCTCCATCAGGTTGCAAACTGAATATAATTTTTTTCTCCATCTAGCTCTGAAAAAATATTTGGCCTTCTAGCAGTGTGTGGGACTTTCTCTATTAGTCCATCTATACTGACCTCCATCAGGTTGCAAATTAAAAATAATTTATATCTGCATCTAGCTCTGAAAAAATATTTGGCCTTCTAGCAGTGTGTGGGACTTTCTCTATTAGTCCATCTATACTGACCTCCATCAGGTTGCAAATTAAAAATAATTTTTTGTCTGCATCTAGCTCTGAAAAAATATTTGGCCTTCTAGCAGTGTGTGGGACTTTCTCTATTAGTCCATCTATACTGACCTCCATCAGGTTGCAAATTAAAAATAATTTATATCTGCATCTAGCTCTGAAAAAATATTTGGCCTTCTAGCAGTGTGTGGGACTTTCTCTATTAGTCCATCTATACTGACCTCCATCAGGTTGCAAATTAAAAATAATTTTTTGTCTGCATCTAGCTCTGAAAAAATATTTGGCCTTCTGGCAGTGTGTGGAACTTTCTCTATTAGTCCATCTATACTGACCTCCATCAGGTTGCAAACTGAATATATTTTTTTTCTGCATCTACCTCTGAAAAATTATTGGGCTTCTAGCTGTGTGTGGGACTTGTTCTATTAATCCATCTATACAGACCTCCATCAGGTTGCAAACTGAATATATTTTTTTTCAGCATCTACCTCTGAAAAAATATTTGGCCTTCTAGCAGTGTGTGGGACTTGCTCTATTAGTCCATCTATACTGACCTCCATCAGGTTGCAAACTGAATATAATTTTTTTGTCTGCATCTAGCTCTGAAAAAATATTTGGCCTTCTAGCAGTGTGTGGGACTTTCTCTATTAGTCCATCTATACTGACCTCCATCAGGTTGCAAATTAAAAATAATTTTTATCTGCATCTAGCTCTGAAAAAATATTTGGCCTTCTAGCAGTGTGTGGGACTTTCTCTATTAGTCCATCTATACTGACCTCCATCAGGTTGCAAATTAAAAATAATTTTTTGTCTGCATCTAGCTCTGAAAAAATATTTGGCCTTCTAGCAGTGTGTGGGACTTTCTCTATTAGTCCATCTATACTGACCTCCATCAGGTTGCAAATTCAAAATAATTTTTTGTCTGCATCTAGCTCTGAAAAAATATTTGGCCTTCTAGCAGTGTGTGGGACTTTCTCTATTAGTCCATCTATACTGACCTCCATCAGGTTGCAAACTGAATATATTTTTTTTCTGCATCTACCTCTGAAAAAATATTGGGCTTCTAGCTGTGTGTGGGACTTGTTCTATTAATCCATCTATACAGACCTCCATCAGGTTGCAAACTGAATATAAGTTTTTTCTGCATCTACGTCTGAAAAAATATTTGGCCTTCTAGCAGTGTGTGGGACTTTCTCTATTAGTCCATCTATACTGACCTCCATCAGGTTGCAAATTAAAAATAATTTTTTGTCTGCATCTAGCTCTGAAAAAATATTTGGCCTTCTAGCAGTGTGTGGGACTTTCTCTATTAGTCCATCTATACTGACCTCCATCAGGTTGCAAATTCAAAATAATTTTTTGTCTGCATCTAGCTCTGAAAAAATATTTGGCCTTCTAGCAGTGTGTGGGACTTTCTCTATTAGTCCATCTATACTGACCTCCATCAGGTTGCAAATTAAAAATAATTTTTATCTGCATCTACCTCTGAAAAAATATTTGGCCTTCTAGCTGTGTGTAGGACTTGTTCTATTAGTCCATCTATACTGACCTCCATCAGGTGGCAAACTGAATATAATTTTTTTCTGCATCTAGCTCTGAAAAAATATTTGGCCTTCTAGCAGTGTGTGGGACTTTCTCTATTAGTCCATCTATACTGACCTCCATCAGGTTGCAAATTAAAAATAATTTATATCTGCATCTAGCTCTGAAAAAATATTTGGCCTTCTAGCAGTGTGTGGGACTTTCTCTATTAGTCCATCTATACTGACCTCCATCAGGTTGCAAATTAAAAATAATTTTTTGTCTGCATCTAGCTCTGAAAAAATATTTGGCCTTCTAGCAGTGTGTGGGACTTTCTCTATTAGTCCATCTATACTGACCTCCATCAGGTTGCAAACTGAATATATTTTTTTCTGCATCTACCTCTGAAAAAATATTGGGCTTCTAGCTGTGTGTGGGACTTGTTCTATTAATCCATCTATACAGACCTCCATCAGGTTGCAAACTGAATATAATTTTTTTCTGCATCTACCTCTGAAAAAATATTTGGGCTTCTAGCTGTTTGTGGGACTTGTTCTATTTGTCCATCTATACTGACCTCCATCAGGTTGCAAACTGAATATAATTTTTTCCTGCATCTAGCTCTGAAAAAATATTTGGCCTTCTAGCAGTGTGTGGGACTTTCTCTATTAGTCCATCTATACTGACCTCCATCAGGTTGCAAATTAAAAATAATTTTTTGTCTGCATCTAGCTCTGAAAAAATATTTGGCCTTCTAGCAGTGTGTGGGACTTTCTCTATTAGTCCATCTATACTGACCTCCATCAGGTTGCAAATTAAAAATAATTTTTTGTCTGCATCTAGCGCTGAAAAAATATTTGGCCTTCTAGCAGTGTGTGGGACTTTCTCTATTAGTCCATCTATACTGACCTCCATCAGGCTGCAAATTAAAAATAATTTATATCTGCATCTAGCTCTGAAAAAATATTTGGCCTTCTAGCAGTGTGTGGGACTTTCTCTATTAGTCCATCTATACTGACCTCCATCAGGTTGCAAATTAAAAATAATTTATATCTGCATCTAGCTCTGAAAAAATATTTGGCCTTCTAGCAGTGTGTGGGACTTTCTCTATTAGTCCATCTATACTGACCTCCATCAGGTTGCAAATTAAAAATAATTTTTTGTCTGCATCTAGCTCTGAAAAAATATTTGGCCTTCTGGCAGTGTGTGGGACTTTCTCTATTAGTCCATCTATACTGACCTCCATCAGGTTGCAAACTGAATATATTTTTTTTCTGCATCTACCTCTGAAAAAATATTGGGCTTCTAGCTATGTGTGGGACTTGTTCTATTAATCCATCTATACAGACCTCCATCAGGTTGCAAACTGAATATATTTTTTTTCAGCATCTACCTCTGAAAAAATATTTGGCCTTCTAGAAGTGTGTGGGACTTGCTCTATTAGACCATCTATACTGACCTCCATCAGGTTGCAAACTGAATATAATTTTTTTGTCTGCATCTAGCTCTGAAAAAATATTTGGCCTTCTAGCAGTGTGTGGGACTTTCTCTATTAGTCCATCTATACTGACCTCCATCAGGTTGCAAATTAAAAATAATTTATATCTGCATCTAGCTCTGAAAAAATATTTGGCCTTCTAGCAGTGTGTGGGACTTTCTCTATTAGTCCATCTATACTGACCTCCATCAGGTTGCAAATTAAAAATAATTTTTTGTCTGCATCTAGCTCTGAAAAAATATTTGGCCTTCTAGCAGTGTGTGGGACTTTCTCTATTAGTCCATCTATACTGACCTCCATCAGGTTGCAAACTGAATATATTTTTTTCTGCATCTACCTCTGAAAAAATATTGGGCTTCTAGCTGTGTGTGGGACTTGTTCTATTAATCCATCTATACAGACCTCCATCAGGTTGCAAACTGAATATAATTTTTTTCTGCATCTACCTCTGAAAAAATATTTGGGCTTCTAGCTGTTTGTGGGACTTGTTCTATTTGTCCATCTATACTGACCTCCATCAGGTTGCAAACTGAATATAATTTTTTCCTGCATCTAGCTCTGAAAAAATATTTGGCCTTCTAGCAGTGTGTGGGACTTTCTCTATTAGTCCATCTATACTGACCTCCATCAGGTTGCAAATTAAAAATAATTTTTTGTCTGCATCTAGCTCTGAAAAAATATTTGGCCTTCTAGCAGTGTGTGGGACTTTCTCTATTAGTCCATCTATACTGACCTCCATCAGGTTGCAAATTAAAAATAATTTTTTGTCTGCATCTAGCGCTGAAAAAATATTTGGCCTTCTAGCAGTGTGTGGGACTTTCTCTATTAGTCCATCTATACTGACCTCCATCAGGCTGCAAATTAAAAATAATTTATATCTGCATCTAGCTCTGAAAAAATATTTGGCCTTCTAGCAGTGTGTGGGACTTTCTCTATTAGTCCATCTATACTGACCTCCATCAGGTTGCAAATTAAAAATAATTTATATCTGCATCTAGCTCTGAAAAAATATTTGGCCTTCTAGCAGTGTGTGGGACTTTCTCTATTAGTCCATCTATACTGACCTCCATCAGGTTGCAAATTAAAAATAATTTTTTGTCTGCATCTAGCTCTGAAAAAATATTTGGCCTTCTGGCAGTGTGTGGGACTTTCTCTATTAGTCCATCTATACTGACCTCCATCAGGTTGCAAACTGAATATATTTTTTTTCTGCATCTACCTCTGAAAAAATATTGGGCTTCTAGCTGTGTGTGGGACTTGTTCTATTAATCCATCTATACAGACCTCCATCAGGTTGCAAACTGAATATATTTTTTTTCAGCATCTACCTCTGAAAAAATATTTGGCCTTCTAGAAGTGTGTGGGACTTGCTCTATTAGACCATCTATACTGACCTCCATCAGGTTGCAAACTGAATATAATTTTTTTGTCTGCATCTAGCTCTGAAAAAATATTTGGCCTTCTAGCAGTGTGTGGGACTTTCTCTATTAGTCCATCTATACTGACCTCCATCAGGTTGCAAATTAAAAATAATTTTTATCTGCATCTAGCTCTGAAAAAATATTTGGCCTTCTAGCAGTGTGTGGGACTTTCTCTATTAGTCCATCTATACTGACCTCCATCAGGTTGCAAATTAAAAATAATTTTTTGTCTGCATCTAGCTCTGAAAAAATATTTGGCCTTCTAGCAGTGTGTGGGACTTTCTCTATTAGTCCATCTATACTGACCTCCATCAGGTTGCAAATTCAAAATAATTTTTTGTCTGCATCTAGCTCTGAAAAAATATTTGGCCTTCTAGCAGTGTGTGGGACTTTCTCTATTAGTCCATCTATACTGACCTCCATCAGGTTGCAAATTAAAAATAATTTTTTGTCTGCATCTAGCTCTGAAAAAATATTTGGCCTTCTAGCAGTGTGTGGGACTTTCTCTATTAGTCCATCTATACTGACCTCCATCAGGTTGCAAATTCAAAATAATTTTTTGTCTGCATCTAGCTCTGAAAAAATATTTGGCCTTCTAGCAGTGTGTGGGACTTTCTCTATTAGTCCATCTATACTGACCTCCATCAGGTTGCAAATTAAAAATAATTTTTTGTCTGCATCTAGCTCTGAAAAAATATTTGGCCTTCTAGCAGTGTGTGGGACTTTCTCTATTAGTCCATCTATACTGACCTCCATCAGGTTGCAAACTGAATATATTTTTTTTCTGCATCTACCTCTGAAAAAATATTGGGCTTCTAGCTGTGTGTGGGACTTGTTCTATTAATCCATCTATACAGACCTCCATCAGGTTGCAAACTGAATATAATTTTTTTCTGCATCTACCTCTGAAAAAATATTTGGGCTTCTAGCTGTGTGTGGGACTTGTTCTATTAGTCCATCTATACTGACCTCCATCAGGTTGCAAACTGAATATAATTTTTTTCTGCATCTAGCTCTGAAAAAATATTTGGCCTTCTAGCAGTGTGTGGGACTTTCTCTATTAGTCCATCTATACTGACCTCCATCAGGTTGCAAATTAAAAATAATTTATATCTGCATCTAGCTCTGAAAAAATATTTGGCCTTCTAGCAGTGTGTGGGACTTTCTCTATTAGTCCATCTATACTGACCTCCATCAGGTTGCAAATTAAAAATAATTTTTTGTCTGCATCTAGCTCTGAAAAAATATTTGGCCTTCTAGCAGTGTGTGGGACTTTCTCTATTAGTCCATCTATACTGACCTCCATCAGGTTGCAAATTAAAAATAATTTTTTGTCTGCATCTAGCGCTGAAAAAATATTTGGCCTTCTAGCAGTGTGTGGGACTTTCTCTATTAGTCCATCTATACTGACCTCCATCAGGTTGCAAACTGAATATATTTTTTTTCTGCATCTACCTCTGAAAAAATATTGGGCTTCTAGCTGTGTGTGGGACTTGTTCTGTTAATCCATCTATACAGACCTCCATCAGGTTGCAAACTGAATATAATTTTTTTCTGCATCTACCTCTGAAAAAATATTTGGGCTTCTAGCTGTGTGTGGGACTTGTTCTATTAATCCATCTATACAGACCTCCATCAGGTTGCAAACTGAATATAATTTTTTTCTGCATCTACCTCTGAAAAAATATTTGGGCTTCTAGCTGTGTGTGGGACTTGTTCTATTAGTCCATCTATACTGACCTCTGTTATGCACACGCCCGGACTGACTGGCGTGTGCGGGTGTTGTGGTTCCACTGGACCATGGACCGGAGAGTGCCTGGAGGGGCGTGACTAAGTATCTGGCCGATCCGACCAAGGTGGCACGACGGCATACGACGCCAGTGCACCAGGGAGAAACCGGGCAGAGGGACCAGGTGCTACTCCAGGTCAAACTCCGGACACGGGGGTTGACCCACACTGGGATTACTGGAACAGGCAGGTTAGGCTGCCACAGACTGGTGGATGTAAGCAAACACGGCAGGTATGCAGATGGGTGGATACAGGCGAGTATGCAGGCAGGGAGGTACTGGCCGAAAGGACGGGCTGGAGCACAGAGAGGTTAAGACCCAGTACAGACTGGGTCACAGAACCGCAGATGCGGTAGACAACCACAGCAGAGAGGGAACGCCCGAAGCGGTGGGCAAGAACAGAGCAGGACGGGGCTGCAGGAGCAGCGAGCACAAGCAGGGCAGGACAGGACTGCCGGAGCAGCGGGCAGAAGCAGGGCAGGGCGGAAACCGCAGAAGCAGTAAGCAAGATAAGAGCAGAGCAGAAACCGCAGGAGCGGCAAGCAAGGCAAGAGCAGAGTGAAAACCGCAAGAGCGGCAAGCTAAGCAGGAGCAGAGCGGACACCGCAAGAGCGGTAAACAAGGCAGGAGCAGAGCAGAAACCGCAAGAGCGGCAAGCTAAGCAGGAGCAGAGCGGACACCGCAGAGCGGTAAACAAGGCAGGAGCAGAGTAGAAACCGCAAGAGCGGCAAGCTAAGCAGGAGCAGAGCGGACACCGCAGAGCGGTAAACAAGGCAGGAGCAGAGCAGAAACCGCAAGAGCGGCAAGCTAAGCAGGAGCAGAGCGGACACCGCAGAGCGGTAAACAAGGCAGGAGCAGAGCAGAAACCGCAAGAGCGGCAAGCTAAGCAGGAGCAGAGCGGACACCGCAGAGCGGTAAACAAGGCAGGAGCAGAGCAGAAACCGCAAGAGCGGCAAGCTAAGCAGGAGCAGAGCGGCACCGCAGAGCGGTAAACAAGGCAGGAGCAGAGCAGAAACCGCAAGAGCGGCAAGCTAAGCAGGAGCAGAGCGGACACCGCAGAGCGGTAAACAAGGCAGGAGCAGAGCAGAAACCGCAAGAGCAGCAAGCTAAGCAGGAGCAGAGCGGACACCGCAGAGCGGTAAACAAGGCAAGGGGATAGGACTCTGTTCACAAAGAACAGACGGAGAAGGAAAGGCAGAACCAGAAGCACGCACAGTACTTACATAGAAGTAGCGAGCGTACACTAAATTCACAACAGAGGTACAGAGACGACGAGAAGGAATTTAGGAGCGGGTTCAGACTCTGCAGAAAGACGCAGAAAACAGACATAGAGGGAAAAGGGAGACAAGGTTAAAGTAGAAACGAGGCACAGACAACAGGGAACAGAGGAACGGGAACAGAGACAGCAAGGCAGGAACACAAACAGGACTCTGTTCAGACGGGAACAGATACCACAAGGCAGGAACACAAACAGGACTCTGTTCAGACGGGAACAGATACCGCAAGGCAGGGACACAAACAGGACTCTGTTCAGACGGGAACAGATACCGCAAGGCAGAGACACAAACAGGACTCTGTTCAGACGGGAACAGATACCGCAAGGCACAGACAGGCAGATCTAGGAATACGGCCCCTAGAAGGCGAAAGAACAGGCAAGAAGCGTGTTCACAAGAACAGACCACAGTTCAGACACAGAACAGGAAAACAGGATAGGACCTGGCATGTCAGAGACAAAAAGCCAACTGACAAGAAACAATGTTCAGGCGCCATCTTGAGGAAGAAGGTGGTATAAATACCCAAAGATGGACAGCAATAGGCTGAAGGTGCAACAGGGGCGTGTCCGCAGTAGGTACAAGAAACAGGAAGTTCAGCGGGCGTCGCCCTATGCAGCCAAAGTGGAGCAGAGCAGAGCACAAGGAAAGAAGCCAGACCAGGAAGCTGGGCGGGAGATGAAGTTTGCGATCTTGCATGATGAGAGATGGAACACCATGCAAGAACGCCGCCAGGTATGCTACAGTACCCCCCTCTTACGCCCCCTCTTCTTCAGGCCTGCAAGGATCTTCCGCAGGGAATTTGGGGGCCAATCCCTCTCTTCAAGGAGATTACTTCTATTGTCCACAGGAGGAGACAAAACTGGTCTTATAATCTGGATGGCTAGGATGCGACTTCCCATCCAGCCATCTTGAGCAACAGATGAAACGGGTGAAGTACCAGAAACAGCACACAAAAAAGTCTCTCTACATTTATTTTTAGGCAGCACCCCAAAAAGTTCAGGAGACAACTGGAGGTCCTCTGCCGGGTTGGAGGGGTGCAGAGACTCGGGGGTAGCCTCTGCTTCGGGGTACATCTTGTCAAGCTCACAGGATGAAATGGGCAAAGTATCAGGTACAAGGTGTAGAGAAGACACTGCCTCTTTGTTATGTGGTGGTACCCCGGAGGATTCAGGAAACAACTGGGGGTCCTCCGCCAGGTTGGAGGGATACCGAGACTCGAGGGTAACCTCTGCTTCGGAGTACACAAGGTCAGACTCACTGGAAGAAGTGGGCGAGGTATCAGGTACCGAGTAAAGGAGAGTCTCTGTCCATTCGCTATCAGGTAGCACCCCGGAGGGTTCAGGAGACGACTGGAGGTCCTCCGCCTGGTCGGAGGGGTGTAGAAACTCGGGGGTAACCTCTGCTTCGGAGTACACTAGGTCGGACTCACTGGAAGAAGCGGGCGAGGTATCAGGTACCGAGTAAAGGAGAGTCTCAGTCCATTCGCTATCAGGTAGCACCCCGAAGGGTTCAGGAGACGACTGGAGGTCCTCCGCCTGGTCGGAGGGGTGTAGAGACTCAGGGGTAACCTCTGCTTCGGAGTACACTAGGTCGGACTCACTGGAAGAAGCGGGCGAGGTATCAGGTACAGAGAATAGGAGAGTCTCTGTCCTTTCGCTACCAGGTAGCACCCCGAAGGGTTCTGGAGACAACTGGAGGTCCTCCGCCTGGTCAGAGGGGTGTAGAGACTCGGGAGTAACTACCACTTTGAGGCACCCATTGTCAGGCCCACAGGACTGAGCGGACGAAGTATCGGGTACCGGGTGTAGGGAAGTCTCTCTCCAATTGTCATCGAGTGGTATCCCGGAGGATTCAGGAGGCAACAAGGGGTCCTCCGCCAGGTAGTAGAGGTGTACAGACTCGGAGGTAAACACAGCTAAGGAGCATCCTTGGACATGCACACTGGTTAAAGTGGGTGTAGAATCTGATGCCAGGTGCAGGAAGCTCTCCTGTGTGGACTCTGGATGGGTAGCAGTCTCTTCTGGCTGGAGAACTGGTGCACTACCCACGCACATCACCCGCTGGGGCTTCTCCGGGATACAGGAAGATGAAGCTTCAGTAGGGACTTCAAGGTTGGGGTCAGGAGGTCTCAGGGAGGACGGACCCTGGCGTGACGGCTTGCCTCTGCGTCTAGCACGTCTGGACTGCCTCTTGAGGTTGGGAGCAGTATTCCGGAGAGTGTAGTCATCCTGAGTGGATTCAGGGCAAGCAACAGTCTTTTCGGGCAGGAGAACTTGTGCGCTACCTATGCACATTACCCGTCGGGGCTGCTCCGGGATACAGGGAAGTGAAGCTTCAGCAGGGGCTTCAGGGTTAGGATCATCGAAAGCCAAAAGGAAGGCCACCAGGAAGGCCTGTAGGTCAAGAACGATAGGATCCTGTGCTTCCCATAGGGGATTGATCCATTCCAAGGCATCACCCGCTAGGTTGGACATTATAAATCCCACCTTAACCCGATCAAAAGAATAAGCATTAGCATAGAACCGGAACTGCAGCAAGCATTGCCACACAAACGCACGGCATTGTTTTGGATCCCCGTAGTACCGTGGTGGATCCGCGGGAGCAGGTGCAGCTTCAGCAGGGACTCCAGGGTTGGGGTCATCGAAGACCATTAGGAAGGCCACCAGGAAGGCCTGCAGGTCAAGGACGATAGGATCCCAAGCTTCCCATAGGGGGGTGACCCACTTCAAGGCATCCCCCGCTAGGTAGTCAATTATAAATGCCACTTTAGACCAATCAGAAGGAAAAGAAAGAGGGTAGAACTTGAAGTGCAGCATGCATTGCTCCACAAATGCACGACTTTGTTTTGGATCCCCATAGTACTGGGGCGGATCCGCAGGAACGGGTGCAGAAAGCTCCATCTGGACGGTTGCGAAATTAGCCTGGAACTCAGCTAGAGAAAAAAAAAATATTATTTATTTATTTTTAATGCACGTATTAGCTGGAAAACGTCTCAGAGAGCGAAGGCCGTGGGGCTCAACGGGAACCATGGCCTGAGCATGCTGTTATGCACACGCCCGGACTGACTGGCGTGTGCGGGTGTTGTGGTTCCACTGGACCATGGACCGGAGAGTGCCTGGAGGGGCGTGACTAAGTATCTGGCCGATCCGACCAAGGTGGCACGACGGCATACGACGCCAGCGCACCAGGGAGAAACCGGGCAGAGGGACCAGGTGCTACTCCAGGTCAAACTCCGGACACGGGGGTTGACCCACACTGGGATTACTGGAACAGGCAGGTTAGGCTGCCACAGACTGGTGGATGTAAGCAAACACGGCAGGTATGCAGATGGGTGGATACAGGCGAGTATGCAGGCAGGGAGGTACTGGTCGAAAGGACGGGCTGGAGCACAGAGAGGTTAAGACCCAGTACAGACTGGGTCACAGAACCGCAGATGCGGTAGACAACCACAGCAGAGAGGGAACGCCCGAAGCGGTGGGCAAGAACAGAGCAGGACGGGGCTGCAGGAGCAGCGAGCACAAGCAGGGCAGGACAGGACTGCCGGAGCAGCGGGCAGAAGCAGGGCAGGGCGGAAACCACAGAAGCAGTAAGCAAGATAAGAGCAGAGCAGAAACCGCAGGAGCGGCAAGCAAGGCAAGAGCAGAGTGAAAACCGCAAGAGCGGCAAGCTAAGCAGGAGCAGAGCGGACACCGCAAGAGCGGTAAACAAGGCAGGAGCAGAGCAGAAACCGCAAGAGCGGCAAGCTAAGCAGGAGCAGAGCGGACACCGCAGAGCGGTAAACAAGGCAGGAGCAGAGTAGAAACCGCAAGAGTGGCAAGCTAAGCAGGAGCAGAGCGGACACCGCAGAGCGGTAAACAAGGCAGGAGCAGAGCAGAAACCGCAAGAGCGGCAAGCTAAGCAGGAGCAGAGCGGACACCGCAGAGCGGTAAGCAAGGCAGGAGCAGAGCAGAAACCGCAAGAGCGGCAAGCTAAGCAGGAGCAGAGCGGACACCGCAGAGCGGTAAACAATGCAGGAGCAGAGCAGAAACCGCAAGCTAAGCAGGAGCAGAGCGGTAAACAAGGCAAGGGGATAGGACTCTGTTCACAAAGAACAGACGGAGAAGGAAAGGCAGAACCAGAAGCACGCACAGTACTTACATAGAAGTAGCGAGCGTACACTAAATTCACAACAGAGGTACAGAGACGACGAGAAGGAATTTAGGAGCGGGTTCAGACTCTGCAGAAAGACGCAGAAAACAGACATAGAGGGAAAAGGGAGACAAGGTTAAAGTAGAAACGAGGCACAGACAACAGGGAACAGAGGAACGGGAACAGAGACAGCAAGGCAGGAACACAAACAGGACTCTGTTCAGACGGGAACAGATACCGCAAGGCAGGGACACAAACAGGACTCTGTTCAGACGGGAACAGATACCGCAAGGCAGATACACAAACAGGACTCTGTTCAGACGGGAACAGATACCGCAAGGCACAGACAGGCAGATCTAGGAATACGACCCCTAGAAGGCGAAAGAACAGGCAAGAAGCGTGTTCACAAGAACAGACCACAGTTCAGACACAGAACAGGAAAACAGGATAGGACCTGGCATGTCAGAGACAAAAAGCCAACTGACAAGAAACAATGCTCAGGCGCCATCTTGAGGAAGAAGGTGGTATAAATACCCAAAGATGGACAGCAATAGGCTGAAGGTGCAACAGGGGCGTGTCCGCAGCAGGTACAAGAAACAGGAAGTTCAGCGGGCGTCGCCCTATGCAGCCAAAGTGGAGCAGAGCAGAGCACAAGGAAAGAAGCCAGACCAGGAAGCTGGGCGGGAGATGAAGTTTGCGATCTTGCATGATGAGAGATGGAACACCATGCAAGAACGCCGCCAGGTATGCTACAACCTCCATCAGGTTGCAAACTGAATATAATTTTTTTCTGCATCTAGCTCTGAAAAAATATTTGGCCTTCTAGCAGTGTGTGGGACTTTCTCTATTAGTCCATCTATACTGACCTCCATCAGGTTGCAAATTAAAAATAATTTTTATCTGCATCTAGCTCTGAAAAAATATTTGGCCTTCTAGCAGTGTGTGGGACTTTCTCTATTGGTCCATCTATACTGACCTCCATCAGGTTGCAAATTCAAAATAATTTTTTGTCTGCATCTAGCTCTGAAAAAAGATTTGGCCTTCTAGCAGTGTGTGGGAATTTCTCTATTAGTCCATCTATACTGACCTCCATCAGGCTGCAAATTAAAAATAATTTTTATCTGCATCTACCTCTGAAAAAATATTTGGCCTTCTAGCTGTGTGTGGGACTTGTTCTATTAGTCCATCTATACTGACCTCCATCAGGTTGCAAACTGAATATAATTTTTTTCTGCATCTAGCTCTGAAAAAATATTTGGCCTTCTAGCAGTGTGTGGGACTTTCTCTATTAGTCCATCTATACTGACCTCCATCAGGTTGCAAATTAAAAATAATTTATATCTGCATCTAGCTCTGAAAAAATATTTGGCCTTCTAGCAGTGTGTGGGACTTTCTCTATTAGTCCATCTATACTGACCTCCATCAGGTTGCAAATTAAAAATAATTTTTTGTCTGCATCTAGCTCTGAAAAAATATTTGGGCTTCTAGCAGTGTGTGGGACTTTCTCTATTAGTCCATCTATACTGACCTCCATCAGGTTGCAAACTGAATACAATTTTTTTCTGCATCTACCTCTGAAAAAATATTTGGGCTTCTAGCTGTGTGTGGGACTTGTTCTATTAGTCCATCTATACTGACCTCCATCAGGTTGAAAATTGAATATAATTTTTTTCTGCATCTAACCCAGCCAATAGTTTTGGCCTAATACCACCGTTTGGCCACTCAGCTCTGCTCGGTTCCCATCCATTGTTTTTTTGTGCAAACAACTCCAGAGTTGTGAATTAGTTAACCACCAAAATGAGTGGAAAAAGGCCTGCTGCTGGTGGAAAGGGGAATAGGCGTGTTGGGAAGGGGAAAAAAGGTTGTGTCCGTGGGGTAGGTGTTAAAGCAACAGTAACATCTGCAGAAGAAAGACCATCTTCCAGCCAAACTAAAATGTCTACTTCTTTTAGCGGACAATGTGATAAGATCCCTTTCTTACGGCCACGCCAATCGCTACAAATTCCAGATGAGGCACAAAAACAGCAGGTGCTTCAACGGATATTAAGTGCTCCTTTAAGTGGACTCTCCTCCACATCAACTTCAACATCACAAATACTCCAGTCCTCAAAGGTGTCACCCCAATCGCACTGGCTTCCTCACAGCTCCCAAGTCTCCAGCTGCCCGTCTGAGTATGAGGTAGAACAGATGGTTGAGTCTGCAGAGCTGTTTATGTGACATCCCAGGGGTCTGGTTGCCACAGTGATAGAGATATTACGTCTGAGAGCAGGTGGGAGGTCTCTTGGTCAGGAATCCTATGCATGCCACACCTCCTGCCCAGTCCTGGGAGGGGAAGAACTTCCCCTATATAAAGCTAGGGCTGAGGCAGGGTTAGTGAGTAGAGAAGAAGCAGAGACAGAGAAAAGAAGCAAATATAGGAACAGAACATCAGGAGCTCTGTGGGAGCAGTGTTACAAGGAGTCAGGGGCTGGCAGCTGCAGAGCTCGCCCTGACTGAGAAGATTTCTTACCGGACCCGGAGTCCGAGGCTGTGGGGACTAACTCCTACCCAGCAGCAGAATCTGTCAGGCAGGGGATTCCAGGTCCTCTGGCCAAGAAACCCGAAGGCACGGTCACACGCGTGGGACCAGCACCGCCGTCGTGGAGCGGAAGCTACTAGAAGGCCCCGAGTCACCGGCCATACGGGTGAGCACCACACGGTACACTCAGGGATGTGGGCTACTTATACCCGCCTCTAGCAAGGTAGCCAGAAGAGTACAGTTAGTTTGGGAGGCCTACCACTCCGCCTGGCCAGGGGAGATCCCATCTGCTCAAGGACTGACCAGGCCCCAATCGCTAGCCAGTACTCCGGGAGGGTCTATCTTTGTCACCAGTAAAGACCCTGAACTACACCGTACCATCTCCGAGTGGTTCCTGCTACCCCCATCATCCACGTCGGCTGCCCTGAGGCCATACCCCTCCCGTTGGGGGTTATACTATCACGCTGCACAATCCTACCACCGGCCTCAGCGGTCTGCCCTGCAGCAGCAGCTCCTTAGCTGTACTCAACGGGTGGCGTAGTCGTCCAACATCTACCGCTGATACATCGCCGCTCAGTTTGACTCCCTGGGCACGGACCGGGTCACCGCCACGAGACTACAACCCTCAACAGATTCGGCTCCGGGTAAGCTCCCGCGTGCGCAACGCAGCGCGACACAGGCCCAGGGGCGCGTCAACTTTTGGCGTAGTCGGCAGGATCTCGTGCCCGCAACCACCGGGTACTGCGTGCCTGAAAAAGACTGTTCAAACTTACCAGTAGTGAAGATTCCCGCCATCCGGCGCCATCTTCTACCTTCTTCCCGCCCTCCGCGAAGTTTTCCCGCCATCCGGCGCCATCTTCTGCCTTCTTCCCGCCATCCGTGGAGTTTTCCCGCCGTTGGACGCCATCTTGAAGACGCCGCGCGGGAAGAAGAGGGGCGTGGACTCCGAAAGCGCGCGAGAACTGAAGCCCCGCCTCACGTCCGGACGTCGCGTAAGGTCCTGGAAGGAGCCCAGCAGACGCCGACGTCACAGGAGCGCGACGGAAGGTCCTCAACCCTGACGATCTACTGTGGAGCCGCGGCCTACGGAAGAGGATCATCGCAAGGTAGGCCACGGTCCACTAGGGGGGAGGAGGATGTCGGATACGGAGGAGAGCTTCACTGCCTCAACCCCCGCCAGCGCCACCGCTGCTGCAGTCATGCCTTTCACCATGCCCTATATCCCGGGAGCGGCCTGGCTACCCCAGTACTCAGGGGAGTCACATACCCTGCATGACTTTAGAGAAAAGCTGGATAGCCTCTTCCAGGTGTACCCCCTCACAGAAGAGCAAAAAGTGAGCATCCTGGTGGCCCAATTAACTGGGGCAGCCCGAAGGGAGGTAAAGTCCTGGCCACCTGGGGGGAGGACTGTCGCAGGGATACTAACCCAGCTGAGGGACACCTTTGATACCCGCACCTCAGCCGAGATCAAGCTTAGATTCTACGGGTGCAAACAGCGGGCACATGAGAGTATAAGGGACTATGCCCTGAACCTACAAGAGGCCCTGAGAGCCATTAAGCAGACCGACCCTGACGGCGTGGGAGACGAGGACAGGCTGTTGACTGAACAATTTATAGAGGGTTTATATTGCAATGCCCACCGAACCCAGTTGCGGGCAATGGCCTTACAGGACCCTCATCTGGGATTTGCACAGTTCAAGGACAGAGCCATCCGGGTGCTCCGAGAACCGGCACCAGGTGGCGTTGTGACCCACAGACGCCCCACTACCACTTACCACCAGGAGGCGGCGCCCTTGTCGGCAGGGCCTGTGGGAGCTGATGCGCAGGCTTTGAACAATGACCCGGCTCCAGACCTGCACCATCAGGTCCAAGAGCTAGCTAAAAGCGTTGCTGCGCTAACCCGAACTGTGCAGTCTTTACAGGTTTCTACTCCAGGGAAGATCCAGCTGGCATCCGGACCGGAGGACATCCCGTGGCGTCGACCAAGGAGGACCCCACCGGCCAGAGGAAGACCCAGCGACCGATACAACGAGGACGGACGACCCATCTGCCGCCGCTGTAATCAACCCGGACATATGGCAAGGTACTGTCCTTTAAACTGGCACAAACTAGGGTAGAGGGCCAACCCCTAGGAAAAAGATCATCAGGCCCATCGAACTGGCGCGACAAATATGTGGGAGGACGTCCAGTCTTGCCTGTGGTACTGGATGGCATTCCTATGAGTGCCCTACTGGACACCGGGTCACAGGTCACCACCATCCCGTACGTGCTCTTCAAGCAGTACTGGAATGACTCGGATATTACCCGCTACCCTGACGACGACTTGAGTATCATCGCCAGCAATGGTCAGCCCGTGCCACAGATCGGATTTAAAGAGGTGACCATTAAAATTGGTAGAGTTGAACTGGCAGCACAGGGACTGATCATTGTAGACATTGACAAACACGAGAGTCACCCAAAGATAACTCTAGGAACTAATGTAATTGAAAATTGTCTTGCAGAGGTGATTTTCCTTTTACAGCAGGTTGCCAAGAACGCCAGCTCCGGCGAGCAGCGAGTGCTCCAAAAAGAGATCCGGGCACTGATGCGACGGCAACAGGTGGAACTCTCCGGTGGTGAGATTGGTAGCGTGAGAATGTGTGACCCTTTCCCTATTGCCATGCCCCCAAAAAGTGAAATGATGATTTGGTGCCGGGCAGCTATTGGTCTGAGAGGTAGAGATTACCAGGCAATGGTAGAACCAGTTTACTCAGACAGTAGGCCCACCATCTTGACAGCACGGGGGGTGGTTAATGTACGCCATGGGAGGGTGCCCGTTCGCATAATCAATATCGGGAAGAGGGAAGTGTACCTGCCCCGGTATGCCACGCTAGCCAAATTATATACCATTAACCAAAATGCTATACAATCTGTGGAACCCTTGCCTCCATCTCACCCGGAGGAAGGTAACGGCTCTAAGAAAACAATGGAGGACTGGTGTCAGCAACTACATTTGGGTACTGACTCCACTCCCTCACACCAGAAACAGGGAGTCTATCGGGTGGTTCAAGAGTACGAGAGAGTGTTTAGTAAACACCCGTTAGACTTCGGGCGAGTCAAGGGGGTAGAACACCACATCCCCACGGGAGACCATCCTCCCATAAAAGAGAGGTATCGACCCGAACCCCCTGCACACTACCAACACGCCAAGGGGATGCTTAGAGACATGAAGGAGGCTGGGGTGATCAGGGATAGCTGTAGCCCCTGGGCAGCTCCACTAGTCTTAGTCAAAAAGAAAGACAACACCATGAGGATGTGTGTAGATTACCGGAAAATCAACCGTATCACACACAAGGATGCGTACCCCTTACCAAGGATAGAGGAGTCTTTGGCTGCTTTAAGATCTGCTAACTTCTTCTCTACCTTGGATCTCACTAGTGGGTACTGGCAGGTTCCTGTAGCAGAGGCGGACCGGGAGAAGACCACATTCACCACCCCGATGGGACTTAGCGAGTTTACCTGTATGCCGTTCGGACTCTGCAACGCACCAGGAACCTTCCAACGATTAATGGAGTGCTGTCTGGGCCACAGAAACTTCGAGACGGTCCTGTTGTACCTGGACGATGTCATCGTATATTCTAAGACTTATGAGGACCACCTGAAACACCTGGCGGAAGTGTTCGAAGCTCTGGCAAGCTACGGCCTAAAGGTGAAACCCTCCAAGTGTCACCTCCTGAAACCAAAGGTGCAGTACCTGGGACACGTGGTGAGCGCTAACGGAGTGGCTCCCGACCCTGATAAGATCACCGCAATTAAGGAATGGCCAAGTCCCTCCAGTGTAAAGGAAGTGCGGCAGTTCCTCGGGTTGGTAGGCTACTACCGCAGGTTCATCCCCGGTTTCACCAAAAAGGCAGCTCCTATGCAGGACCTCCTGATAGGCCAGTCCCGGAAGGCCAAGAACCAGAAGCCGCCCTTCAGATGGGAGAAGTTGGAAGAAGAGTCCTTCCGCCAGCTGAAGATGGCCCTCACGGGGGATGAAATCCTGGCGTACCCGGATTACAGCCAGCCCTTTATCGTCTACACCGACGCAAGTAACATCGGGCTAGGAGCCGTGCTGTCCCAGATCCAGCAGGGGAAAGAGCGAGTAATCGCTTACGCCAGCCGAAAACTGCGACCCACCGAAAGAAACCCTGAGAATTACAGCTCATTTAAGCTAGAGTTCCTGGCAGTGGTGTGGGCAGTCACCGAACGCTTTAAGCACTACCTCGCTTCTTCCCGGTTCGTCGTGTACACGGATAACAACCCGTTGACACACCTGGACACGGCAAGACTCGGTGCCCTAGAGCAGAGATGGATGGCCCGCCTGTCCAACTACGAGTTCACCATCAAATACCGGGCAGGACGCTCCAATACCAACGCGGACGCCCTGTCCAGGATGCCAAACCTACCGGACGTAGGAGAAGATCCAGAGGGACTGGAAGAAGTCGAACTCCCCGCGTTTCACCGTCATGGGACTATCCAGTATTCCCATCGGGTAAGGAGTAAGCAAGGCGCTACGCTTAACCCCTTACCTCACTACAACTGGGCGGAAACGCAAGACAGTGACCCTGCCGTCCGGCTGGTGAAGGAGATGCTGACTCGGCCAGAGGCTCGCCTTGACCCAGACGCTCCGGAGGAAGCCAAGCAACTGTGGGCAGAAAAGAGTAGACTGTTCCTTTACAAGGGGAAGTTGTGCCGCAGGATGGTTAACTCCTGGACGCATGAACTAATCTGGCAAGTAGTGGTGCCACGACGAGACGCAGCCATGGTGATGGAGGCATACCACGATGGAGCTGGGCATTTCGGATGGAAGAAGCTGGAGTTCCTGCTGCGCGGGCGGTTCCATTGGGTAGGCATGAGGGGAACCATCGAGAGGTGGTGCAGAGACTGTGGCCCGTGCAACCTGAGGAGGAAGGACCGTGCCAGCCAGAAGACTCCCCTGCAGTCCATCGTCACCCGGCAGCCGTTGGAACTGGTAGCCTTGGATCATGTAAAACTGACCCCAAGCAGAAGTGGCTACGTCTACGCGTTAACCATCGTGGATCATTACTCCCGGTTCTTGGTTGTCGTCCCCGTCAAGGACTTAACGGCTCAAACAGCAGCTAGAGCCTTCCAGCAGCACTTCTGCTGTCCACACGGGTACCCGGACCAAGTACTGACGGACCAGGGACCAGCCTTTGAAGCGGAGGTCTTCCAGGAATTCTGCAATCTGTATGGCTGCCGGAAGATAAGGACAACACCCTATCATCCGCAAACTAATGGACTTTGTGAGAAAATGAACCAGGTGGTAATGGATCTTCTGAAAACGTTGCCCCTGGAAGAACGCAGTCTGTGGCCTGAGAAGCTGCCCGATCTGGTGGACCTATACAACCACATCCCGGTAGGTTCCACCAACTGTACCCCGGCTTACCTAATGAGGGCGAGACCTGGTAAGTTACCTGTTGACCTGGAAATGGGAGTCCTGACACCCGAGGACACTTCACCAGAAGCAGACTGGGACACAGAGAGGCAGCAGCAGTACCGGAAAGTACAGGAGAGCGTGGAGCGAAGTCTCTGTCAGGCTAGGGAGAGACAAGAGAAAACTTACAACCAGTATGCTCCCGCTGTTCCCCTGGTGCCCGGAGAGCAGGTCTTGAAGAGGAAAAGACGGCTCCACAAGTTGGACGACCAGTGGGAGAAGGACCCGTACACCGTACTGCCCTCAAGCCACGAGAACCCGAAGGTCTGTACCATCAGTAAAGACGGAGGGGAGACCACAGCCATTGTATCCCGGGATCACCTGAAGAAGTGTCCTGAACAGCTACGGAACCCTGAAGAGGAACAAGAAGACCATCGACCCGTAGAGGAAAGGGAAGATATGGTTAGTACTGTGCTCGGAGACTTCCCTCGGTCTTGGACTCAAGTCAATGGTGCAGTTGTGGTACCCGTACTCACCTTCCTCCAACCAGCATCCCAAGCACCTACGGAGCAACAGGTAGAGCTGGAAGAACAGCCGGTCCAGGAGGCAGAAGACCCCACACCAGCAGATCAGGAGGATCAACCCTCTGCTTGCAGTGAGCCTGCCATATCCCTAGTGAGCCAAAGGGCCCGTAGACAGCTGCCCAATTTACCCTTGACAGCTCCTACACCCTGTAGTTCAGGGCCAGACAGTCAGCTCCGTAGGTCCACTAGGGCCACTAGAGGCCAGTTACCCGCACGTTGGAGGATTTGAAGTGTATAAATTGTTTTATTTGTGGTTACCTGTTTTTCTTGTTGCTTGTGTATAATTATGTGTTTCTAGTTGTTTATAGGAGTCTTTGGTGGATTTACCGGGAATCCTGTGTACATAGTTGGAGCGTAACCCAGGACGGACTAAAGACTGTTAAGGACTCGGGGCAGGACAGACCCCTACCTGGTTACGTCTCCCTGTTTTGGTGAAATGGACACCTTGCTTTCTTCAAAGACTGCACCCGGTTACGGACATGCCGTGACCACCTTTATGTGTTTCTTTATTGTATTGTTATTGTTATATCTTGTTATGTTTTTCTAAAATATGTTTAGTCCCGGAGTACTAAATTTCACTAGGGGGGAATGTGACACCCCAGGGGTCTGGTTGCCACAGTGATAGAGATATTACGTCTGAGAGCAGGTGGGAGGTCTCTTGGTCAGGAATCCTATGCATGCCACACCTCCTGCCCAGTCCTGGGAGGGGAAGAACTTCCCCTATATAAACCTAGGGCTGAGGCAGGGTTAGTGAGTAGAGAAGAAGTAGAGACAGAGAAAAGAAGCAAATATAGGAACAGAACATCAGGAGCTCTGTGGGAGCAGTGTTACAAGGAGTCAGGGGCTGGCAGCTGCAGAGCTCGCCCTGACTGAGAAGATTTCTTACCGGACCCGGAGTCCGAGGCTGTGGGGACTAACTCCTACCCAGCAGCAGAATCCGTCAGGCAGGGGATTCCAGGTCCTCTGGCCAAGAAACCCGAAGGCACGGTCACACGCGTGGGACCAGCACCGCCGTCGTGGAGCGGAAGCTACTAGAAGGCCCCGAGTCACCGGCCATACGGGTGAGCACCACACGGTACACTCAGGGACGTGGGCTACTTATACCCGCCTCTAGCAAGGTAGCCAGAAGAGTACAGTTAGTTTGGGAGGCCTACAACTCCGCCTGGCCAGGGGAGATCCCATCTGCTCAAGGACTGACCAGGCCCCAATCGCTAGCCAGTACTCCGGGAGGGTCTATCTTTGTCACCAGTAAAGACCCTGAACTACACCGTACCGTCTCCGAGTGGTTCCTGCTACCCCCATCATCCACGTCGGCTGCCCTGAGGCCATACCCCTCCCGTTGGGGGTTATACTATCACGCTGCACAATCCTACCACCGGCCTCAGCGGTCTGCCCTGCAGCAGCAGCTCCTTAGCTGTACTCAACGGGTGGCGTAGTCGTCCAACATCTACCGCTGATACATCGCCGCTCAGTTTGACTCCCTGGGCACGGACCGGGTCACCGCCACGAGACTACAACCCTCAACAGATCCGGCTCCGGGTAAGCTCCCGCGTGCGCAACGCAGCGCGACACAGGCCCAGGGGCGCGTCATTTACTCATACTATAGCCTGGGAATCAGAGGTCGACTCCAGCGCTTCTGTGAATCCAGACGAGGAAATGATCTGCACTGATGCCCAGAATCTTTATGAGTCGGATCCAGGACCAGACGCAGAAGGTTCTGACCATAATGTAGACCCTCATTCCCAAACTGTAACTCCTGTTGGTGGAGACAATGAGGAAGACGATGATGAGACTCAAATACCCGATTGGAGCGACAACTTTAGTTTTTTGTCAGGGCAGGAACAGGTTGGCTCTGAGGACGACGGGTGTGATAACGCACAGGGTGATGATGATGAGGTTGGAGATCCCACTTACTGTCAACCCACAGTCAGCCAAGAGATGAGGTCAGCAGAGGAGGTGGAGGAAGATGCTAGTGACGACGAGGTCAGGTTGCGCCTTCCTGGACAGAGACGTAGTACTGGAAGCACGTCAACAACTGCATCCTCAAACACAACTCTGCCTCTCACCACAAGTCGTGGTGGCTCTTCAGGTCGCATGGGTGCTAAGCCTTGCATAGCCTGGGCATTTTTTCAGATCGATAAAGATGACCCAACTCGTGTTATCTGTAACATTTGTCAGCAAAAGCTAAGTAGAGGCCAAAAAATACATAGTTTGAGTACTTCATGCATGAACCGGCACATGGACATGAAGCATAAGTTGCAGTGGGAAGCTCAGTGTGCTACAATGCGGCCTAGCCGGCCAGGCCAACCACCGTCTGCCATATCTTGTGCATCCGCGGCCTCTTCATCCTCTGTGACTGGGGGGACAGCAGTCACACCTGTTTTGGGGCGCAGACCTGCCACTTCTTTACCCGCAACAGCCAGCGTGATTGGCAGGTCATCATTTTCTTTGGAGGTGGTAACACCAGCTGGTGTTGAGCGCTGTCAGACATCGATAACACCACCTTTGGATCAAGGCAACCTAACATGTCCGCCTGCATCTTCCTCACAGACCGGCAGTTTGCCGGGGACACCCTTATCAACCCCGTCTAAGCACAATAGCCAGCCCTTGGTCCCTCAGATGTGGACAAGTAAAAGACCATTTCCTCCTAGCCATGAGAAAGCTAAGAGGTTGAATTTCACCATCTGCAAGCTCTTGGCTACAGAAATGCTGCCTTTCCGCCTGGTGGACACAGAGGATTTTCGAGACCTTATGTCCGTCGCAGTGCCCCAGTACCAGATGCCCAGTCGGCACTACTTCTCAAAGAAAGGTGTGCCTGCGCTCCACCAGCATGTCGCACACAACATCACCGCTTCTTTGAGAAACTCTGTGTGTGACAGGGTGCATTTCACCACAGACACTTGGACGAGTAGGCATGGACAGGGGCGTTACATGTCGCTGACTGGGCACTGGGTAACTATGGTGACAGCAGGACAAGGGGCTGCTGTCCAAGTCTTGCCGTCCCCACGAGTTGTGTGTCAATCCTCTTTATGGCAAAGTTCCTCCACTGCTTCTGCCTCCTCAACCTCCTCTCGGTCTTCCACCTGCACCCAAAGCCTGTCTGGTCATGCCACAAGCTTTCTAACTGCGCAGAAGGGATCCTGCACACCTCCTTACTATGCTGGCAGTAGGGCTCAACGTCATCAGGCGGTTTTTACTTTGAAATGTCTGGGAAATGTGAGTCACACAGCTGAGGAGTTGTGGTCAGCTCTGGAGAACCAATTTCATGAATGGTTGACTCCACTGGACCTGAAACCAGGGAAGGCCGTGTGTGACAATGCTGCAAACCTGGGTGCGGCCCTTCGCCGGGGCAATGTCACACACGTGCCTTGTATGGCTCACGTGTTGAACCTGGTTGTCCAGCAATTTTTAGCCCACTATCCCAGACTAGATGGCCTTCTGCAGAGGGCACGGTCGCTGTGTGCTCACTTCCGCCGTTCGCATCCCGCAGCTCAGCGACTTACATCTCTACAGAAGTCGTTGGGCCTGCCACTTCACCGGCTAAAATGCGATGTGCCTACCCGGTGGAATTCAACTCTGCACATGTTGCAGCGACTGTGGCAGCACCGACAAGCCCTGGTGCAATACGTTCTGACGTATAGCCTGGGCCAACGAGATCCAGAGGTGGGGCAAATCACGCTGGAGGAGTGGTCTCAGATCAGGGACCTATGCACCCTTCTGCACAGTTTTGAAATGGCGACGAAGATGTTTAGTGCTGACGATGCCATTATCAGCATGACTATTCCGGTGATTTACATGCTGGAGCACATGTTAAACCGAATTCGGAGTCAGGTGGTGGCACAAGAGGAGGTGGAGGAAGTAGAGGAGGAGGAGTTGTATGCGGAAGGGCTAACATCTGCAAGGTCCAGACGGTCGGCAGCACCAAGGCGGCAGGCATGTGAGGGTGGGGGAGATGGTTTTACCAGGGCGCATGGTAGCAGCCAAACTAGTGAGGAAGGTGCAGGAGCCCAGGAAGAAGTGGAGGACGAACTGATGGAAGACTCATCAGATGAGGGAGACCTTGATCACATTTCTGTTGTGCGAGGTTGGGGGGAGAGGACAGAGGAAGGAAGCATGATTGTTACCTCGCCACCAACACAACAGGGACTTGGTGCTCCTGGATGCGCAACACACATGAGTGCCTTCTTGCTGCACTACCTGCAACATGACCCTCGAATTGTGAGAATTAGAAATAATCCTGACTACTGGGTTGCCACACTGTTAGATCCCCGGTACAAAAGTAAATTTGCAGAAATTATTCCTGCCATAGAAAGGGATGCACGCATGCAGGAGTATCAGCAGAGACTGTTGCAGAATCTTACATGTGCTTTTCCACAAAACACCAGTGGTGCACGTAGTGAATCTCACAGTTCCAACTTGCCAACCGTGGGACCGTCAAGTGTTCAGCACTCAAACCGTAACAGAACCACAGTATCTGCTGGTAACATCAATTTTGCGGAATCATTTCACCACTTTTTTAGCCCATCCTTTGCAAGGCCACAGGAGACAAGAAGTCTGACACATAGTCAACGCCTAGAGACGATGGTACAGGAGTATCTCCAAGTAAACATTGAAGCCATGACTGTGTCACTGGACCCTTGCTCTTTTTGGGCTTCCAATCTGGATAAATGGCCGGAGCTAGCCACTTAATCCTTGGAGATCTTGTCATGCCCCGCAGCCAGCGTTCTGTCTGAACGTGTGTTCAGCGCTGCTGGTGGTGTGCTGACAGATAAGCGCACGCGGCTCTCCACTGATAATGTAGACAGACTCACGTTCATAAAGATGAACAAATCATGGATTCGAAACGACTTTTCTACCCCTGTGTCATCCTGGGGAGAGTAAAAGCTTGATGATTGGTTAAAATCACCCTACCAACCGTTTTAAGCTTTCAAATTACTAATCATGTTTATCTGTATCTTGGCTGGAAAATAATTTGGGCTTTGTAGCAGTGTGCAGCACTGATTCTATTAGGCCATCTATAATAAGCTCCACCAGATTTAAAATTACTAATCATGTTTATCTGTATCTTGACTGGAAAATAATTTGGGCTTTGTAGCAGTGTGCAGCACTGATCCTATTAGGCCATCTATACTAAGCTCCACCAGATTTAAAATTAATAATAATTTTTAGCTGCATCTAGCCCGGAAAATAATTTTGGGGCTCCGAGATGCGCAAGACACATAAGTGCCTTCTTGCTGCACTACCTGCAACATGACCCTCATATTGTCAGAATTCGAAGTAATCATGACTACTGGGTTGCCACACTCTTAGATCCCCCAAACTTTTCGATCAACCTTTTCATTTTAATAAAGACCAAAAAAATGGTCATTTTTGAAATTATAAGCATTAGCAGGTTATTAGAAACTGAAATCAAACAGTTTTCAACTCAAAACTTTATTCTAGGTGATGTTACATTTTCACATAGGACCCCTTGTTCGAAAGGAGCTTCTGAACTCTCTCGTCCATTAAATTTGTCAGGTTTTGGATGATTTCTGCTTCAATTGTTTTGCATGAGGACAGAATACCCTCCCAGAGCTGTTGCTTAGATGTGAACTGCCTCCCGCCATCATAGACACTCCTTTTGATGATGCTCCAGAGGTTCTGAATGGGGTAGAGGTCAGGGGAGCATGGGGGTCACACCATAAGTTTGTCCCCTTTTATGCCCATATCAGCCAGAGATGCAGATGTTTTATGTGCAGCATGAGATGGTGCATTATCATGCAAAAGAATGATCTTGCTGTGAAATACACGGTTCTTCTTCTTGAACCATGGCAGGAAGTGCTGTTTGAGAAAATCCACATACATTATGGAGTTCATCTTTAGCGCCTTCAGGGATCCTAAAGGGGCCGACAATCTCTCTCCCCATGATTCCAGCCCAAAACATTACTCCACCTCCTCCTTGTTGGCGCTGTAGCCGTGTTTGCGTGGGGTGTCCATCAACCAGCCATCCTCCACTCCATCCATCTGGACCATCGAGCGCTGCACGGCACTCATCCGTGAACAAAACAGTTTTGAAATCAGTCTTCATGTAATGTTTGGCCCACTGGAGCCGTTTCTGCTTGTGTGAAGTGGATAGAGGAGGTCGACAGGATGGCATATGCACAGCTGCAAACCTCTGAAGGACCCTGCATCTTGTTGTTCGGGGGACGTTGGAGGCACCAGCAGCTTCAAAAACTTGTCTGCTGCTATGACAAAGCTTTTTTGCCGCTGCTCTTTTAACCTGACGTAATTGCCTGTAGGAAAGAGTCCTCAATTTGCCCTTATCAGCACGCACACGTGTGTACTGTGAATCAGCTACATACTTCTTGATTGCCAAGACACTTCATCCTGATCATCGCACAATGTTGATTGTAGTCATGCCTTGACCTAAACACTCCACAATTTGTTGCTTCTCAGCAGCCGACACATCCTTTTTCTTTCCCATTTTGGCAGAAAATGTAGGCTGCTTAATAATGTGAGACAGCCTTCTTAAGTAGTCTTGCCTTTCATTGGACACACCTGCCAAACTAATTAGCACAGGTGTCTGCAATTGCTTACAGTGATATAAAGAGCCCTGACACACATCACCATCAATGAGTTTAACTGACAAACAAACAAATTCTTCCCTTATCACTCCTAAACACTTTTTGCATAATAATTTGGAACACAGTGTACATGTGCTTTTCCACAAAACACCAGTGGTTCACGTAGTGAATCTTACAGTTCTAACTTGCCAACCGTGGTCTGTATGGAGTTGTTCAATAAAGGGCCCAAAATTAAGATAACATAGATGGGAGAGGTCTCTATGAATAGGAATTCCTAAGTATTTGATACCCTGTGAGGGCCAGGCAAAGGGAAAGTTGGACTGGATGGAATCCTATATGGATTTAGGGAGGGAGACATCGAGGGCCTCAGACTTCGCTGCATTGATTTTAAAATTTTACCATGTAACAAAGTGATCTATTTCAGCCATAACAGCAGGGATGGATATATGTGATTGAGTGATATATACTAGGACATCATCAGCAAATAGAGAGCACTTGTACTCGGTGCCTCCCACCTCAATCCACCTAATATTGGGGTTATGGCGAATTGATGAGAGCAGGTGCTCCGTCACTAGGATGTATAAGAGAGGGGACAGAGGACATCACTGCCTTGTCCCATTGGTGATTGTGAAAGGTGATGAAAATGTTCTGACGCACCCCCTGGGCCTTGGGACACCCGGAGCCGGACCCTTTTTGGTGGATGCTGGTGGTTGTAGTCTTCGTGGCGGCGACCCGGTTCCATGGCTCAGGGTGGTCAAACCAGTGGCGGAACTATTTATGTGGTTTTGATGTTTAAATGTCCGACTACGCCACCCGTGGATTGCGGTCAGAGTGAACCGCCGCTGCAGGGCAGACCGCTGAGGCTGGTGTTGTGGGTGCAGCAGAGCGTAGCATAACTGCCCACGGGAGGAGTATAGCCTCAGGGCAGTGTATGTGGAGGATGGGGGTGATGGTGCAGGGCAGCAGCAGTAACGACACGGAGTCAGTGATGCAGTCCAGGGCCTTTACTCACAGTTCTTATTATCCAGACCACGTCTGCAGGTAACGGCTGCCCACGTCGTACTGTGCTCACCAGGTGAGGGGCTCAGACAACTCCCAGATAACTTTGGAGTGCTTCACAGGACCCCCTTTGTGTGTCCTTTGTCTGGCCTTTCTTACCAACCCTTCTGTCCGGCTGCCTCGGGCCTCCTCTTGGTAAACTTGGCGCCAGTTTCCCTGACCCTATGTGGTGCCTTCCTAGCGGGTGTAGCGAGGGGCTGCGCCACATAAAATGTCACAGCCTCCGGTTTCTAGCTGAGGGTCGTTTCCTGCCTCCACTAGTTTCGGGGACCGGTCTCCCCCTTTGGCCTGACCCCTCCACGCAGGTGGATTCGGGCGTGCGGTGGCGACTCGCCCGTCCGCACCCCTGGGATCCCTTCATTCCTCGTTCCTGGAGCCTTCTCCGCTCCTCTTCCTTCCTTCTCCCTCTTCCAGGCCTGGGCCTCTGTTACTAGGCCCGCCTCTGGAGCAGAGCTCATGCAGAGCCCCTGCTCCCTGCCACTTCTGCTCAGACTTCTCTGCACTGAACTAAGATGGTGCCCACCTTTTATACTCCCTTCTCAATGCACCCAGGAACTGCTTCCTCCCTGCTCCTGCACTACAGGGTTCCCCTTCCTCAGTGTTCCCTCCCCCCACTCCAGCCAGGGACAGGGACTGTCGTGCCCATCTCAGAGGCATATTGGTCGCCCTGCCCCACGGCAATGTGGTGTAATGCATGCAGGTGTCGGGTCCTGATCCACACTCCATCCTTACCTGAGAGTGAGATATCACACCTCTGGGTGAGGTGCAATACCTCTGTAGCAACCGAGCCCTCAGGGTGCTACAGTTCCATTTATCTTCAGCCTAGGTGACGTATTGTGATACAGGGCCGTGATTTTGGCTATAAAAGGGTCCCCTAGACCCCTACCCCAAGCTTTTTAAGAGAATCATATATGGCGTGCCAGGAGACTCTATAGAATGCTTTCTCAGCATCCAACGAGAGTATCTAATTACAAATTTTTAACTGCATCTAGCCCAGGAAATACTTTGTGCCTAGTAGCAGTGTCTGCTAGTCAGCGGATTATCCCGGCTGTTAAGCAAGCTACACCACCTGTAGTTTGGACACTTAATTTTTTCAAAGGAAATGCTTCGGGACCACGGGATACTCAGTGAAGAGCATCAGGAGGCACCCCAAGGCATAGGGGCTGGGACTGGCAGTAGGATGCCTTGCGGTGGACAGCCGAGCTCGATCCTTATAAAAGCTTTTTAACTGCAGCAGCTTTAGTGGACGTTACTGGAGCTGGAATTACGCGGCTGCTGGCATGAGACTTGCCCTCCAATAGATCCTTGTAAATGGATTTAAAGTGTATTCATTCAAATTACAGAGACAATTTAAATTAAAAAGCTTAGAGCTGCCTCCACCACAGGGGGGCTCGCTCGACCCACCAGCGGACAGGCACCAGTATTGGGAGAGGGGGGCTGGCCGTCAGGGTTCACCGCGGCTCTGGCACAAACCCGGCGACACGGAGGTGGCACGGGCAGGAGCGGACTGAACGTGTCGGCTTCTCACTTTTTGGATTTTAGAAGGGCATGACATGCCTATATCTGTGTCTCCCCCTCCTTTTACTCCTCCACCTCTTTTCTTTTCGCATGACTATATGTGCTTGTCACTTTTCCATGTGTTAGTTGTGTCTTCAGAGCAGTTTGTCAGCTTTTGGACACCTTTGAAGGTGTTTTCTATGTGTTTCTATGTGTTTTTGTTTGCCTGCCATTGGTTTTAACGGTGTTCGAAGGTGTTCGACGAACAGTTCGACGAACAGTTCGGCGAACACACGGGTGTTCGACAAACCGAACCGAACTCGAACACTACGGGGGTGGCTCAACACTATTTATAAACCTGAAATCCATGTTCTTAAAGTCATTCTGAAGCCATTTATGATCACAGACCACATCAAAGTAGAGGTAAACTTTGATGTGGTCATAAATGAGCTGAGAATAAACAGATACAAGTTATAAACATTGCAAAATTGTTAAAAAAAAACAATTGCAAAAAAGTATTTTTAGTAGTGTTGAGCGAGTATGTTCTATTAACCCTTTCGCCGAGTATGCTCGGGCCGAGCTCCGAGTATTTACAGCTGCTCGGTGATATGGTTGAATCGCTCATGGTGTCTATTTCTTACACATTCCTCACATGTAATAAAACTGTCAAACAGTCACAAATCATGCACGCGGGAGCGATTCAACCATATCACCGAGCAGCTGTAAATACTCGGAGCTCGGCCCGAGCATACTCGGACAGAACATACTCGCTCAACACTAATTTTTAGCCCAAAATACACTCATTTAAGTTAATAAATAATTGCCTTGAATGGGTCTAATTTCATATCCTATAACATCAGTAACAGAGATCTGGAAACCCAGTGATTCGATAGATTCATCACTTATATTGTCCGGTGGTGCTACAGGGATCACACGTTGTCTAGTTAGTGAATCCGGGGTTGCAGCACCCAGACATTATGGCTGGAGCGCGCTCGTCAATCAGTCCGTCCTCCCATTACTCTACAGGGCTCCGGTAACATTTCACAGGTAGGCACCAGGTAATAGCGATCTGTCGAAGCCTGCGGGCTTATTTCCAACTTATTGGGTTTCTTTCTTCTCATTAAACATTATATATTGACTTGATAAATCTTATTACAGGATAGACCCCGACCACCTGTTCAGTCCCCAGGTTTAGAAATGTATTAATGGCTGACGGACAGATGGCCGGCGTCCTTAAACGCTTTCAGGTTGCCGAGCAGTTTACATTTATATGAAATCCCAAATGTAATAATGCTGTAAGCCGCGCGGTTTAACCCCTAAGAACGCCGAGATCAAAGCTGGAGCACGGCCGGCTTTTAAACAAGAGACATTTGGCCTATCCGCGCAGCGGTACATTGCTAGGACTTGTCTCTTCTGCCAGATCCTGCTTGTCAGTGCAGGCACGTGCTTAATGTGCAATGGAAAAGAAAAAAAAAGCAAAGCAAACAAACAAAAACCTATTTTTCACACTAATGGTATAAGCCGTTAGTTAGATTTCGGAGGATTTGCTGAGGGCAGCCGCGGTTTTCTGTACTAGAAGTCGTCTGCCTGTGTACAGGCTTAGCAAGCAGTGGTTGTATTATTTAAGCAGAGACAATGTGCATTAATTGCCGGATCCCGGTCATTAGGAGGTGATGCCAGGAGCTCAGGGCACGAATGTCTGACATACATGTCTCCTTTATGGCTGAAAGCTGGCCAACGAGCAGTTTACAGGCCAACGAGTAGTCTACAGGCCAACGAGTAGTCTACAGGACAACGAGTAGTCTTCAGGCCAACGAGCAGTCTCCAGGCCAATGAGCAGTCTCCAGGCCAAAGAGCAGTCTACAACCAACGAGCAGTCTACAGGCCAAAGAGCAGTTTACAGGCCAACGAGTAGTCTACAGGCCAACGAGTAGTTTACAGGACAACGAGTAGTCTTCAGGCCAACGAGCAGTCTCCAGGCCAATGAGCAGTCTCCAGGCCAAAGAGCAGTCTACAAGCCAACGAGCAGTCTACAGGCCAAAGAGCAGTTTACAGGCCAACGAGTAGTCTACAGGCCAACGAGTAGTTTACAGGCCAACGAGTAGTCTACAGGACAACGAGTAGTCTTCAGGCCAATGAGCAGTCTACAGTCCAACGAGCAGTCTACAGGCCACCGAGCAGTCTACAGGCCTACGAACAGTCTACAGGCCAACGGGTAGTCTACAGGCCAACGAGCAGTCTAGAGGCCAATGAACAGTCTACAGGCCAACAAACAGTCTACAGGTCAACGAGCAGTCTACAGGCCAACGAGCAGTCTACAGGCCAACGAGTAGTCTACAGGCCAACGAGCAGTCTACTTGCCAACGAGCAGTCTACAGGACAATGAGCAATCTACAGGCCAACGAGCAGTCTACAGGCCAACGAGCAGTCTACAGGCCAATGAGCAGTCTACAGTCCAACGAGCAGTCTACAGGCCAACGAGCAGTCTACAGGTCAACGAGCAGTCTGCAGGCCAACGAGCAGTCTACTTGCCAACGAACAGTCTACAGGACAATGAGCAATCTACAGGCCAACGAGTAGTCTACAGTCCAAGCAGCAGTCTACAGGCCAACCAGCAGTCTACAGGCCAACGAGCAGTCTACAGGCCACTGGCGCCTGATTTTGCTCCCTTCTTGCCATTCATGCATTCAGTAGACAGGTGCATTCATCCTTCATTCAATGCCAAATGCAGTAAGCTCTGATTGACCTCTGGGAGATGGCAGGGAGATCATGCTGTGGGAGCAAGCTTAACGTGACTAATGGGAAAGTAGAAGCAAATCAAGGCTTATGTGACTATTGCTGTGACTACTGGGGAGCAAGTCAAGGCTACTGTGACTACTTGTAAAATAGGGAAAACTGCGGTGACTACTGGGGAAGTATTGGGAGAAAGTAAAGGCTGCTGTGTCTCCTGGGGAGGTAGTTTGTGTGCAGTAACTACTTGGTATATGGACTAAAGTAGATAGGGAAAAATTGTGACTACTGGGGAGAGGAAGACACTGATGTGACCACTGGGGAGCAAATCAAGACTACTAGGAATATTGTTGTAACTACCAAGGGAGAAGGGGAATCGAGTTTAGACTAATACTGTGACTACTGGGGAACAAGGGAAAACTGCTGTGATTCCTGGGGAACCATGGGGAATAAGTTAAGGCTGCTGTATCTACTGGAGAAGTTGCTTGAGGGACAGTTGGAAGAGGGGCTGAAGTTGGTAGGGGAATGTTATGACTACTGGGGAGAAGAGGAAGCTGCTGTAACTACTGGGAAGTAAGTCAAGACTACTATGAGTATTGCTGTATTGGGAGACTAGCGAAAGCAAGTCAAGGCGACTGACTACTGGGGAACCAGATAAAACTGCTGTGAATACTGGGGAAGTAGAGGGAACAAGTCAAGGCCGCTGTGTCTACTGGAAAAGCCATTTGAGATGCAATAACTATTTGGTAGAGGGGCTGAAGAAAACAGGGGAATATGACTACTGGGGAAGAAGAAGCTCCTGTGACTACTTAGAAGCAAGTCAAGGCTACTGTGACCCCTCAGGAAGTAGGGAAAACCTCTGTGACTACTGGGGAAGTACGTTGGGGTGCAGTAACTACATGATAGATGAGCTAAAGTAGATATGGGAATATTGTGACTACTGGGGAGACAACTGTGGCGCCCCTGAGGGTTCAGTCGCCACAGAGGTACTGCACCTCACCCAGAGGTGTGGTGTCTCCCTTTTCTCAGGTAAGGAGGGAGTGCTGCCCGGAACCCCAACACCCACATTCAACACTACACTGCTCCAGGCCGGCTGGAAGGGCAAGATGCATTGTGTTTTCCTGCTGAGCCCTGTCCCTGGCTGGAGTGGGGGGGGGAACCCAAAGGTAGGGGGAACCAGTAGTGGGTGTGGGTGGAGGAAGCAGTTTAGGGGAGAACCATAGAAGGAGATATAAAAGGGAAGCCATCTTAGGGTGGCAGCTCAGTGAGTGAGAGGAGTCAGTGGAGAACAGTCAGGGAGCAGAGTCTCTTTAGCAGCTCTGCTCCATAAGTAGGGCCCAGTCCTAGAGGCCCAGGTGGGGAGCAGAGGAGTAGGCTCCGTTCTAAGAAGGGATCCTAGGGGGCACGGCGAGTGCAGGACGGCACCCGTACGCCCCGCATCTGTCAGAAGACAGAGGGATCGTAGGCCGCAAGAAGGGGACCGACCCCTGGACCAACCGTGTTACTCTACGTCTTGGCTGGGAAAACCGGAGGCTTCTGGCTTATATAGCCAGTTGCCGAAGCCTCATTCTAATCTCTGTGAGGGTCAAGCAGGTCCGGGAACTCCAACGTGACAGGAGGGACTTCAGAGCACCCGAGCGGGATTGAGAGTCGGACGAGCAGGGCAGGAGGGAGAAAGACCCAGCGTGAAGACGGTCTAGCTAGGAACACAAGAAATCGGGGTTCTGTCAGGTACTCCTAATCTGTCTGAGGAAGGACTGAACCCCTGCCTGGTGAACGCAGCGCGACGTGGGAGTCTGACACCTGTACAGTGCACCAGTGGAACTGTCATGGGAACTGTGAGTAAAAACTCGGATGACTGCACCGCACTGCCTCCGTCCCTTCTTTCATCTGCGCCATCTCTCCCTCCCGGCACCACAATGCCCAGCGCAACCTACACACCTTACACTGCCCTGGAGCTAGCTCTTCCTGTGGAGAGCCACACCATCCCTGCTGCCGTAACACCAGCTCCAGAGGACCTGCTCCGCAGCAGCGGCTCCCTTTTGGCCGCAATCCACAGGTGGCGTCACGAACACTATTCCAAAAACCCCATATAAATAGAAATCTCCCCTTTTTGCTGACCGCCCTGGGTCACGGACCGGGCCAGCTACCGTGATATCCCCCAGCAACCAGAGGCCTGGCTGCCGAGTACCCCACGGCCCAGGGGGCGCATCACAACAAAGCTGATGTGACTACTGGGGAGCAAGTCAAGACTACTAGGTCTATTGCTGTAACTACTGTGGAACAAGGGGAATTAAGTCTAGGCCAACACTATGACTACTATAGAAATAGAAAAAAATGCAAGTCGAGGCTGCTGTGTCTCCTGGTGAAGTAGTTTGGGGTACAGTAACTACTTATTAGAGGGGCTGAAGTAGGTAGTGGAATGTTATGACTACTGGGGGGAAGAGGAGACTGCTGTGACTAATGGGAAGTAAGTTAAGTCTACTGTGATCATCGTGGAGTTAGAGAAAGTATGGGAAATAAGTCAAAGCTGTTGTGTCTACTGAAGAAGTCGTTTGAGATATAGTAACTATTTTTTAGAGGGGCGGAGGGGTTAAAGAAAACAGGGAAATGTGACTACTGGGGAAAAAGAAGCTGCTGTGACTACTTAGAAGCAAGTCAAGGCTACTGTGACTATTGCTGTGATTACTATGGAGGAAGAGGGAACAAGTAAAGACTGCTGTGTCTAGTGGACAAATCCTTTGGGTACAGTACCTACCTGGTAGAGGGGCTAAAGTAGGTAGGGGAATGATGTGACTACTGGGGAGAAGAGGAAGATGCTGTAACTGCTGTGAGAGTAAATTAAAGTTGATGTAACTACTAGGAAAGTAATTAGGGCTGCAGAAGGTAAGGAACTGCTGTGACTACTGGTGGAGAGGCCAGCTGTGACCAATGGGAAAGTGTATCACCTGATGTTGATATTTCAGGGACTGAAGCCGTGCTGTGACAACTAGGAAAGTGAAGGAAGTTGCTGTGAAAACTGGAAAAGTAGATAGCGCTGCTGTGACTGCTAGAGAAGGAGGGGACAGAAGAAGATTGGGGCCTGCTATGATTAATGGGGAAATGGAGGAGGCTAGTGATGTCTGCTGGAAAAGTGGGGAAGCTGCTGTCACTTTTTGGGTCCCTGAAGTCTTGCTTTGACTACTAGGGGAGTGGGGGAAGTGTACGTTGATACCAACTTGATATGATGGCTGCTGTGTCTACTGGAGAAGTAGGGGACAGAAGAAGGTAGGGGGCTAATGGAGGAGAAGAAAGGTCGGCAGCTGATGTCACTGCTCGGGGGAAAGATTCTGCTTCGACTACTAAGGAAATGGCAGAAGATGTCTCTGATACCTTCCGTTTGGCTAATATGGCTACTGGCTAAGTAATAGGACAGAAAAAGAAAGGGGCCTGGTGTGACTAATGGGGAGGTAGAGAGGGACAGCTGTGACTACTGGGGGACAATAAAAAGAGTCTCATCTCAAACAAAATGTCCAAAAAACCTGCAGCCTAAAGCTGGAGGAATGTTGGACAAGTTGAATAAGACATCATTACAGATGGTTATCACCCACCGAGCAGATGAGAACACGGACAGCCTTCTCCGAAATGTAGAGAGATTTACCAATAATGCACTTGTTTTATAGACATTTCCAGATGCGGCTTCATTATTGCACTTTCACAAAGCGTTCACGGAGGAGGCTTCATTAAGCGTATTAGCATTTGGCCAGAATACAGTCTGTAAGGTAGCATGCACAGCCTGATGCAGGAGCAGACATTATTCCTCCTACAGGAAATTTGCTGTCTTCGTTGTTGCCTTGCCTACAAGCATTAAGTTGTTTTTTTGCTGCTGATTATATGCAAGTCCTCAAGATAACTTTATTTTTTTATTTTTTTTTTTCAAAACAAGCCTAGGAGGTAAAAGGTTAATTACCCTAAATTGTTGTAAAAATAAGTGATAGGAAGAAATAGGCAATTAAGAGAGACGAGTGCAGGAGAAAGGGGGGCATCCGAACACAAAGAGCGATACTGTACGATGTGTCATGGATACTTGGAGGGGAGCCAATGGAGGCAGGAAAACAGAGCCGGCGAGAGGCAAAAATCAAGGGAGAGAGAAGAAGACACATTACAAAGGGTTAGAGCGACACGTCCTCATCTGAAAAGGAGGAGATAATGAATGTGTAAGAGTGGACAATGGCGCCGTACAAATTAGCATCGCCTTTATCTCTCCATAAAATGATTCATTACCCCCTTAAATGGGGAATTGTGAGGAGACGGAGAACGCCACTTCACTTTGTGAGTCGATGGTCCCATGCGGCTGTGTCGGTGATAGGTCTCTCATTCTTGAAAGCCCCCTCTGTTTATCTTCGGATGTCGTTAGTTGATTTGGACGCGCAGCTTTGAGCCGCGTCCAGACAGTAAATAATTCTGTGCTTGTGTCCAACTTTAGGGCGGAGTGGTGCCTTGCAAATGTAAAGACCCCACTAATGACTTCCAATAGTCATCACCGGAAAAAAAAAAAAAAAAAACGGAGATGCTTTCACGTTTTTATTGATTATATTTTCCCAGCGAAAGAAGTTTGGAAAAAGAAATTCAAAACGACTTCAATCCAGAGTCTTATTCTTGACTACTAGAAATAATTTAAATTTAACGTCCACAGGATACAGAAGAGTCATAAAATAAAAAATAGTAACAATCCGTATATGGCGCCAACATTAGTCCGAAGCATTGTACAGTTCGGATGATACATGGATACGGAACAATCAAACGAATGAAACGGCAGAAGTGAGAGTCCTACGCACAAGAGCTTACAATCTAAAGCCGGTTTCACAAGTCCAATATTCAGATTCTGAGTGTGGACTGTGATGTCCGGACCATCCGTGGGTCTCCTAACACAAACTCAACAGCTTCCCTGGCATATGTAGAACGGCTGAGTTCACCTTGGCCGGTCCACACTTGGGCCATGAATGTTGGACGCATGAAACCAGACTTGGAGAAAAAGAAGTGACAGAGGAAGTAGAACCATCCTTACGTTAGTATGCATCGAGCGGCATGAGCCGTCACACGCCGGTATCTGTCACGGGTTTACCGCAACAGAGAGGAGCCAGAAAACCGCCTCCCACTCCTGCACTCAGAAGCCTTTTGCCTTTATATTAAAAGGTGCAAGTTTCTTTTAGAAGTGCAGGGGTTGATCTGCTCAGTTGTGAGCTCCTGGAAGCTTACCTTCATTTAGGCTCTCTGCTGTACACTGTTAGCCACTCCCCGCTCCTATATATACTGGGCTTTGGCTTGGAGTCTTTGCCAGAGCTAGCTTATGCTGCATAGTTCCAGGAGTGTGGTGGAGAGTGGTTATTTGAGAAGGTGTTTGGTGGATTTCAGCTTAGACTGTTGTGTGGTTTAGGTTGCCTGTTAATCCTATTTTTCTCCTATTTTGGTTTGTTTCCCATTCTCCACTTCCTGGTGTTAACCTCTGTCGTTTGTGTGCATATATTTATATGATTGGTATTTTCCTTTAGCCCGGTTTGCATTACCTTGTATTAGTCTAGTTTGTGTACTGCCATACACTACTACTCCCATCTTTCCTGGGGGGGTGACAGACTGAGGGCTGATTGAGGAGCTCAGACAAGGTACGTGCCCCCGGCGTCTTCATCTTCAGAAGTAATTGGGGGAACAGGGCCAGCTAGGGCGCCCCTAGCATTAGGAACAGGGTATGAGCCCCTGGGCCTGGGATAACCGACAACAGAGTCGCGTCAGTATCTCTTAATGTACAGCATTAGGGCGCACAAAGTTTTGGGGATACTGCTGGATGAAGGGATTAGGTTCTTAGCAGTAATGTAGGGGAGAGATTGATTAGGGAATGTAATTGTAGCACCCTGAGGACTCGGCTGCTACAGGGGTATTACACCTCAAGCCAGAGGTGTGGTATTCCACTCCCGGGTAAGGATGGAGTGTGGAACTGAGCTCAGATAGCTGCATACACTACATACATCCCATTTCCAGGGGACAGACCGACGGTACTCCCACCAATATATGTGCAGGTACGATTGTGTCTGTCCCTGGCTGGAGTGGGAGGGGGGTGGAACATCCCAGTAGTGTAGGGGCAGATAGGGGGAGCAGTCTGGGTAATGCTAGGAGCTCATTGGGTGCTGGTCACCTGAGCTCACACATAGAGGGAGTATATAAGGTGGGCACCATCTTAGAACAGAGTCAGTCTGTCAGAGTTTAGTCAGAGGAGCAGAGCAGCGAAGCTCAGCCAGAAGGGCTGACAGGGAGTTGTGGTTCCGGCTGGGCCCAGCTCCAAGGCCAAGTCTGAGAGAGAGAGATGAGTCAGAAGGACCCAGAGAGAAGAAGAAGGAACCCCAAGACCCCAGAATACAAACAGCAGGGTGAAGGGTTGGCACCCAGGGTACCGGATCCCAAGCTGGTGGAGGCCACTAATCCTCAGCCAGAGACCGGAGGTCGTGGGCAGGATCTGCCACGACCCTCACTAAATCCACTAGGAAGGCATATCAAGTATAGGGTCAGGGAACCCAGAAGAGGTGTACCCACCAAGAGACCCGAGGGAGCCGGACATAAGTGGATCCCTAGTGAGAACGGCCAGAAGAGAGGGAAAGTCAGACAGGAGCTCAGGACCACGCTCCGGAATTGCTTGGGGGTTGGCCGAGTCCAGGACCTGGTGGACGCAGCACGGCTCGGGTGGTCGCTTCAGGCCAGAGTGACCATAAGAACACCCGTAAGTAAAAACCCCTGAACTGCACAGCCCGACTCTGAGTCTTCTTGCTTAGCTCTCCTGCACCTTCACAACCACCATCCTCTACATCTGACCCCCTGAGGCTATACCCCTCCCGTTGGGGGTTATACTACCACAGCTGCACACATACCACCAGCCTCAGCGGACCCTTCTGCAGCGGCGGCCTTTTGACCGCAAATCAACGGGTGGCGTAGTCGACACTAAAGAACACCAATAACATCTGTAAAGACTGCCACACACTGAGTTTGACACCCTGGGCACGGACCGGGTCGCCGCCACTCGGAGACTACAACCCCCATCTGATCCGGTTCCGGGTATCCCCAAACAGCACTGGCCCAGGGGGCGCGTCATAATAATCCTTCCTCAAAAAAATATATAGTTTTACGACATGATTAAAGCTGTGGAGGTTGGCAAATAATCCAATTAACTGGAGTAGTGCATTCCAGAGGACTGGAGCAGCATGAGAAACGTCTTGATATGAATTTTTAAATTTGGATTGTGGTGAATGTTAACCTTAGCTCTTTAGCAGAATGAAGACATAGATGAAGAGATGTATGACACTTTGGAGAGCTTTGTGGGTGAGAGTGATAATTTTGTGTTGTAGTGGATTGTTAACCAGTGTAATGACTGGCACAGGGTGGAGACATCGGTGTAGGGGTTGTACTGACATATGAGCCTAGATGATGCAATTAAGACAAATTGGACAGGGATGAGTTTAATAGGGAGAAGACCATTTAGTGGAAAGTTGTAGTCAAGAGATAAGCTACTGTAAAACTTTTAGGAAATTCCAGAACCTGTTCCAGCTCAGAAGTGGTAAAAAAAACTTCCACTTGTTTTAATTGTTTAATATTTCATCATCTAGACAAGGGGACATAAGTGTGTGAGGGATTGGAGTGGACATCTGGGTAGAACGTAGAAAGAGGCTCCCAAAAATAGCCCTCCCAAACTCCAGAAGGACTAGACAAACCTCTCAAAGAATAGTAAACATTTCCAGGTTTCCTCTGCATGATACCAGGATTACATGAGGCCTTGGAGTCTAACTGTGTTTTCGTGGAGATTGTGGGGGTCTGGCCTCAAAAAAGTGCACATAGCCCACAATGTGCAGGAGGATTCTCTCTGACAGTGGAAATTGACCTTGACTCTCAAAGCTCTTTCGAGTGTTGGGCACTTTTTTTGACCCATTGTTATTACCTGGAGGTGACCTAATACTGCACTTTCGGACCCAACAAGTGATGTCATCAATTTTTGCCATTCTTTGGAATTACTCTTTCAGAAAAAATGACATTTTTTTGGTAGGAAATATCTTTGCTTGAGACTAGAATAAGTGGATATTACTGAATCTGACAGCATTAGCTGAGACATGACAAAAAAATAATAAGAGGGTAGAAATGTGTGAGTGACTCATTTAATTACTCGGTAGCTGGTTGCGTTCTCATTTTTGCTGCTCTGGGAATTCCTACACGGGAAAAAAAAAAAAATTATTTAAAGAAAGATTATTGGCACGACGGAATGAAATCCAAAATTCACTCATAGTATCTGGTCCATAATGTAGAGCTATGGTTGAAACCAGAAGTTTACATACACTATATTAAAAAATACATACAGTGGGGGAAAAAAGTATTTAGTCAGCCACCAATTGTGCAAGTTCTCCCACTTAAAGGTCAATTACAAAAGTTCATCTCAATACTTTGTTATATATCCTTTGTTGGCAATCACAGAGGTCAAACGTTTTCTGTTAGTCTTCACAAGGTTGGCACACACTGTTGCTGGTATGTTGGCCCATTCCTCCATGCAGATCTCCTCTACAGCAGTGATGTTTTGGGGCTGTCGCTGAGCAACACGGACTTTCAACTCCCTCCAAAGGTTTTCTATAGGGTTTAGATCTAGAGACTGGCTAGGCCACTCCAGGACCTTGAAATGCTTCTTACGAAGCCACTCCTTCGTTGCCCCGGCGGTGTGCTTGGGATCATTGTCATCCTGAAAGACCCAGCCACGTTTCATTTTCAATGCCCTTGCTGATGGAAGGAGGTTTGCACTCAAAATCTCACGATACAAGTCTGATGGGCACATTCCTTAGTTGATGTATGTATGTCATTCTACATCAACTAAGGAATGTGCCCATCAGACTTGTGAGGTCATCACAACACTGCACCAAACAATAAAACTTTCACAGTCCTTATCTATCAACTGCTAAAATATTTACAGCCAGAAATAGCTCTGCTTTTCATCACCTGTCTCATCTATTGCATTATTTCTCTGCCGTATTGTGTTTAAATATGTGACCTGTTACCATCTTTTCAGTTAGCCATTAAAAGGTATCAACCACTGAGGACTCTTAAATCTAAATATTTTTTTAGGAAATCAGAATAAACCTTTCCCGTTTTAGGTCAATTACCATCATTTATAATATTTGCCAAATGCCAGAATAATGAGAGATAGAGAGAATGTTTTAAGGCAATTTATTACTTATTGCAAAGTCAAAAGTTTACATAAAGTATGATTACTATGTCTTTAAACAATTCTGCCCATATGGTGATGTCATGTCTTTCGAAGCTTCTGGTAGTTTTTTTAATTAGAGACACAACTGTGGATGTATTTTAATACACACCTGAAACACACTGCTTCTTTGTGTAGCATCATTGGAAAGTCTAAAGAAATCAGCCAAGATATCAGGAAGAGAATTGTGGACTTGCACAAGCCTGGCTCATCCTTGGGTACAATTTCAAGATCCCTGAAGGTGCCTCATTCATCTGTACAAACAATTATATGCAAGTACAAACAAGTTGGGAATGTCCAGCCATTATACCGCTGAGAATGCGGACGGCTCTGTGTCCCAGAGATTAACTTGCTTTGGTCCGAAATGTGCATATCAACCCAAGGACAAAAGCAAAAGACCTTGTGAAGATGATGGTGGAAGCTGGTAAGATTGTGTCAATACACAGTGAAATGAGTACTGCATCAACATGGGCTGAAAAGCCACTCTGCCAGGAAGAAGCCATTACACCAAAAGAAACATAAAGCCAGATTAATGTTTGCAAATGCACACAGGAACAAAGACCTTAATTTTTGGAGACATATCCTGTGGTCTGATGAAACTAAAATCTAACTTTTTGGGCATAATGACCATCGTCACGTTTGGAGGAAAAAGGGAGAAGCTTGGAAGTCTAAGAACACCATCCGAACTGTGAAACATGGGGGTGGCAGAATCATGTTATGGGGTTGTTTTGCTGCAGGAGGGACTGATGCACTTCACAAAATAGATGGAATCATGAGAAAAGAAGATCATGTGGCAATACTGAAGCAACATCTCAAGACATCAGCCAGGAATTAAAGCTTGGGCGGAAATGGGTCTTCCAAATGGACAATGACCCGAAGCATACTGCAAAAATAGTAACAAAATGACTTAAGGATAACAAAGTCAATGTTTTGGAGGGGTCATCACAAAGCCCTGATCTCAATCCTATTGAAAATTTACAGGCAAGGGTGAAAAGGCTGCAAGCAAGGCGACCTATACACCTGGATCAGTTTCACCAGTTTTGTCATGAGGAATCGGCCCAAATTCCCACGAACTATTGTGAGAAGCTTGTGAAAGGATATCCCAAACGTTTCACCCAAGTCATTCAGTTTAAGGGCAATGGTACCAAATACTAATGAAATGTATGGAAACTTTTGACTTTACAGTAAGTAATAAAAATGCCTTAAAACATTCTCTCTCTCATTATTCTGGCATTTGGCAAATATTAAAAATGATGGTAATCCTAAAAAAAAAATCTGTATATGTGGTGGCGAAAGTATGGGCACATGAACAGACCAAGTGCCCCCACCCCCAATGGGTTTGTCAGCCATTTCTAGAATCCAATAGGGGCGAGATATGCTCTCTTGGTTCATGGATCTCAGAATGCACCGCCCTACAAATAGCTACCCCAAACTAAAGTTCAGCATGGTGGTTTTTGGATCCGTAACTGTTTGGTCCTGATTCTCCACCCCCATGATGTCCTAGGTGGGCACCTGCTCTTCCTACCCACTGACCCGATCCTGAGTGTGGTGGCACCACAGCTGGTGCAATAGGAGGTAAATGGAAGTGAAATAACCCACTGATGAATTCTAGGGTAAATGTAAATGCAACTTTTATCCAATTCAAACTTCCTTCACTTTTGTCTTTTTTGTGGCATTATTTTCTAGCAAGATTTTCATACTGTTTTTACATTTTTTATTGTGGTGTTTACACTTTTTTAAAAATGTGTTTATCTCTCAGAAAAGCTTATGGAAAAGTGCATGCAAAAAAGGCCTCATCTAGAACATGCTTACACTTTTTTTGTTTGTTTATTAATATCCTATGTGTTGATTAAACTTTTTCCTTTGCACTTTCCATTGGTGAGTCACCTCAGGTTTACAGGGTGTCAACTGTCTTGGACGGCGGAATCAGTGTCCACCGGTAAGGAATGGAGAGACACCGTGCATAATAGTATAAAAGTAGGTGTACCCATACTGAGAGAGGAGCTGAGGATATTTTGAGGTAGAGGGCAAGTGATTCGGAGAGCGCCACCTGTAGATGAGAGGGAGAAGGAGCAGTGTGAAGGAAAGTACACCAAGGAAATGAGATATTGAGGACAAACCCCAAAGGACTGAGAAGAGACCCCCACCACAGTGAGGCCGTGTGAAGAAGAGCGTTACTGTTGAAGTGAGAGTGGGAAAGCCCGGCAGAGCAGACATCCCCAAAAGTCTGAAGGATTCTGTGTCAGGAAAGACCTGAAGTAGAGAAAGTCGTACAGACTATAGAAAAAAGTTCTTCTTGTTGAAATATTTAAATTGTAACTGTCGTTTCTGAAGAACTTGTAGCAGAATATCTGTGTCTGTCTCTAGCTCCTCCCCTTTATGTATGTGTAGCACCCTGAGGATTCGGCTGCTACAGGGGTATTGCACCTCAATCCAGAGGTGTGATATTCCACTCCCGGGTAAGGAAGGAGTGTGGATCTGAGCTCGGTAGGCTGCATGCACTACATACATCCCATTTCCGAGGAACAGGCCGACGGTACTCCCACTTAGAAATGTGCAGGTACGACCGAGTCTGTTCCTGGCTGGAGTGGGAGGGGGGTGGTACATCCCATGTAGTGTAGGGGCAGATAGGGGGAGCAGCCTGGGTAAAGATAGGAGCTCATTGGGTGCTGGTCACCTGAGCTCACACATAGAGGGTGTATATAAGGTGGGCACCAACTAGAATCAGGGTCAGTTGTAGAGAACAAGTCAGTTGGAGAGGAGCCTGTCTGATTCAGAGAACAAATCAGCAGAGAGAAGGAAACAGCAGCCCTGGAGAGAGAGAGAGTGGAGCAGAGAAAGACCCAGAGGGGGAAGACTGAAGGGACCCAAGAACCCAAATTAGAGCACCGGGTGAGGAGTCAGCAAAAGGGTACCGGAACCCAAACTGGTGGGGGCAGAAAGCACACCCCAGCCAGAGACCGGAGACCGTGGGCAGCGTCTGCCACGGTCACCCATCACATCCACCCCGAAGGCACACCACATGAAGGGTCAGGGAACCTAGGGCCAAGGGTGTCCCAACAGAAGGCCCGAGGGAGCTGGACCTAGGTGGATCACTGGTGGGGACGGCTGAAGAAAGGACAGAGGGAGAGCTCAGGGCCACGCTCCGGACTTGTTTGGGGGTTGGCTGGATCCAGGACCTGGTGGACGCAGCACGGCTCGGGTGGTCACTAGCAGCTGGAGTGACCAGTACAACATCTGCAGTAAGTAAACACCCTTAACTGCACTACCCGACTCTGTCTTCATTGCCGTCTGCACTGCACCACCACAACCCCCATCCTCTGCACCTGTCCTCCCTGAGGCTATACCCCTCCCGTTGGGGGTTATTCCACCAAGCTGCGCACCCACCATCAGCCTCAGCGGACCCTGCTGCAGCGGCGGCCACAGTGACCGCAACACAACGGGTGGCGTAGTCGACACAAAAGAACTTTAGTAACATCTGTAGAACTGCCACATCACACTGAGCTTGACGCCCTGGGCACGGGACCGGGTCACAGCCGCTCGGAGACTACAACCCCCCCCCATCTGATCCGGTGCCGGGTATTCCCCTCAAAAAGGAATATGTCCCAGGGGGCGCGTCAACTTTGGCGTAGTCAGCAGGATTACGTGCCCGCAACACCCGGGTATTGCGTGCCTGAAGAAAAGTGCAAGTTTACCTCAGAAAGAAGTCTCCCGCCGGTTCCGGAGGGTCCACGCCATCGGACTCCATCACCAGTCGTTTCCCGCCGATTGTCCGCCATTTCCAGCTTGTTCCCGCCATCTGCAGAGTTTCCCGCCACTGGGCGACGCTTCCCGCCAAAACCGCAGATTTCCCGCCTTGGAAGAGCAGCGGACGCCATTATGGGCGTGCCAAAGGAGGGCAAGAGGCCACCTCCCATCGTGGGCCAGGACAGAAAATGGCGCCAAAAGTGGAAACCACCCCCACCAACAGAGACTGTGATGCTGGAGGTGTCTGTCAGTGTGAAAGAACTACCCCTGGAGCTGACAGTCACCGAGTTGCCCCGGGACCGCCCTCTAAGTGGGAGGAGACGAAAGAGAAGAGAAAAGATGGGTGTCGCTTGGAGCAGTCTGGAGCGAGCGCACCCGGAGGCAAGAGGTCTAACGAGGAGTAGCGGAGGAGCTTACCCGGAGATGGAGAGAAAGCAGAACAGCACCGGCCCGCTGGCCAGGAGTCTGCTAGAGACCGAGGAAGGAGGGCAGAGCAGCACCGGCCCGCTGGCCAGGAGCCTGCCGGAAGGAGAGCAGAGCAGCACCGACCCGATGGTCAGGAGCCTGCTAGAGTCCACAACCCCGCTAGGTCTAGCGGAGATCTTAGCGCAGCTCCCCCGAGACCGGGAGTGTGCACAAACTGCCTTGGAGGGCCTCGCAAGGAGGATGGCCCGGGTGCAGCGCGAGATACTGGCGGAGTGGAGCCGGGAGATGACCCAGCAAGCTGAGACCAGTCAACGGAGCACGCTACCCTGGAAGAGGAAGCAGACCGCCTCTGAGGATGGCGCGGGAGGACCCAAGGCCGGAGACGGCGCCGAGAAGGGAGCCGAACGCATGGAGGCAGGTAAAGGGGACGCCTATACCCCAAGCCGTGACACCGCTTACCTGCCCCAGCTCCCCGTCGCAGAGCCCGAAAGTCCCCCTGCTGTGCCCGTAGCCGCCATGTCACCGCTATGGACTAGGCCCCGACCGGAAGCCGCCGCAGCGACCCCTGTGACGTCACGCGCCTCGACCCGGAGCGTGACAAAGCAGGAAATACCACCAGCCTGGTCGCAAGGCCTAGTACCCCCGGGCGCCGCATCACCAACAGCGCCCCCTACCTCCGCGGAGCCTCCGGCCTGGCCGCAAGGCCAGGTAGCCCAGGGCGCCGCCGTATTAACGGTGCCCTTCACCTTCCAGGTGCCCCAGGCCTGGCCGCAAGGCCTGGGCAACCCGGGCGCCACCACCACCGCGCCCGCGCCCGTAAAACCAAGGGTGCCACACCTGGGGGAGGACTTGTTCAGCCAGCTCACATGGCCGGACGGGCGGCCCTTCATCTGGCCCGAAGGATACCATGAGCTGGAGCGGCAACAAAGACTAGGGCCCTTGTGTGAGCCCCTGATCCCGGCTCCGAAGCCCGTGACTCGGGTCTCGCCTCCTTTAGAAGAAGCCCAATTCGAGTGGGACCCCACGGGAGAAGATTTGATGGGGTTCACCGGAGAAACTCGGGCAGTCGCCGCTGAGCGTACTGAGTGCTGTCGTCAGCAGCTAGCAGAGTTTGCCCGAGAACGGGAGGAGAGGCGGGTCAGAGAACAACAGGCCCAAATCCGGAGCGCGGAGCAGAAGAGCCGGACTAGGAGGAACCCCCGTGCAGCGCACTGTCCCCGCACCATCGGGACGGTGATAAAGTTCAACCCGCAGCATGGGTGGGGCTTTATTCGGGACCGTAACAACCGCGGTGACGTTTTTGTGACCCGCAGAGACGTCGAGTCCCACCTGCCGGAAGGTCACAAAGGCCGTGACCTCTACGTAGGAGACGAGGTCACTTTCACCCGGCACAAGTGTGCCAAAGGACCTTACGCCCTCCACGTACACCGCTTGACGGAGGAGGAGTTGCGGTACGGGGAGGAGGAGCCAGAGGACCCGGACGGGTCTGAAGCAACACCGTATCGCCAAGAAAAAGCAGGAGGGAGCCGTCGTTGAGGACGGGAGTAGAGACTGTATATAGTTGCCCGTCGGGGCACAGTGAACCGTTGCTGCTAAAATAGTCCCCGTTGGGACCAGTGAACTGTTTACCCGTTAACCCCTTCATCCTACAGGCTGAGGACTGTGAGCAGCCATTCCCTTCCCTCTACCTGGCTGAGGACTGAGAGCGGCCAACTTCCCCTGTAAATAGTTGCGCGTCCTAAAGCGCCCCCTACCGGTTTTATAAAAAACCCAGTTTTTCAAAGAGACTGTCGCACTTTTCCCGGACACACGTTGCACAGTGTCCGGAGGAGGAACCTGAAACCAGAGACGACGAGAATGTTTATATGAAAAGTTTTATATATATAATGTTTTATATGTTTTATTATGTTTATATGAAAAATTTTGTATGTTTTGGTGTTTCATGTCTTTACAGCCCGAGGACGTGCTGTGATTTACCAGGGGGGAATGTAGCACCCTGAGGATTCGGCTGCTACAGGGGTATTGCACCTCAATCCAGAGGTGTGATATTCCACTCCCGGGTAAGGAAGGAGTGTGGATCTGAGCTCGGTAGGCTGCATGCACTACATACATCCCATTTCCGAGGAACAGGCCGACGGTACTCCCACTTAGAAATGTGCAGGTACGACCGAGTCTGTTCCTGGCTGGAGTGGGAGGGGGGTGGTACATCCCATGTAGTGTAGGGGCAGATAGGGGGAGCAGCCTGGGTAAAGATAGGAGCTCATTGGGTGCTGGTCACCTGAGCTCACACATAGAGGGTGTATATAAGGTGGGCACCAACTAGAATCAGGGTCAGTTGTAGAGAACAAGTCAGTTGGAGAGGAGCCTGTCTGATTCAGAGAACAAATCAGCAGAGAGAAGGAAACAGCAGCCCTGGAGAGAGAGAGAGTGGAGCAGAGAAAGACCCAGAGGGGGAAGACTGAAGGGACCCAAGAACCCAAATTAGAGCACCGGGTGAGGAGTCAGCAAAAGGGTACCGGAACCCAAACTGGTGGGGGCAGAAAGCACACCCCAGCCAGAGACCGGAGACCGTGGGCAGCGTCTGCCACGGTCACCCATCACATCCACCCCGAAGGCACACCACATGAAGGGTCAGGGAACCTAGGGCCAAGGGTGTCCCAACAGAAGGCCCGAGGGAGCTGGACCTAGGTGGATCACTGGTGGGGACGGCTGAAGAAAGGACAGAGGGAGAGCTCAGGGCCACGCTCCGGACTTGTTTGGGGGTTGGCTGGATCCAGGACCTGGTGGACGCAGCACGGCTCGGGTGGTCACTAGCAGCTGGAGTGACCAGTACAACATCTGCAGTAAGTAAACACCCTTAACTGCACTACCCGACTCTGTCTTCATTGCCGTCTGCACTGCACCACCACAACCCCCATCCTCTGCACCTGTCCTCCCTGAGGCTATACCCCTCCCGTTGGGGGTTATTCCACCAAGCTGCGCACCCACCATCAGCCTCAGCGGACCCTGCTGCAGCGGCGGCCACAGTGACCGCAACACAACGGGTGGCGTAGTCGACACAAAAGAACTTTAGTAACATCTGTAGAACTGCCACATCACACTGAGCTTGACGCCCTGGGCACGGGACCGGGTCACAGCCGCTCGGAGACTACAACCCCCCCCCCATCTGATCCGGTGCCGGGTATTCCCCTCAAAAAGGAATATGTCCCAGGGGGCGCGTCATATGCATCTGCCTCTAGCTCCCCCCCTTTATGGTTGTGTCTGCCTTTAGCTCCTCCCCTTTAGTCTGTGTCTGCCTCTAGCTCCTCCTCTTTATCCCTGCGTCTGTCTCTAGCTCCCCCCTTTATGGCTGGTCTGCCTCTATCTCGTCACCCTTTATGTCTGTGTCTGCGTCTAGCTCCTCCCCTTTATCCCTGTGTCTGCATATAGCTCCTCCCCTTTATGCCTGTGTCTGCCTATAGCTCCTCCCCTTTATGGCTGTGTCTGCCTCTAGCTCCTTACCTTTATTTATTTATCTGCCTGTAGCTCCTCCCCATTTATGTGTGCATCTGCCTCTAGCCCCCCCCCCCCTTATGGCTGTGTCTTCCTTTAGCTCCTCCCCTTTAGTCTTTCTGCCTCTAGCTCCTCCCCTTTATCCCTGTGTCTGCCTCTAGCTCCTCCCCATTTATGTGTGCATCTGCCTCTAGCTCCCCCCTTTATGGCTGGTCTGCCTCTATCTCATCCCCCTTTATGGTATTTTTTGCCTTTAGCTCCCACCCTTTTATGGCTGTGTCTGCCTCCAGCTCCTCCCCCTTTATGTATTTTCCTTCCTATAGCTCCTCCCCCTTTATGACTGTGTCTGCCTCTAGCCCCCCCTTTATGTATGTGTCTGCCTCTAGCTTCTCCCTCCTCCCAACTCCATAGAAGTTTATGAGCACCAACTGTCAGGATTAGTCCAGGAGGGGAAAGAAGCAGATTTCTCTCATAAGAGTATACACAAAGTTTCTTATTTGCACTTGTGCTGTTGATTTATGACTTATGGGTACTCTTTAAGAATTTGTGTTTAAAAAATAAAGTCATGTCTTCTTCTGCGACACTCCAGGGCAGGAATCTCCAGCCAGGATGACCCTTTGGGTTACAGATCTGATAAATGAGAACGATGGATTTTAAACATTTTTTGCTTTGTGACTTTCGCCCCATTCTTCACCCCCATCTTCCCGTCCGTGCCCCGCTGCCTGATCCGACACAGTTAGTTCTGATTTTTGACTTTGTTCTTGGCTTTTATAAATATCCTCTTCTCTGGATGTGATGTGCATTTGTTCTTTGGTGTTCTCCGCTCTTTCCCATCATTGCTTAAGCTTGAAGGGCAAACAGCACTTTCCAAGAAAGTACACAACAGTAATAAAACAATATAATACAATCGGCTGTCACAGGCAGCAAGGAGTAATACACCGCGCTCTCACGCAGCCGCTCCCAGCTTTCTTCCTACGGACTTATACAGACTTATTGGTTATATTCTTCTCTATTTTTTTTCCTCTTATTCTTTCAAGGTGATTGACTGAAAAGTAATTAAATAAAAATAAAATAAATAAGTGCGCTTTTTAAAAAAAAGAAAGAAAAAAAGACTGATCTGTTTTATAAGCAGAACAGGTGTTTGTGATCAAAAAATGGTGTCCCTTATTAATCCACTAATTTTACCATATCATCTGCGGAAAAATCCGATGGGAGGAATTGAAAAAAAAACAACAAAACATTAATTCCACTGCTATTTTTTAGGTTTTGTTTTTAAGTAGTTCACTTTGCGGTAAAAATGACCTTTATTTTGTGAGTCGGTATGATTATAGCAATGCCAAACATATATATACAGTACAGACCAAAAGTTTGGACACACCTCATTTAATGATTTTCTGTATTTTCATGACTATGAAAATCGTGCATTCACACTGAAGGCATCAAAACTATGAATTACCACATGTGGAATTATATACTTAACAAAAAAGTGTGAAACAACTGAAAATATGTCTTATATTCTAGGTTCTTCAAAGTAGCCACCTTTTGCTTTGATGACTGCTTTGCACACTCTTGGCATTCTCTTGATGAGCTTCAAGAGGTAGTCACCGGAAATGGTTTTCACTTCACAGGTGTGCCCTGTCAGGTTTAATAAGTGGGATTTCTTGCCTTATAAATGGGGTTGGGACCATCAGTTGTGTTGTGCAGAAGTCTGGTGGATACACAGCTGATAGTCCTACTGAATAGACTGTTAGAATTTGTATTATGGCAAGAAAAAAGCAGCTAAGTAAAGAAAAACGAGTGGCCATCATTACTTTAAGAAATGAAGGTCAGTCAGTGCGAAAAATTGGGAAAACTTTGAAAGTGTCCCCAAGTGCAGTTGCAAAAACCATCAAGCGCTACAAAGAAACTGGCTGACATGAGGACCGCCCCAGGAAGGGAAGACCAAGAGTCACCTCTGCTTCTGAGGATAAGTTTATCCGAGTCACCAGCCTCAGAAATCGCAGGTTAACAGCAGCTCAGATTAGAGACCAGGTCAATGCCACACGGAGTTCTATCAGCAGACGCATCTCTACAACAACTGTTAAGAGGTGACTTTGTGCAGTAGGCCTTCATGGTAAAATAGCTGCTAGGAAACCACTGCTAAGGACAGGCAACAAGCAGAAGAGACAAGTTTGGGCTAAAGAACACAAGGAATGGACATTAAACCAGTGGAAATCTGTGCTTTGGTCTGATGAGTCCAAATTTGAGATCTTTGGTTCCAACCACCGTGTCTTTGTGCGACGCAGAAAAGGTGAACGGATGTACTCTACATGCCTGGTTCCCACCGTGAAGCATGGAGGAGGAGGTGTGATGGTGTGGGGGGGCTTTGCTGGAGACACTGTTGGGGATTTATTCAAAATTGAACCAGCATGGCTACCACAGCATCTTGCAGCGGCATGCTATTCCATCCGGTTTGCGTTTAGTTGGACCATCATTTATTTTTCAACAGGACAATGACCCCAAACACACCTCCAGGCTGTGTAAGGGCTATTTCACCAAGAGTGAGAGTGATGGGGTGCTACGCCAGATGACCTGGCCTCCACAGTCACCAGACCTGAACCCAATCGAGATGGTTTGGGGTGAGCTGGACCGTAGAGTGAAGGTAAAAGGGCCAACAAGTGCTAAGCATCTCTGGGAACTCCTTCAAGATTGTTGGAAGACCATTTCCGGTGACTACCTCTTGAAGCTCATCAAGAGAATGCCAAGAGTGTGCAAATCAGTCATCAAAGCAAAAGGTGGCTACTTTGAAGAACCTAGAATATAAGACATATTTTCAGTTGTTTCACACTTTTTTGTTAAGTATATAATTCCACATGTGGTAATTCATAGTTTTGATGCCTTCAGTGTGAATGTACAATTTTCATAGTCATGAAAATGCAGAAAAATCTCTATAAATGAGAAGGTGTGTCCAAACTTTTGGTCTGTACTGTATATATATATATATATATATATATATATATATATATATATTGTTGCTTGATCTTTAAAAAAAAATTGCAAAAAAAATTGGCTTCAATCATCCCATTATACAGTGGTGTGAAAATGTATTTGTCTTCTTCCTGATTTCTTATTCTTTTGCATGTTTGTCACACTTAAATGTTTCAGATCACAAAACAAATTTAAATATTAGACAATGATAACACAAGTAACCACAAAATGCAGTTTTTAAATTAAGGTCTTTATTATGAAGGGAAAAAGAAATCCAAACCTACAGGGCTCTGTGTGAAAAAGTGATTGCTCCTCCCCCTTAAAACATAAATTAACTGTGGTTTATCACATCTTTAGGAGAAGGAATTCACTTTCCCTAGCCACACACAGGCCTGATTACTGCCACATCATTCTCAATCAAGAAATCACTTAAATAGGACCTGCCTGACAAAGTAAAGTAGACCAAAAGATTCTCAAAGGCTAGACATCATGCTACGATCCAAAGAAATTCAGGAACAAATGAGAAGCAAAGTAATTGCATTCTATCAGTCTGGAAAAGGTTATAAAGCCATTTCTAAATATTTGGGACTCCAGCGAACCACAGTGAGAGCCATTATCCACAAATGGCGAAAACTTGGAACAGTGGAGAACCTTCTCAGGAGTGGCCGGCCAAACAAAATTACCCTAAGAGCACAGTGAAGACTCATCCAAGAGGTCACAAAAGACCCCACAACAACATCCAAAGAACTGCAGGCCTCACTTGCTTAAGTTAAGGTCAGTAAGGTCAGTGTTCATGACTCCACCATAAGAAAGAGACTGGGCAAAAATGGCATGCATGGCAGAGTTCCAAGATGAAAACCACTGCTGAGCGAAAAGGACATAAAGGCTCGTCTCAGTTTTACCAGAAAACATCTTGACGATTGCCAAAACTTTTGGGAGAAGACTCTGTGGACTGAAGAGACAAAAGTTGACATTTTTGGAAGGTATATGTCCAATTACATTTGGTGTAGAAGTAACACAACATTTCAGAAAAGGAACATCATACCAACAGTAAAATATGGTGGTGGTAGTGTGATGGTTCTTTTGCTGCTTCAGGTCCTGGAAGACTTGTTGTGGTAAATCGAACCATGAATTCTGCAGTCTCCCAAAAAATCCTGAAGGAGAATGTCCGCCCATCCGTTCGTGACCTCAAGCTGAAGCGCACTTGGGTTATGCAGTAGAAGAATGTTCCAAAACACACCAGCAAGTCCACCTCTGAATGGCTTAAAAAACACAATTAAGACTTTGTAGTGGTCCAGTCAAAGTCCTGACCTTAATTCAATTTAAATGCTGTGGCATGACCTTAAAAAGGCGGTTCATGCTCGGAAACCTCCAATGTGGCTGAAGTACAACAATTCTGCATTCTGAGCGGCCAAAATTCCTCCAGAGCGTTGTAAAAGACTCTGCCAGTTACCGCAAACACTTGATTGCAGTTGTTGCTGCTAAGGGCCCAACCACTTATTAGGTTTAGGGGGCCATATTTTTTTTTATTTTTTTGGCTAATAGAGTTGAACAGGAGCTTGTATTTTTGTGGGGAGAGCTGTAGTAATTTGCTTTACAGATAAAATGGGGATCATTTAAACTTTTACATTTTGCATGTATTAGAAATATTTTTACTTTTTTTTACATGCTCCATTAGTCTCTTTTGAGGACTTGAACCTATACAACGCACTGTTATACTAGGCTTTATAGGAGCAGTAATATGGCGGACTCAGGGGCAATCGTCACTCTGCATGTCAAGAGTGGGGTGAGTGGGGGGGGTCTCAAGACATTGGAAGAGACCACCTCTACCAATGCTAACCTCCTAAATGTCACTGCCACAATTACCACTGGCACCTAAGGCGTAAAAATGTTGCAGTCGGAGCTGGCTAGCATTATACAGCCGACACCCACACTGTATAGATCAACCTCAGCTCCTGAGCCTGCTCCATATAGTGGCGGCACACTGATGGGATTTATGAAGGGAAATATTAAATTTGATAAGACGAGAGCAGTAGTATAAAAGGGGCATTATAGATGGGGGTCCTGGTGTATGTTTTGCATTGGGTCCAAGAGGTTAATGTTGCCCCTCTAAATCCAGGTAGAACAGAAGCCATATTATGAATACTTGTATAGCCATAATGGAGAGGAGCAGTAGAGAGAAGCATCTCTCCAATCTGCACTACCCAGCTGAATTATGGACTACCAGTGCTTGGTATCTGGCTGAAAGGCTTCTAGACACCACCAGATGCTACTTCTCATTCCTGATTTATATTTTTGAGTGACGAGTGCTTCTCTTTCTGACACAGAGCACCAAAGCCCCTACAACTACCACTAGACGAAGCGTAAGAGCTCAGTGCGCACTGCATGACCATTGAGCAGAGATGCACAAATCCATCCATGGCTAATCAAACTATTTGCAAAAATTTCAGATTTTGGAGTATTTTTGGAATTCAATTCGCATAACCCGCCGGCTGCCATTTTGATGTCCACTTTAGAGGGCCGGGAATGGGGTTAAAATAATGAAGCACATTATACTCACCTGTCGTAGGTTCTCACCTCTCTTTCTCCACTTCCACTGTCTTCTGCTCCAGTCTTCAGTTCTTCCATTGATTCCTCTTTGGCACTAAAGCCAGTGATAGTTCTGGCGCAGTCATGTGGGAGATGATGCATGTCATGATGTGAGTCACCCCCACCCTTCTCCATCCATATTTTATTATTTTTTAACCCCTTCCATCCCATTAATTAATTATGCTCTGGAGAGATTTCAGAGCATACTATCGTCTTTTTACAAAAATCGAGGCACTTTTGATTTGGACGGAATCTAACCTGAAGGCCAAATTGAGTGAATTTTTCCCTAAACAAATTTCTGGTAATTCGCTCATTATTCAGTATAATATGTATGCAGTAAGCTCATAAACTCCCCCTAGTGGTGACTGAAGGAAGACAGAAATGTATCAGTATATTTAGTATAATATGTATGCAGTAAGCTCATAAGCTCCCCCTAGTGGTGACAGAAGAAAGACAGAAATGTATCAATGAACTCTATGGAGATGCAGGGGATTTGACGCTCCGTTTTAGAAAAAAGATAAACCTAAAAGATACATTAAGAAATGAATCCGGACGTGTTTTTGTATTTATTCATATTCTAACCTATTATTTACCTATAAATAATCTACAGAACTGGAGCCAAAGCAGCAAGAATAATTATCAGGGCAGACTTAAAAATAACAATAAATGGCTCAATATTGTTTTTTTTTCTGAAATATTGAGCGGTTTTCACATCTTGGTTGATTTCCAAACTTCATAAATTGTATCAGAGCAGAAGAAAACTGGTTCTAATCTATATTGTGCTAATCACGGCGTCTGTGCACGTCTCCTTCATTGACAGAGAATATTTTGCACCATATGCTGCGATTATCCACGTTCTGGCATTGTCCATACAATGGTTATGGGATCAGTAAATAAATTGCATTTTGAACCCAATCCAATTTGTGCGACAGTCTGACCTGAAAGGATTAAGATTTGGGAAGCTAAATCCGCAGTAATTACTTTGAGTTGTTTTACCTAGTTATTTACCAGAAGTCGAAAACATTGAAAACATGCAGATGTCCTTCAGCACCAACTTATCATAATCCCCCCAGTGATGTGAGGGGACGAGAGGACGGTACTGGAAACTGGACATGAAATTAGGCTCTGGTAGAAACTTTCTATGCTTTTATCGCTCTTCTAATACAGTTGAAACCATTAGTTTCCATCCACTATATAAAAGACACATCTGCAGGTTTTTCTCAGTATCTGACATGAAATCAGAATAAACCTTTCCCGTTTTAGGTCAGTTAGGATTACCATAATTTTTAATATTTGCCAAATGCCAGAATAATGAGAGAGAGAGAATGTTTTAAGGCATTTTTATTACTTACTGCAAAGTCAGAAGTTTCCATACATTTCATTAGTATTTGGTCCCATTGCCCTTAACCTGAATGACTTGGGTCACACGTTTGGGATCTCTTTCCACAAGCTTCTTACAATAGTTGGTGGAATTTGGGCCCATTCCTCCTGACAAAACTGGTGTAACTGATCCAGGTTTGTAGGTCGTCTTGCTCGGCGCTCGCAGCCTTTTCAGCTTTGCCCATAAATTTTCAATAGGATTGAGATCAGGGCTTTGTGATGGCCGCTCCAAAACATTGACTTTGTTATCCTTAAGCCACTTTGTTACCATTTTGGCAGTATGCTTCGGGTCATTGTCCGTTTGGAAGACCCATTTCGGCCCAAGCTTTAACTTCCTGGCTGATGTCTTCAGATATTGCTTCAGTATTGCCACATAATCTTCTTTTCTCATGATTCCATCTATTTTGAGAAGAGCACCAGTCCCTCCTGCAGTAAAACAACCCCACAACATGATGCTGCCACCCCGGTGTTTCACAGTTGGGATGGTGTTCTTAGGTTTCCAAGCTTCTCTCTTTTTCCTCCAAACGTAAGGATGGCCATTATGCCCAAAAAGTTCAATTTTAGTTTCATCAGATCACAGGACATGTCTGCAAAAATTAAGTTCTTTGCTCCTGTGTGCATTTGCAAACATTAATCTGGCTTTTTTATGTTTCTTTTGGAGTAATGGCTTCTTCCTGGCAGAGTGGCCTTTCAGCCCATGTTGGTACAGTACTCGTTTCACTGTGGATATTGACACAATCTTACCAGCTTTCGCCATCATCTTCACAAGGTCTTTTGCTTTTGTCCTTGGGTTGATATGCACATGTTGGACCAAAGCACGTTTGTGGCACCCCAGGGGTCTGGTTGCCACAGTGATAGAAATATCACGTCTGAGAGCAAGTGGGAGGTTCCCTGGTCAGGAGCCCTTGAACATGCAACACCTCCTGTCCCAGACCAGATAGGGGAGGAACCTGCCCTATATAAACTGGATCTGGGGCAGGGTTAGAGCAGAAAGAGTGAGACAGGGAAAGCAACAGCTAGGAGCTCTGTAGGAGCAGGAGCTGAGTGCCAGGGACTGGAAGCAGATATTGCTCGTCCTGGCTGAAGACACTACGACCGGACAATGGAGTCCAAGGCTGTGAGGACCTCTAAGTCCAGCAGCAGAAACCAGCCGGCAGGGGATTCCAGGTCCTCTGGCCATAGAAGCCCGGAGGCTCAGTCACAAGCAAGGGACCAGCACCGCCATCGAGGAGCGGAGGCTATCAGAAGGCCCCAAGTCGCCAGCCATACGGGTGAGCACTACACGGTATACTCAGGGACGTGGGCTACTTCCACTCGCTTACAGCAAGGTAGCCAGGAAGAGTGCAGATAGACGGGGAGGCCTACAACTCCACCTGGCCAGGGGAACTCCAGTTTGCTCACAGACTGACCAGGCCTCTTATGCTAGCCAGTACTCCCGGGAGGGTCTGCCTTATCATCATCAGTAAAGACCCTGAACTGCACTGCAAAGCCTCTGAGTCGTTCCTGCTGCGCCCGTGCACCATCACTCCCAACATCCACATTCCCTTCCCTGAGGCTATACTCTTCCCGTGGGGAGTTATCCCATCCATTGCTGCGCACACCACACCAGCCTCAGCGGTCTGCCTCGCAGCGGCGGTACACCCTGACCGCAATCCACGGGTGGCATAGTCGGACATTAAACCATAAAAACCCTATAAAAGACTGCCATTAGTCTGACCTCCCTGAGCCACGGGACCGGGTTGCCACTACTACCCCCCAGCATCGTACAGAGGCCCGGTTACGGGTGCCCCACGGCCCAAGGGGCGAGTCACGTTCATCTCTGGGACACAGAACCCGTCTCCTTCCTGAGCGGTATGATGGCTGGACATTCCCATCTTGTTTGTACTTGTGTATAATTGTACAGATGAAAGAGGCACCTTCAGGTATCTAGAAATTGTAACCAAGGATGAGCCAGACTTGTGCAAGTCCACAATTCTCTTCCTGATATCTTGGCTGATTTCTTTAGGCTTTCCCATTTTGCTACACAAAGAAGCAGTGTGATTCAGGTGTACATTAAAATACATCCACAGGTGTGTCTCTTATTAACTCAGATGTTGCCAAAAAACCTATCAGAAGCTTCCAAACGCATGACATCATATGGGCAGTCCAGAATTGTTTAAGGGCATAGTAATCTTAGTGTATGTAAACTTTTGACTTTGCAGTAAGCAATAAAAATGCTTTAAAACATTCTCTCTCTCATTATTCTGGCATTTGGCAAATATTAATCATTATGGTATAATCCTAATTGACCTAAAACAGGAAAGGTTTATTCTGATTTCATGTCAGATATTGAGAAAAACCTGCAGATGTGTATGCAAACTTCTGGTTTCAACTGTAGATATGTGTGACGCGCCCCTGGGCCTGTGTCGCGCTGCGTTGCGCACGCGGGAGCTTACCCGGAGCCGGATCTGTTGAGGGTTGTAGTCTCGTGGCGGTGACCCGGTCCGTGCCCAGGGAGTCAAACTGAGCGGCGATGTATCAGCGGTAGATGTTGGACGACTACGCCACCCGTCGAGTACAGCTAAGGAGCTGCTGCTGCAGGGCAGACCGCTGAGGCCGGTGGTAGGATTGTGCAGCGTGATAGTATAACCCCCAATGGGAGGGGTATGGCCTCAGGGCAGCCGACGTGGATGATGGGGGTAGCAGGAACCACTCGGAGACGGTACGGTGTAGTTCAGGGTCTTTACTGGTGACAAAGATAGACCCTCCCGGAGTACTGGCTAGCGATTGGGGCCTGGTCAGTCCTTGAGCAGATGGGATCTCCCCTGGCCAGGCGGAGTTGTAGGCCTCCCAAACTAACTGTACTCTTCTGGCTACCTTGCTAGAGGTGGGTATAAGTAGCCCACGTCCCTCAGTGTACCGTGTGGTGCTCACCCGTATGGCCGGTGACTCGGGGCCGTCAGGTTTCTTGGCCAGAGGACCTGGAATCCCCTGCCTGACGGATTCTGCTGCTGGGTAGGAGTTAGTCCCCACAGCCTCGGACTCCGGGTCCGGTAAGAAATCTTCTCAGTCAGGGCGAGCTCTGCAGCTGCCAGCCCCTGACTCCTTGTAACACTGCTCCCACAGAGCTCCTGATGTTCTGTTCCTATATTTGCTTCTTTTCTCTGTCTCTACTTCTTCTCTACTCACTAACCCTGCCTCAGCCCTAGGTTTATATAGGGGAAGTTCTTCCCCTCCCAGGACTGGGCAGGAGGTGTGGCATGCATAGGATTCCTGACCAAGAGACCTCCCACCTGCTCTCAGACGTAATATCTCTATCACTGTGGCAACCAGACCCCTGGGGTGTCACATTCCCCCCTAGTGAAATTTAGTACTCCGGGACTAAACATATTTTAGAAAAACATAACAAGATATAACAATAACAATACAATAAAGAAACACATAAAGGTGGTCACGGCATGTCCGTAACCGGGTGCAGTCTTTGAAGAAAGCAAGGTGTCCATTTCACCAAAACAGGGAGACGTAACCAGGTAGGGGTCTGTCCTGCCCCGAGTCCTTAACAGTCTTTAGTCCGTCCTGGGTTACGCTCCAACTATGTACACAGGATTCCCGGTAAACCCACCAAAGACTCCTATAAACAAATAGAAACACATAATTATACACAAGCAACAAGAAAAACAGGTAACCACAAATAAAACAATTTATACACTTCAAATCCTCCAACGTGCGGGTAACTGGCCTCTAGTGGCCCTAGTGGACCTACGGAGCTGACTGTCTGGCCCTTAACTACAGGGTGTAGGAGCTGTCAAGGGTAAATTGGGCAGCTGTCTACGGGCCCCTTGGCTCACTAGGGATATGGCAGGCTCACTGCAAGCAGAGGGTTGATCCTCCTGATCTGCTGGTGTGGGGTCTTCTGCCTCCTGGACCGGCTGTTCTTCCAGCTCTACCTGTTGCTCCGTAGGTGCTTGGGATGCTGGTTGGAGGAAGGTGAGTACGGGTACCACAACTGCACCATTGACTTGAGTCCAAGACCGAGGGAAGTCTCCAAGCACAGTACTAACCATATCTTCCCTTTCCTCTACGGGTCGATGGTCTTCTTGTTCCTCTTCAGGGTTCCGTAGCTGTTCAGGACACTTCTTCAGGTGATCCCGGGATACAATGGCTGTGGTCTCCCCTCCGTCTTTACTGATGGTACAGACCTTCGGGTTCTCGTGGCTTGAGGGCAGTACGGTGTACGGGTCCTTCTCCCACTGGTCGTCCAACTTGTGGAGCCGTCTTTTCCTCTTCAAGACCTGCTCTCCGGGCACCAGGGGAACAGCGGGAGCATACTGGTTGTAAGTTTTCTCTTGTCTCTCCCTAGCCTGACAGAGACTTCGCTCCACGCTCTCCTGTACTTTCCGGTACTGCTGCTGCCTCTCTGTGTCCCAGTCTGCTTCTGGTGAAGTGTCCTCGGGTGTCAGGACTCCCATTTCCAGGTCAACAGGTAACTTACCAGGTCTCGCCCTCATTAGGTAAGCCGGGGTACAGTTGGTGGAACCTACCGGGATGTGGTTGTATAGGTCCACCAGATCGGGCAGCTTCTCAGGCCACAGACTGCGTTCTTCCAGGGGCAACGTTTTCAGAAGATCCATTACCACCTGGTTCATTTTCTCACAAAGTCCATTAGTTTGCGGATGATAGGGTGTCGTCCTTATCTTCCGGCAGCCATACAGATTGCAGAATTCCTGGAAGACCTCCGCTTCAAAGGCAGGTCCCTGGTCCGTCAGCACTTGGTCCGGGTACCCGTGTGGACGGCAGAAGTGCTGCTGGAAGGCTCTAGCTGCTGTTTGAGCCGTTAAGTCCTTGACGGGGACGACAACCAAGAACCGGGAGTAATTATCCACGATGGTTAACGCGTAGACGTAGCCACTTCTGCTTGGGGTCAGTTTTACATGATCCAAGGCTACCAGTTCCAACGGCTGCCGGGTGACGATGGACTGCAGGGGAGTCTTCTGGCTGGCACGGTCCTTCCTCCTCAGGTTGCACGGGCCACAGTCTCTGCACCACCTCTCGATGGTTCCCCTCATGCCTACCCAATGGAACCGCCCGCGCAGCAGGAACTCCAGCTTCTTCCATCCGAAATGCCCAGCTCCATCGTGGTATGCCTCCATCACCATGGCTGCGTCTCGTCGTGGCACCACTACTTGCCAGATTAGTTCATGCGTCCGGGAGTTAACCATCCTGCGGCACAACTTCCCCTTGTAAAGGAACAGTCTACTCTTTTCTGCCCACAGTTGCTTGGCTTCCTCCGGAGCGTCTGGGTCAAGGCGAGCCTCTGGCCGAGTCAGCATCTCCTTCACCAGCCGGACGGCAGGGTCACTGTCTTGCGTTTCCGCCCAGTTGTTGTGAGGTAAGGGGTTAAGCGTAGCGCCTTGCTTACTCCTTACCCGATGGGAATACTGGATAGTCCCATGACGGTGAAACGCGGGGAGTTCGACTTCTTCCAGTCCCTCTGGATCTTCTCCTACGTCCGGTAGGTTTGGCATCCTGGACAGGGCGTCCGCGTTGGTATTGGAGCGTCCTGCCCGGTATTTGATGGTGAACTCGTAGTTGGACAGGCGGGCCATCCATCTCTGCTCTAGGGCACCGAGTCTTGCCGTGTCCAGGTGTGTCAACGGGTTGTTATCCGTGTACACGACGAACCGGGAAGAAGCGAGGTAGTGCTTAAAGCGTTCGGTGACTGCCCACACCACTGCCAGGAACTCTAGCTTAAATGAGCTGTAATTCTCAGGGTTTCTTTCGGTGGGTCGCAGTTTTCGGCTGGCGTAAGCGATTACTCGCTCTTTCCCCTGCTGGATCTGGGACAGCACGGCTCCTAGCCCGATGTTACTTGCGTCGGTGTAGAGGATAAAGGGCTGGCTGTAATCCGGGTACGCCAGGATTTCATCCCCCGTGAGGGCCATTTTCAGCTGGCGGAAGGACTCTTCTTCCAACTTCTCCCATCTGAAGGGCGGCTTCTGGTTCTTGGCCTTCCGGGACTGGCCTATCAGGAGGTCCTGCATAGGAGCTGCCTTTTTGGTGAAACCGGGGATGAACCTGCGGTAGTAGCCTACCAACCCGAGGAACTGCCGCACTTCCTTTACACTGGAGGGACTTGGCCATTCCTTAATTGCGGTGATCTTATCAGGGTCGGGAGCCACTCCGTCAGCGCTCACCACGTGTCCCAGGTACTGCACCTTTGGTTTCAGGAGGTGACACTTGGAGGGTTTCACCTTTAGGCCGTAGCTTGCCAGAGCTTCGAACACTTCCGCCAGGTGTTTCAGGTGGTCCTCATAAGTCTTAGAATATACGATGACATCGTCCAGGTACAACAGGACCGTCTCGAAGTTTCTGTGGCCCAGACAGCACTCCATTAATCGTTGGAAGGTTCCTGGTGCGTTGCAGAGTCCGAACGGCATACAGGTAAACTCGCTAAGTCCCATCGGGGTGGTGAATGCGGTCTTCTCCCGGTCCGCCTCTGCTACAGGAACCTGCCAGTACCCACTAGTGAGATCCAAGGTAGAGAAGAAGTTAGCAGATCTTAAAGCAGCCAAAGACTCCTCTATCCTTGGTAAGGGGTACGCATCCTTGTGTGTGATACGGTTGATTTTCCGGTAATCTACACACATCCTCATGGTGTTGTCTTTCTTTTTGACTAAGACTAGTGGAGCTGCCCAGGTGCTACAGCTATCCCTGATCACCCCAGCCTCCTTCATGTCTCTAAGCATCCCCTTGGCGTGTTGGTAGTGTGCAGGGGGTACGGGTCGATACCTCTCTTTTATGGGAGGATGGTCTCCCGTGGGGATGTGGTGTTCTACCCCCTTGACTCGCCCGAAGTCTAACGGGTGTTTACTAAACACTCTCTCGTACTCTTGAACCACCCGATAGATTCCCTGTTTCTGGTGTGAGGGAGTGGAGTCAGTACCCAAATGTAGTTGCTGACACCAGTCCTCCATTGTTTTCTTAGAGCCGTTACCTTCCTCCGGGTGAGATGGAGGCAAGGGTTCCACAGATTGTATAGCATTTTGGTTAATGGTATATAATTTGGCTAGCGTGGCATACCGGGGCAGGTACACTTCCCTCTTCCTGATATTGATTATGCGAACGGGCACCCTCCCATGGCGTACATTAACCACCCCCCGTGCTGTCAAGATGGTGGGCCTACTGTCTGAGTAAACTGGTTCTACCATTGCCTGGTAATCTCTACCTCTCAGACCAATAGCTGCCCGGCACCAAATCATCATTTCACTTTTTGGGGGCATGGCAATAGGGAAAGGGTCACACATTCTCACGCTACCAATCTCACCGCCGGAGAGTTCCACCTGTTGCCGTCGCATCAGTGCCCGGATCTCTTTTTGGAGCACTCGCTGCTCGCCGGAGCTGGCGTTCTTGGCAACCTGCTGTAAAAGGAAAATCACCTCTGCAAGACAATTTTCAATTACATTAGTTCCTAGAGTTATCTTTGGGTGACTCTCGTGTTTGTCAATGTCTACAATGATCAGTCCCTGTGCTGCCAGTTCGACTCTACCGATTTTAATGGTCACCTCTTTAAATCCAATCTGTGGCACGGGCTGACCATTGCTGGCGATGATACTCAAGTCGTCGTCAGGGTAGCGGGTGATATCCGAGTCATTCCAGTACTGCTTGAAGAGCACGTACGGGATGGTGGTGACCTGTGACCCGGTGTCCAGTAGGGCACTCATAGGAATGCCATCCAGTACCACGGGTAAGACTGGACGTCCTCCCACATATTTGTCGCGCCAGTTCGATGGGCCTGGTGATCTTTTTCCTGGGGGTTGGCCCTCTACCCCAGGTTGTGCCAGTTTAAAGGACAGTACCTTGCCATATGTCCGGGTTGATTGCAGCGGCGGCAGATGGGTCGTCCGTCCTCGTTGTATCGGTCGCTGGGTCTTCCTCTGGCCGGTGGGGTCCTCCTTGGTCGACGCCACGGGATGTCCTCCGGTCCGGATGCCAGCTGGATCTTCCCTGGAGTGGAAACCTGTAAAGACTGCACAGTTCGGGTTAGCGCAGCAACGCTTTTAGCTAGCTCTTGGACCTGATGGTGCAGGTCTGGAGCCGGGTCATTGTTCAAAGCCTGCGCATCAGCTCCCACAGGCCCTGCCGACAAGGGCGCCGCCTCCTGGTGGTAAGTGGTAGTGGGGCGTCTGGGGGTCACAACGCCACTTGGTGCCGGTTCTCGAAGCACCCGGATGGCTCTGTCCTTGAACTGTGCAAATCCCAGATGAGGGTCCTGTAAGGCCATTGCCCGCAACTGGGTTCGGTGGGCATTGCAATATAAACCCTCTATAAATTGTTCAGTCAACAGCCTGTCCTCGTCTCCCACGCCGTCAGGGTCGGTCTGCTTAATGGCTCTCAGGGCCTCTTGTAGGTTCAGGGCATAGTCCCTTATACTCTCGTGTGCTCGCTGCTTGCACCCGTAGAATCTAAGCTTGATCTCGGCTGAGGTGCGGCTATCAAAGGTGTCCCTCAGCCGGGTTAGTATCCCTGCGACAGTCCTCCCCCCAGGTGGCCAGGACTTTACCTCCCTTCGGGCTGCCCCAGTTAATTGGGCCACCAGGATGCTCACTTTTTGCTCTTCTGTGAGGGGGTACACCTGGAAGAGGCTATCCAGCTTTTCTCTAAAGTCATGCAGGGTATGTGACTCCCCTGAGTACTGGGGTAGCCAGGCCGCTCCCGGGATATAGGGCATGGTGAAAGGCATGACTGCAGCAGCGGTGGCGCTGGCGGGGGTTGAGGCAGTGAAGCTCTCCTCCGTATCCGACATCCTCCTCCCCCCTAGTGGACCGTGGCCTACCTTGCGATGATCCTCTTCCGTAGGCCGCGGCTCCGCAGTAGATCGTCAGCGTTGAGGACCTTCCGTCGCGCTCCTGTGACGTCGGCGTCTGCTGGGCTCCTTCCAGGACCTTACGCGACGTCCGGACGTGAGGCGGGGCTTCAGTTCTCGCGCGCTTTCGGAGTCCACGCCCCTCTTCTTCCCGCGCGACGTCTTCAAGATGGCGTCCAACGGCGGGAAAACTCCACGGAAGGCGGGAAGAAGGCTGAAAATGGCGCCGGATGGCGGGAATCTTCACCGATGGCGGGAAGAAGGCTGAAGATGGCGCCGGATGGCGGGAATCTTCACCACAGGTAAGTTTGAACAGTCTTTTTCAGGCACGCAGTACCCGGTGGTTGCGGGCACGAAATCCTGCCGACTACGCCAAAAGTTGACGCGCCCCTGGGCCTGTGTCGCGCTGCGTTGCGCACGCGGGAGCTTACCCGGAGCCGGATCTGTTGAGGGTTGTAGTCTCGTGGCGGTGACCCGGTCCGTGCCCAGGGAGTCAAACTGAGCGGCGATGTATCAGCGGTAGATGTTGGACGACTACGCCACCCGTCGAGTACAGCTAAGGAGCTGCTGCTGCAGGGCAGACCGCTGAGGCTGGTGGTAGGATTGTGCAGCGTGATAGTATAACCCCCAACGGGAGGGGTATGGCCTCAGGGCAGCCGACGTGGATGATGGGGGTAGCAGGAACCACTCGGAGACGGTACGGTGTAGTTCAGGGTCTTTACTGGTGACAAAGATAGACCCTCCCGGAGTACTGGCTAGCGATTGGGGCCTGGTCAGTCCTTGAGCAGATGGGATCTCCCCTGGCCAGGCGGAGTTGTAGGCCTCCCAAACTAACTGTACTCTTCTGGCTACCTTGCTAGAGGCGGGTATAAGTAGCCCACGTCCCTCAGTGTACCGTGTGGTGCTCACCCGTATGGCCGGTGACTCGGGGCCGTCGGGTTTCTTGGCCAGAGGACCTGGAATCCCCTGCCTGACGGATTCTGCTGCTGGGTAGGAGTTAGTCCCCACAGCCTCGGACTCCGGGTCCGGTAAGAAATCTTCTCAGTCAGGGCGAGCTCTGCAGCTGCCAGCCCCTGACTCCTTGTAACACTGCTCCCACAGAGCTCCTGATGTTCTGTTCCTATATTTGCTTCTTTTCTCTGTCTCTACTTCTTCTCTACTCACTAACCCTGCCTCAGCCCTAGGTTTATATAGGGGAAGTTCTTCCCCTCCCAGGACTGGGCAGGAGGTGTGGCATGCATAGGATTCCTGACCAAGAGACCTCCCACCTGCTCTCAGACGTAATATCTCTATCACTGTGGCAACCAGACCCCTGGGGTGTCACATGTGTATATATGTATATATATTATGTATAGTTCAGGACATGCAATGTTTAGAGCAAAATTAGGGAAAATGGTTCCAAATTACGAAGAATGAATCTGACAAAATTTGAATTTGACGATTGGCTTGAATCAGGTCAGGAAATTTTGATTCACACTGAATCAATTTGATGTAATTTTTTTTTATGTTTTAAGATCTCTCTAGACCCCAGAACATAAAAATATGTGAAACAAAATAAAAAAAATATTCTCAACTAACCATCATCTGCCTCGGGGGAAGCAGCTCTTGTCTGGTTCAGTTGTATAAGGCTACTGATGCATCTTTGGCACCAACAGTGTTGTGCAATGTCTTCACGTGGAGGGGCGATGCAAGTACGGACATGACTGGTTCTACTTAGCACCATAGATGACAAAGTTCCCTTTGAAGAGACCACACTGAAGAATACGACCAGCCCAGACCATCGTTGGCAAAATTGGAGAGGGACAGTTGAGTATAACGTTTTAATTCCTACCTGAAAATTGACTGTCTTGTGCCACATGCTGGAACTGGTCACCCTTTAAGTCAGTGTTGACCCTATAATGATCCTTAACAAATGATATAGGATAATCAGCCAAACCAGTAACCTACCAGTATCGTCATGAGTGGCTAGACCCCAAAACAACTGTTTGCACATGGAGGTCTTATCCTGGTTCACCCGGATATCATAAGTGACATGGCAAAGACTCATTATAGGGTCAATATTGACTTATAGGGTGGATATGTCCAACAGGTGGCACTAGACCGCCATCATTTATGCTCCTGGAAAAGACCTATTTGCATTTTCCTTTTCTCCAAGGTGAAACCTATTTGTCTCTCTACGCCAACCTGGTGTTCTGCTTAAGAAGAAAATTTAGCCCCTAGGACCTTTTTTTTAAAAATCCCCAATTCCACATGTTTTCCAGAAATGTTTTGAAGGTATAAAATAAAGATCCAATCCCACCTCTTACCATAAACAATCCAATATCAATGTATCCATTTCATTACAAACCTATTTATCTAGCCTCATCTTACAGGAAAAAGAAAACAAAAGGAGAAAATAAATATTACGTCTCGATCAGTTTTCGAAACTATCGCTCCGATCTTCGTGATTTGTGATTCTTTTTCTAAAAAATAAAAAAAATAAAAAGCTAAAACTGTTCAAATGAGCTTTTTTTTTTTAACAAAAGCATCTACTTTCACTGAACAGAATGTTTCCCGTGTTCCTCCTATGAGACTGTGATCATTATTAAATGCTCCTTCTCGAGTGCACATTGTATCTGCTGGCGGAGAGATCTACTGTTACATTATCTCCACGATATTCTGAAGATGTACACAACCTAAAGCAAAGAAAATCCAGCCAGATGGCACAATAGAACATTGCAACCTCATTCTTTCCATTATCCTAAAGATACAAAGTAACATCACTTATCTTCAGGAATATTGTGATACTGAACAAAAAAAAATCAAAAAACATTTGTCAGCCGAGCCAGATAATGCAGAGCTCTGCTACTCCGCACACAGATCAGCAATCAAACCTCCTTTACTAAAGCATCACACAATGAATGAAACATCTCACAAACCTTGATTTATATTTGGCGCGGCCGGGCATCCAGACGTCCACACAGAGGTATCCTACCGATCACAAAGAAAGTTATATTTTCTGCTATCGACCTCTGACCTTTATTTTGTTATATTTTCTTCTGTGATAAAAAATACCCCTCGGATATAACTTCTGAAGGAAAAAAAAAAAGGTTTCCACAATATATCTTACTGTAAAAGTTAGGGACAAAGGCTAAATTACAGATGTATATACAGTGAAGGAAATAAGTATTTGATCCCTTGCTGTTTTTGTAAGTTTTCCCACTGACAAAGACGTGAACAGTTTATCATTTTAAGGGTAGGTTAATTGTAACATTGAGAGATAGAATATCCAAAAAAAATCAAGAAAGTCACATTCTATAAATTAGATAAATCGAGGGATCGGTGGCGGCGATAGCGGCAGTAGATGGCGGCGGCGGAGCCAGCAGGCGGCGGCAGCAGAAGAGGTATCTGCCTGGGAGAAGGGGCCTTGCCTGGTACCAGGGCCGGTTTCTTGATGTGAGCGGCGTGAGCTGCTTCCGGTGCGCGTGGCCATCTTTCTGAAGTTGATCTACAAGAAAATGGCCACCGGAGCCGGCACATGCGCTCTGCTACGCCGGCGGCCATTTTCCTGTAGATCTCAGCTTCAGAAAGATGGACGCGAGCATCGGAAGCCGCTCACGCCGCTCTGCCACGCTACTCACAGCAAGACAACGGCCCCGGTATAAGGCCCCAGGGCCCCAGCCACCTCTCACCCAGGCCACAAACCCCAAGCCCCCAGCCACCACTCACCCAGGCCCCAAACCCCAGCCACCACTCACGCAGGCCCCAAGCCCCAGTGCCAGCCATCACTCCCACAGACCCCAAGCCCCCACTCACCCAGGTCCCAAGCCCCCAGCCACCACTCACCCAGGTCCCAAGCCCCCAGCCATCACTCCCCCACGCCCCAAGCCCCAGTGACAACTATCACTCACCCAGGTCCCAAGCCCCCAGCCACCACTCACCCAGGTCCCAAGCCCCCAGCCATCACTCCCCCACGCCCCAAGTCCCAGTGACAACTATCACTCCCACAGGCCCCAAGCCCCCACTCACCCAGGCCCCAAGCCCCCAGAGCCAGCCACTACTCACCCAGGCCCCAAGCCCCAAGCCCCCAGAGCCAGCCACTACTCACCCAGGCACCAAGCCCCCAGCGTCAGCCACCACTCACCCAGAGCCACCAGGTGCTCAGTGCAGGCCACCAACACCAGGCACCCAGGCCACCAGGCACCCAGCCCCAGGCCACCAGGTGCTCATTAGAGGCCACCAGCACCAGGCAGCCATGTCACCAGGCCCCCAGCCCCAGGCCACCAGCGCCAGGCACCCAGGCCACCAAGTGACCAGCGCAAGCCACCAGCGCCAGGCCCGGCTTCCTGAAGGACCTTGCCTCCTGTGCCCCAGCTATACGGCCCATCCAGGTAAGATACCTATTCAGACTATAAGATGGACCCCCATCTCATGAAAAAATTTTTTTTCCTATTTTCCACCCCAAAATTTGGGGTGCGTCTTATGGTCCGGTGCGTCTTATAGTCTGAAAAATACGGCAATTTATGCAATGTGATTTTCTTGATTTTTTTGGGGACATTCTATCTCTCAATGTTAAAATTAACCTTCCCTTAAAATTATAGACTGTTCATATCTTTGTCAGTGGGCAAACTTACAAAAACAGCAAGGGATCAAATAATTATATCTTTCACTGTAGATATTTTGGACTAAATATAATAGAACAGTAGTCATCCCCGGAAAATAGCTGCAATGTCATCTGCTGTACAGGTGTATCATTGCAAAATAAAAAGTAGGATGAGTTTGTACCTGTATTTAACATTAATTATCCTGTACTGACCCTGAGTTATATCTTGTATTATACTCCAGAGCTGCACTCACTATTCTGCTGGTGCAGTCACTGTGTACATACATTACATTACTGATCCTGAGTTACCTCCTGTATTATACTCCAGAGCTGCACTCATTATTCTGCTGGTGCAGTCAATGTGTACATACATTACATTACTGATCCTGAGTTACCTCCTGTATTATACTCCAGAGCTGCACTCACTATTCTGCTGGTGCAGTCACTGTGTACATACATTACATTACTGATCCTGAGTTACATCCTGTATTATACTCCAGAGCTGCACTCACTATTCTGCTGGTGCAGTCACTGTGTACACACATTACATTACTGATCCTGTACTGATCCTGAGTTACATCCTGTATTATACTCCAGAGCTGCACTCACTATTCTGCTGGTGCAGTCACTGTGTACATACATTACATTACTGATCCTGAGTTACCTCCTGTATTATACTCCAGAGCTGCACTCATTATTCTGCTGGTGCAGTCACTGTGTACATACATTACATTACTGATCCTGAGTTACCTCCTGTATTATACTCCAGAGCTGCACTCACTATTCTGCTGGTGCAGTCACTGTGTACATACATTACATTACTGATCCTGAGTTACATCCTGTATTATACTCCAGAGCTGCACTCACTATTCTGCTGGTGCAGTCACTGTGTACACACATTACATTACTGATCCTGTACTGATCCTGAGTTACATCCTGTATTATACTCCAGAGCTGCACTCACTATTCTGCTGGTGCAGTCACTGTGTACATACATTACATTACTGATCCTGAGTTACGTCCTGTATTATACTCCAGAGCTGCGCTCTCTATTCTGCTGGTGCAGTCACTGTGAACATACATTACATTACTGATCCTGAGTTACATCCTGTATTATACTCCAGAGCTGCACTCACTATTCGGCTGGTGCAGTCACTGTGTACATGCATTACATTACTGATCCTGAGTTACATCCTGTATTATACTCCAGAGCTGCACTCACTATTCTGCTGGTGCAGTCACTGTGTACATACACTACTGATCCCGAGTTACATCCTGTATTATACTCCAGAGCTGCAGTCACTATTCTGCTGGTGCAGTCACTGTGTACATACATTACATTACTGATCCTGAGTTACATCCTGTATTATACTCCAGAGCTGCACTCACTATTCTGCTGGTGCCGTCACTGTGTACATACACTACTGATCCTGAGTTATATCCTGTATTATACTCCAGAGCTGCAGTCACTATTCTGCTGGTGCAGTCACTGTGTACATACATTACATTACTGATCCTGAGTTTCATCCTGTACTATACCCCAGAGCTGCACTCACTATTCTGCTGGTGCAGTCACTGTGTACTTACACTACTGATCCTGAGTTACATCCTGTATTATACTCCAGAGCTGCACTCACTATTCTGCTGGTGCAGTCACTGTGTACATACATTACATTACTGATCCTGAGTTACATCCTGTACTATACCCCAGAGCTGCACTCACTATTCTGCTGGTGCAGTCACTGTGTACTTACACTACTGATCCTGAGTTACATCCTGTATTATACTCCAGAGCTGCACTCACTATTCTGCTGGTGTAGTCACTGTGTACATACATTACATTACTGATCCTGAGTTACATCCTGTATTATACTCCAGAGCTGCAGTCACTATTCTGCTGGTGCAGTCACTGTGTACATACATTACATTACTGATCCTGTACTGATCCCGAGTTACATCCTGCATTATACTCCAGAGCTGCACTCACTATTCTGCTTGTGCAGTCACTGTGTACATACACTACTGATCCTGAGTTACATCCTGTATTATACTCCAGAGCTGCAGTCACTATTCTGCTGGTGCAGTCACTGTGTACATACATTACATTACTGATCCTGTACTGATCCCGAGTTACATCCTGTATTATACTCCAGAGCTGCACTCACTATTCTGCTTGTGCAGTCACTGTGTACATACACTACTGATCCTGAGTTACATCCTGTATTATACTCCAGAGCTGCAGTCACTATTCTGCTGGTGCAGTCACTGTGTACATACATTACATTACTGATCCTGAGTTTCATCCTGTATTATACCCCAGAGCTGCACTCACTATTCTGCTGGTGCAGTCACTTTGTACATACACTACTAATTCTGAGATACATCCTATATTATACCCCAGAGCTGCACTCACTATTCTGCTGGTGCAGTCACTGTGTACATACATTACATTACTGATCCTGAGTTACCTCCTGTATTATACTCCAGAGCTGTAGTCACTATTCTGCTGGTGCAGTCACTGTGTACATACATTACATTACTGATCCTGAGTTTCATCCTGTATTATACCCCAGAGCTGCTCTCACTATTCTGCTGGTGCAGTCACTGTGTACATACACTACTGATTCTGAGATACATCCTGTATTATACCCCAGAGCTGCACTCACTATTCTGCTGGTGCAGTCACTGTGTACATACATTACATTACTGATCCTGAGTTACCTCCTGTATTATTCTCCAGAGCTGCACTCACTATTCTGCTGGTGCAGTCACTATGTACATACATTACATTACTGATCCTGAGTTACCTCCTGTATTATTCTCCAGAGCTGCACTCACTTTTCTGCTGGTGCAGTCACTATGTACATACATTACATTACTGATACTGAGTTACCTCCTGTATTATTCTCCAGAGCTGGACTCACTATTCTGCTGGTGCAGTCACTATGTACATATATTACATTACTGATCGTGAGTTACCTCCAGTATTATACTCCAGAGCTGCACTCACTATTCTTCTGGTGCAGTCACTGTGTACTTACATTACATTACTGATCCTGAGTTACCTCCTGTATTATTCTCCAGAGCTGCACTCACTATTCTGCTGGTGCAGTCACTATGTACATACATTAGATTACTGATCCTGAGTTACCTCCTGTATTATTCTCCAGAGCTGCACTCACTTTTCTGCTGGTGCAGTCACTATGTACATACATTACATTACTGATACTGAGTTACCTCCTGTATTATTCTCCAGAGCTGGACTCACTATTCTGTTGGTGCAGTCACTATGTACATATATTACATTACTGATCCTGAGTTACCTCCAGTATTATACTCCAGAGCTGCACTCACTATTTTGCTGGTGCAGTCACTATGTACATACATTACATTACTGATCCTGAGTTACATCCTGTATTATATTACAGAGCTGCACTCACTATTCTGCTGGTGCAGTCACTGTGTACATACATTATATTACTGATCCAGAGTTACATCCTGTATTATACTCCAGAGCTGCACTCGCTATTCTGCTGGTGCAGTCACTGTGTACATACATTACATTACTGATCCTGAGTTACATCCTGTATTATTCTCCAGAGCTGCACTCACTATTCTGCTGGTGCAGTCACTGTGTATATACATTACATTACTGATCCTGAGTTACATCCTGTATTATACTCCAGAGCTGCACTCACTACTCTGCTGGTGCAGTCACTGTGTACATACATTACATTACTGATCCTGAGTTACATCCTGTATTATACTCCAGAGCTGCACTCACTACTCTGCTGGTGCAGTCACTGTGTACATACATTACATTACTGATCCTGAGTTACATCCTGTATTATTCTCCAGAGCTGCACTCGCTATTCTGCTGGTGCAATCACTGTGTACATACATTACATTACTGATCCTGAGTTACCTCCTGTATTATTCTCCAGAGCTGCACTCACTATTCTGCTGGTGCAGTCACTGTGTACATACATTACATTACTGATCCTGAGTTACATCCTGTATTATACTCCAGAGCTGCACTCGCTATTCTGCTGGTGCAGTCACTATGTACATACATTACATTACTGATCCTGAGTTACATCCTGTATTATTCTCCAGAGCTGCACTCACTATTCTGCTGGTGCAGTCACTGTGTACATACATTACATTACTGATCCTGAGTTACCTCCTGTATTATACTCCAGAGCTGCACTCACTATTCTGCTGGTGCAGTCACTGTGTACATACATTACATTACTGATCCTGAGTTACATCCTGTATTATACTCCAGAGCTGCACTCACTATTCTGCTGGTGCAGTCACTGTATACATACATTACAATACTGATCCTGAGTTACATCCTGTATTATACTCCAGAGCTGCACTCACTATTCTGCTGGTGCAGTCACTGTGCACATACATTACATTACTGATCCTGAGTTACATCCTGTATTATACTCCAGAGCTGCACTCACTATTCTGCTGGTGCAGTCACTGTGCACATACATTACAATACTGATCCTGAGTTACATCCTGTATTATACCCCAGAGCTGCACTCACTATTCTTCTGGTGGAGTCACTGTTTACATACATTACATTACTGATCCTGAGTTGCATCCTGTATTATACTCCAGAGCTGCACTCAGTATTCTGCTGGTGCAGTCACTGTGTACATACATTACATTACTGATCCTGAGTTACATCCTGCACTATACTCCAGAGCTGCACTCACTATTCTGCTGGTGCAGTCACTGTGTACATACATTACATTACTGAACCTGAGTTACATCCTGTATTATACTCCAGAGCTGCACTCACTATTCTGCTGGTGCAGTCACTGTGTACATACATTACATTACTGATCCTGAGTTACATCCTGTATTATACTCCAGAGCTGCACTCACTATTCTGCTGGTGCAGTCACTATGTACATACATTACATTACTGATCCTGAGTTACATCCTGTATTATACTCCAGAGCTGCACTCACTATTCTGCTGGTGCAGTCACTGTGTACATACATTATATTACTGATCCTGAGTTACATCCTGTATAATACTCCAGAGCTGCACTTGCTATTCTGCTGGTGCAGTCACTGTGTACATACATTACATTACTGATCCTGAGTTACATTCTGTATTATTCTCCAGAGCTGCACTCACTATTCTGCTGGTGCAGTCACTGTGTACATACATTACATTACTGATCCTGAGTTACCTCCTGTATTATACTCCAGAGCTGCACTCACTATTCTGCTGGAGCAGTCACTGTGTACATACATTACATTACTGATCCTGAGTTACATCCTGTATTATACTCCAGAGCTGCACTCACTATTCTGCTGGTGCAGTCACTGTGCACATACATTACAATACTGATCCTGAGGTACATCCTGTATTATACTCCAGAGCTGCACTCACTATTCTGCTGGTGCAGTCACTGTGCACATACATTACATTACTGATCCTGAGTTACATCCTGTATTATACTCCAGAGCTGCACTCACTATTCTGCTGGTGCAGTCACTGTGCACATACATTACAATACTGATCCTGAGTTACATCCTGTATTATACCCCAGAGCTGCACTCACTATTCTTCTGGTGGAGTCACTGTTTACATACATTACATTACTGATCCTGAGTTGCATCCTGTATTATACTCCAGAGCTGCACTCAGTATTCTGCTGGTGCAGTCACTGTGTACATACATTACATTACTGATCCTGAGTTACATCCTGCACTATACTCCAGAGCTGCACTCACTATTCTGCTGGTGCAGTCACTGTGTACATACATTACATTACTGAACCTGAGTTACATCCTGTATTATACTCTAGAGCTGCACTCACTATTCTGCTGGTGCAGTCACTGTGTACATACATTACATTACTGATCCTGAGTTACATCCTGTATTATACTCCAGAGCTGCACTCACTATTCTGCTGGTGCAGTCACTATGTACATACATTACACTACTGATCCTGAGTTACATCCTGTATTATACTCCAGAGCTGCAGTCACTATTCTGCTGGTGCAGTCACTGTGTACATACATTACATTACTGATCCTGAGTTTCATCCTGTATTATACCCCAGAGCTGCACTCACTATTCTGCTGGTGCAGTCACTTTGTACATACACTACTAATTCTGAGATACATCCTATATTATACCCCAGAGCTGCACTCACTATTCTGCTGGTGCAGTCACTGTGTACATACATTACATTACTGATCCTGAGTTACCTCCTGTATTATACTCCAGAGCTGTAGTCACTATTCTGCTGGTGCAGTCACTGTGTACATACATTACATTACTGATCCTGAGTTTCATCCTGTATTATACCCCAGAGCTGCTCTCACTATTCTGCTGGTGCAGTCACTGTGTACATACACTACTGATTCTGAGATACATCCTGTATTATACCCCAGAGCTGCACTCACTATTCTGCTGGTGCAGTCACTGTGTACATACATTACATTACTGATCCTGAGTTACCTCCTGTATTATTCTCCAGAGCTGCACTCACTATTCTGCTGGTGCAGTCACTATGTACATACATTACATTACTGATCCTGAGTTACCTCCTGTATTATTCTCCAGAGCTGCACTCACTTTTCTGCTGGTGCAGTCACTATGTACATACATTACATTACTGATACTGAGTTACCTCCTGTATTATTCTCCAGAGCTGGACTCACTATTCTGCTGGTGCAGTCACTATGTACATATATTACATTACTGATCCTGAGTTACCTCCAGTATTATACTCCAGAGCTGCACTCACTATTCTTCTGGTGCAGTCACTGTGTACTTACATTACATTACTGATCCTGAGTTACCTCCTGTATTATTCTCCAGAGCTGCACTCACTATTCTGCTGGTGCAGTCACTATGTACATACATTAGATTACTGATCCTGAGTTACCTCCTGTATTATTCTCCAGAGCTGCACTCACTTTTCTGCTGGTGCAGTCACTATGTACATACATTACATTACTGATACTGAGTTACCTCCTGTATTATTCTCCAGAGCTGGACTCACTATTCTGTTGGTGCAGTCACTATGTACATATATTACATTACTGATCCTGAGTTACCTCCAGTATTATACTCCAGAGCTGCACTCACTATTTTGCTGGTGCAGTCACTATGTACATACATTACATTACTGATCCTGAGTTACATCCTGTATTATATTACAGAGCTGCACTCACTATTCTGCTGGTGCAGTCACTGTGTACATACATTATATTACTGATCCAGAGTTACATCCTGTATTATACTCCAGAGCTGCACTCGCTATTCTGCTGGTGCAGTCACTGTGTACATACATTACATTACTGATCCTGAGTTACATCCTGTATTATTCTCCAGAGCTGCACTCACTATTCTGCTGGTGCAGTCACTGTGTATATACATTACATTACTGATCCTGAGTTACATCCTGTATTATACTCCAGAGCTGCACTCACTACTCTGCTGGTGCAGTCACTGTGTACATACATTACATTACTGATCCTGAGTTACATCCTGTATTATACTCCAGAGCTGCACTCACTACTCTGCTGGTGCAGTCACTGTGTACATACATTACATTACTGATCCTGAGTTACATCCTGTATTATTCTCCAGAGCTGCACTCGCTATTCTGCTGGTGCAATCACTGTGTACATACATTACATTACTGATCCTGAGTTACCTCCTGTATTATTCTCCAGAGCTGCACTCACTATTCTGCTGGTGCAGTCACTGTGTACATACATTACATTACTGATCCTGAGTTACATCCTGTATTATACTCCAGAGCTGCACTCGCTATTCTGCTGGTGCAGTCACTATGTACATACATTACATTACTGATCCTGAGTTACATCCTGTATTATTCTCCAGAGCTGCACTCACTATTCTGCTGGTGCAGTCACTGTGTACATACATTACATTACTGATCCTGAGTTACCTCCTGTATTATACTCCAGAGCTGCACTCACTATTCTGCTGGTGCAGTCACTGTGTACATACATTACATTACTGATCCTGAGTTACATCCTGTATTATACTCCAGAGCTGCACTCACTATTCTGCTGGTGCAGTCACTGTATACATACATTACAATACTGATCCTGAGTTACATCCTGTATTATACTCCAGAGCTGCACTCACTATTCTGCTGGTGCAGTCACTGTGCACATACATTACATTACTGATCCTGAGTTACATCCTGTATTATACTCCAGAGCTGCACTCACTATTCTGCTGGTGCAGTCACTGTGCACATACATTACAATACTGATCCTGAGTTACATTCTGTATTATACCCCAGAGCTGCACTCACTATTCTTCTGGTGGAGTCACTGTTTACATACATTACATTACTGATCCTGAGTTGCATCCTGTATTATACTCCAGAGCTGCACTCAGTATTCTGCTGGTGCAGTCACTGTGTACATACATTACATTACTGATCCTGAGTTACATCCTGCACTATACTCCAGAGCTGCACTCACTATTCTGCTGGTGCAGTCACTGTGTACATACATTACATTACTGAACCTGAGTTACATCCTGTATTATACTCCAGAGCTGCACTCACTATTCTGCTGGTGCAGTCACTGTGTACATACATTACATTACTGATCCTGAGTTACATCCTGTATTATACTCCAGAGCTGCACTCACTATTCTGCTGGTGCAGTCACTATGTACATACATTACATTACTGATCCTGAGTTACATCCTGTATTATACTCCAGAGCTGCACTCACTATTCTGCTGGTGCAGTCACTGTGTACATACATTATATTACTGATCCTGAGTTACATCCTGTATAATACTCCAGAGCTGCACTTGCTATTCTGCTGGTGCAGTCACTGTGTACATACATTACATTACTGATCCTGAGTTACATTCTGTATTATTCTCCAGAGCTGCACTCACTATTCTGCTGGTGCAGTCACTGTGTACATACATTACATTACTGATCCTGAGTTACCTCCTGTATTATACTCCAGAGCTGCACTCACTATTCTGCTGGAGCAGTCACTGTGTACATACATTACATTACTGATCCTGAGTTACATCCTGTATTATACTCCAGAGCTGCACTCACTATTCTGCTGGTGCAGTCACTGTGCACATACATTACAATACTGATCCTGAGGTACATCCTGTATTATACTCCAGAGCTGCACTCACTATTCTGCTGGTGCAGTCACTGTGCACATACATTACATTACTGATCCTGAGTTACATCCTGTATTATACTCCAGAGCTGCACTCACTATTCTGCTGGTGCAGTCACTGTGCACATACATTACAATACTGATCCTGAGTTACATCCTGTATTATACCCCAGAGCTGCACTCACTATTCTTCTGGTGGAGTCACTGTTTACATACATTACATTACTGATCCTGAGTTGCATCCTGTATTATACTCCAGAGCTGCACTCAGTATTCTGCTGGTGCAGTCACTGTGTACATACATTACATTACTGATCCTGAGTTACATCCTGCACTATACTCCAGAGCTGCACTCACTATTCTGCTGGTGCAGTCACTGTGTACATACATTACATTACTGAACCTGAGTTACATCCTGTATTATACTCTAGAGCTGCATTCACTATTCTGCTGGTGCAGTCACTGTGTACATACATTACATTACTGATCCTGAGTTACATCCTGTATTATACTCCAGAGCTGCACTCACTATTCTGCTGGTGCAGTCACTATGTACATACATTACATTACTGATCCTGAGTTACATCCTGTATTATACTCCAGAGCTGCACTCACTATTCTGCTGGTGCAGTCACTGTGTACATACATTATATTACTGATCCTGAGTTACATCCTGTATAATACTCCAGAGCTGCACTTGCTATTCTGCTTGTGCAGTCACTGTGTGCATACATTACATTACTGATCCTGAGTTACATTCTGTATTATTCTCCAGAGCTGCACTCACTATTCTGCTGGTGCAGTCACTGTGTGCATACATTAAATTACTGATCCTGAGTTACATCCTGTATTATACTCCAGAGCTGCACTCACTATTCTGCTGGTGCAGTCACTGTGTACATACATTACATTACTGATCCTGAGTTACCTCCTGTATTATATTGCAGAGCTGCACTCACTATTCTGCTGGTGCAATCACTGTGTACATACATTACATTACTGATCCTGAGTTACCTCCTGTATTATTCTCCAGAGCTGCATTCACTATTCTGCTTGTGCAGTCACTGTGTATATACATTACATTACTGATCCTGAGTTACCTCCTGTATTATACTCCAGAGCTGCACTCACTATTCTGCTGGTGCAGTCACTGTGTGCATACATTAAATTACTGCTCCTGAGTTACATCCTGTATTATACTCCAGAGCTGCACTCACTCTTCTGCTGGTGGAGTCACTGTGTACGTACATTACATTACTGATCCTGAGTTACATCCTGTATTATACTCCAGAGCTGCACTCACTATTTTGCTGGTGCAGTCACTATGTACATACATTACATTACTGATCCTGAGTTACATCCTGTATTATATTACAGAGCTGCACTCACTATTCTGCTGGTGCAGTCACTGTGTACATACATTATATTACTGATCCAGAGTTACATCCTGTATTATACTCCAGAGCTGCACTCGCTATTCTGCTGGTGCAGTCACTGTGTACATACATTACATTACTGATCCTGAGTTACATCCTGTATTATTCTCCAGAGCTGCACTCACTATTCTGCTGGTGCAGTCACTGTGTATATACATTACATTACTGATCCTGAGTTACATCCTGTATTATACTCCAGAGCTGCACTCACTACTCTGCTGGTGCAGTCACTGTGTACATACATTACATTACTGATCCTGAGTTACATCCTGTATTATACTCCAGAGCTGCACTCACTACTCTGCTGGTGCAGTCACTGTGTACATACATTACATTACTGATCCTGAGTTACATCCTGTATTATTCTCCAGAGCTGCACTCGCTATTCTGCTGGTGCAATCACTGTGTACATACATTACATTACTGATCCTGAGTTACATCCTGTATTATTCTCCAGAGCTGCACTCACTATTCTGCTGGTGCAGTCACTGTGTACATACATTACATTACTGATCCTGAGTTACATCCTGTATTATACTCCAGAGCTGCACTCGCTATTCTGCTGGTGCAGTCACTATGTACATACATTACATTACTGATCCTGAGTTACATCCTGTATTATTCTCCAGAGCTGCACTCACTATTCTGCTGTTGCAGTCACTGTGTACATACATTACATTACTGATCCTGAGTTACATCCTGTATTATACTCCAGAGCTGCACTCACTATTCTGCTGGTGCAGTCACTGTGTACATACATTACATTACTGATCCTGAGTTACATCCTGTATTATACTCCAGAGCTGCACTCACTATTCTGCTGGTGCAGTCACTGTATACATACATTACAATACTGATCCTGAGTTACATCCTGTATTATACTCCAGAGCTGCACTCACTATTCTGCTGGTGCAGTCACTGTGCACATACATTACATTACTGATCCTGAGTTACATCCTGTATTATACTCCAGAGCTGCACTCACTATTCTGCTGGTGCAGTCACTGTGCACATACATTACAATACTGATCCTGAGTTACATCCTGTATTATACCCCAGAGCTGCACTCACTATTCTTCTGGTGGAGTCACTGTTTACATACATTACATTACTGATCCTGAGTTGCATCCTGTATTATACTCCAGAGCTGCACTCACTATTCTGCTGGTGCAGTCACTGTGTACATACATTACATTACTGATCCCGAGTTACATCCTGCACTATACTCCAGAGCTGCACTCACTATTCTGCTGGTGCAGTCACTGTGTACATACATTACATTACTGAACCTGAGTTACATCCTGTATTATACTCCAGAGCTGCACTCACTATTCTGCTGGTGCAGTCACTGTGTACATACATTACATTACTGATCCTGAGTTACATCCTCTATTATACTCCAGAGCTGCACTCACTATTCTGCTGGTGCAGTCACTGTGTACATACATTACATTACTGATCCTGAGTTACATTCTGTATTATTCTCCAGAGCTGCACTCACTATTCTGCTGGTGCAGTCACTGTGTACATACATTACATTACTGATCCTGAGTTACCTCCTGTATTATACTCCAGAGCTGCACTCACTATTCTGCTGGTGCAGTCACTGTGTACATACATTACATTACTGATCCTGAGTTACATCCTGTATTATACTCCAGAGCTGCACTCACTATTCTGCTGGTGCAGTCACTGTGTACATACATTACATTACTGATCCTGAGTTACATCCTGTATTATACTCCAGAGCTGCACTCACTATTCTGCTGGTGCAGTCACTGTGTACATACATTACATTACTGATCCTGAGTTACCTCCTGTATTATTCTCCAAAGCTGCATTCACTATTCTGCTGGTGCAGTCACTGTGTACATACATTACATTACTGATCCTGAGTTACATCCTGTATTATACTCCAGAGCTGCACTCACTATTCTGCTGGTGCAGTCACTGTGTACATACATTACATTACTGATCCTGAGTTACATCCTGTATTATACTCCAGAGCTGCACTCACTATTCTGCTGGTGCAGTCACTATGTACATACATTACATTACTGATCCTGAGTTACATCCTGTATTATACTCCAGAGCTGCACTCACTATTCTGCTGGTGCAGTCACTGTGTACATACATTATATTACTGATCCTGAGTTACATCCTGTATAATACTCCAGAGCTGCACTTGCTATTCTGCTGGTGCAGTCACTGTGTACATACATTACATTACTGATCCTGAGTTACATTCTGTATTATTCTCCAGAGCTGCACTCACTATTCTGCTGGTGCAGTCACTGTGTACATACATTACATTACTGATCCTGAGTTACCTCCTGTATTATTCTCCAAAGCTGCATTCACTATTCTGCTGGTGCAGTCACTGTGTACATACATTACATTACTGATCCTGAGTTACCTCCTGTATTATACTCCAGAGCTGCACTCACTATTCTGCTGGTGCAGTCACTGTGTGCATACATTAAATTACTGATCCTGAGTTACATCCTGTATTATACTCCAGAGCTGCACTCACTATTCTGCTGGTGCAGTCACTGTGTACATACATTACATTACTGATCCTGAGTTACCTCCTGTATTATATTGCAGAGCTGCACTCACTATTCTGCTGGTGCAATCACTGTGTACATACATTACATTACTGATCCTGAGTTACCTCCTGTATTATTCTCCAGAGCTGCATTCACTATTCTGCTTGTGCAGTCACTGTGTATATACATTACATTACTGATCCTGAGTTACCTCCTGTATTATACTCCAGAGCTGCACTCACTATTCTGCTGGTGCAGTCACTGTGCACATACATTACATTACTGATCCTGAGTTACATCCTGTATTATACTCCAGAGCTGCACTCACTATTCTGCTGGTGCAGTCACTGTGCACATACATTACATTACTAATCCTGAGTTACATCCTGTAGATCTTTTATTATAAAAATGAAAAACATAACAAAATTAATAACCAGAAAATAAACAATGTAATGAACTGGTCCAGCCGCTCCCTCTCTCCTCACACACATATTATACATATATACACAATAATAACTACCTACACTGTGACATCTGGTTCGGTTACCAAACAAATAATAACAATATAATAAACAATAACCGACAAATTATATACAAACTAATATATACATTCTTTTTTTTTTTTTTTTAATTAATATAAAATAAATACTAACTATATAAATATATACAAGACAAAACAAAACCCCCCACACTCGAGCCCACCAGTCCCTCCCCGGCACTGACCTGAGAGCTGGTCCTGCGTCTCATGCCTCAGTCCATGTCCAACGTCCATAGGCCAGATCAGGCAGTGCCAGTTTTTCACCCAAATAACCAGTGTCCCACAAGATGAACCCACCTCCCCCCTTTTCCCTCCACCCAACCTAACACCTACACCCAAACCCATATATACAATATATACAGAAACCAACAATACAATAATCACAACTGACAAAGCCCAAGTTCGGCGCCTGCAGCCCTACATCACTGTCTACTGATGAAAACAAAACAAAAATCTATGGTGTCAGCAGCAGCCCACCACCAGGAGAGGAGATGACCAGACTAGGGCACACTAAAAGAAAAGCCCCTCCAGAGGAGAGCGGCCCTCCGTGTACCCAGTCTCTCATACTCCAGAGAGCGCACCTTCACCAGGTCACCGAGTATGGTCCTAAACACATCGTCCACTGGGAGGATTTTCCGCTGCGTCGATACTAAGCACCGTGCGTTCCACGTGTGATACCTAACCACTGCGCTAACTAGAAATAAGGTGCAGCGGTCCCGACCACCCAGGTCCCCGAATGCTCCATAGGCCCATTCCGCATAAGAGAGACCGGCCAGCCGGGGCCAGCCAATGGAGGCGCCCACCCTGTTGTACACCTCTGTGTTAAAGGGACAACGAAGCAGGAAGTGGTCCATGCTTTCAAGCATGGTACCACAATGCTCCCGAGGACAGTTCCTGTCCTCAGAGCTCCTACACTTCAGATTGTCCCTCACACACAGTTTCCCATGGAAGCAGCGCCAAGCCAAGTCCCAAATCTTCGAGGGGATCCTGATAGAATTCAAAAGATGCAGACCCACCCCAAGATCCCGACTTGGGCAATCTCTGAGCGCCAGAGGCCTCTGAAAATGGGTCAACAGAACCCTTTTGTCAAGGAGCTTCCTTGGCAGAGTCCTGACCTCCCACATTCCCAGACCCCACCGGCGAATTACCTTCAGAACCACGGTAGCGTAAGCCGGGAGATGTCCATGCGGTGTGCGGAGATCCTTCACTTGCCCTCCTGCCTCCCATTCCTGGAAGAAAGGCTGAAACCATCCCTTACAGGAGAATACCCACGGAGGAGCCCTCTCTTTCCAGAGGTCTGCAATATTGATCTTAATGAAGGTATTCACAAGGAATACCACAGGGTTGACCATACCCAACCCTCCTAGTCTCCTCGTACGGTAAGTAACCTCCCTCTTGACCAGGTTCAGTCTATTCCCCCATAACAGTTGGAAGAACAAACTGTAGACCCGAGTCCAGAGAGGCTCCGGCAAGATGCACACACTGCCCAGATAGATCAGCAAAGGGAGCAGGTAAGTTTTGATCAGGTTTCCCCTTTCCCTTAGGGTCAAAGACCAACCCTTCCATTGGTTCACCTTCTGAGTGGCGATCTCTAGCCTGCTGTCCCAATTTTGTTTGGGGTAATCCCCCTGGCCAAATTCGATGCCAAGAACTTTTGCAGAGACTTTGGGTTCTGGAAGGGTGTCCGGGAGATCAAAACCAGGATCTCCTCCTCCCAGCCAGAGACTCTCACACTTATCCAGGTTGATCTTAGACCCGGATGCCTCCGAGTAGCGATTTACCTCTGACATCAGCCATTCTGCCTCCCCATCAGAGGAAACAAAAACGGTGACGTCATCGGCATATGCCACCACTCTCAGAGTGGCTTCCGGTGCTGCCCGGTCCATCCCGATCCCAGCCAACGGTCCACGCTCCACCCTCCTAAGAAGTGGGTCAATCGCAAACACGTACAGTAGCGGGCTCAAGGGACAACCCTGGCGAACACCACACCCAACCTCAAAAGAGCTGCCAATCCAACCGTTCACAAGCGGGAAACTCTCTGCCCCAGCGTACAAGGTCTTAAGCCAATCAACGAACCCCCCCAGCAGGGCATACCTCAGAAGGACAGACCAGAGGTACTCATGATTAACCCGATCAAACGCTTTTGCCTGGTCCAATGACAGCATGTACCCCTTCCAGTGACCAGCCCTACCCTGCTCCACCGCCTCTCGGACACAGAGTACAGCACTAATTGTACTGCGGCCCGGAACACAGCAATGCTGGGCCCCCGAAAGGAGTTGGGGCGCAAGTTTCACCAGCCGATTAAACAGCACCTTTGCCAAAACCTTCCTGTCTGCATTGAGAAGCGCTATGGGACGCCAGTTCTCAATGCAAGATGGGTCCTTACCCTTTGACAAGATGATCAGGGCAGACCTCCTCATTGACTTTGGCAGAGTGCCCGAGGAAAGACACTCATTGAATACCTCAGTCAAGAGGGGAACCAAGGCGTCCTTAAAGGTCTTATAGAATTCAGATGTTAAGCCATCTGGACCGGGAGATTTCTTTAGGGCAAGCCCTTCAAACACCAACTTAACTTCCTCTTCCCTGATCATCTCTGTCAAAACGCCAAGAGAGGGATCTACCCCTGTTTCGGGGACGGCTTCAGCCAGAAAAGCCGACATCTCATCCCAATCCAGATCCCTCTTCCCCAAGAGGTGCGAGTAGAAGGATCTGACGACCTCCAGGATCCCTGATCTGGATCTTTTCAGGGACCCCGCAGTGTCAACCAGTCCTGTAACAACTTTACTATTCACTGACATCTTGCAGTTTCTGTAAGGGTCGGGCGAGCGGTACTTCCCGTAATCCCTCTCAAAAACCAAAGATGCGTGTCTATCATACTGACACCTCATTAGCAAAGATTTCACTCTGGAGATCTCCTCGCGGCTACCTCCAGTTGAGACAAGATGCTCGAGTTTCCTCCTCAGGCCCTGATACAGGCGGTACCTGTCCAGGCTCCTGAGGCTCGAGAGCTGGCGGAAGAATCTCGCCACCCTTTTCTTAAACATCTCCCACCACTCTGACTTACTACTACAAAGATCCAGTAAGGGTACCTGGCTCTGAAGAAAATCCTCAAAGGACTGTCTTATCTCCGCTTCTTCCAAGAGAGACGAATTGAGCCTCCAAAAGCCTCTTCCCATTCGGGGGGTCTCTGTAACATTCAGGGAAAACAAAATCATACAGTGATCGGAGAACTCCACCTCAACAACAGATACTGCTGAAGAGACGGCTTCCTCCTTTAAATAAAACCTGTCTATCCTGGACCTACAGTTACCTCTATGATAGGTGAACCCCTCGTGGCCTGCGGTGTGCCGGATGTGGACATCCACCAGGCGAGCCTCACTAGCTATACTATTAAGGGCGACGCTATCATAAGTCAGCTTGTCTCTCTAACCTCCTCTATCCCGGGGCCTCGTGACAGTGTTGAAGTCCCCTCCAAAGACGACCTGCCGACTCGTAAAAAGGTAGGGCTTGATCCTCGTAAAGAGACACTTCCGGTCCCACTTAGATTTGGGACCATAGATGTTAATGAGCCGGAGCTCTTGTCCCTTCATGAGGACATCTAATATCAGGCACCTCCCCATTTCTAACACAATAACCCGTCAGCATTCTACCGGTGCGGTAAAAAGGACCGCCACTCCGCTATACGGCTCGGCCGCAAGAGACCAATAGGAGGGCCCGAGTCTCCACTCCCTCTTAGCTATAAACACCTTTGCCATATTTGGCAGCCTGGTCTCTTGCAAAAAGAAAATGTCAGCTTCAATCCGGCTGAGAAAATCAAAGGCCGCAAATCTAGCCATATTTGACTTAATGCTGGTGACATTAATGGACGCCAGCGTCAACGGAGTGGGTACCGCCATCATTGGTGATTAAGTTAGACAGCTTTCTTCTTCCCACTCCCCTTATCCTCTGCCTCAGACGAGGAATCCTTCCCCCTCTTTAATGACATAGAGGTGTCCATTTCAGCATTTTTCCTTCTTTTCTCGTCCTCGTCTCCGGACTCTGGGCCAGTCCCTCCCCCCAAGGACCTTGCATCCCCAGGAGAAGGAGACTCGGCGCCCCCTGTAAGCTCCGCTGAAGCCGGAACCTCACCCTCAGCCTCCTCCTCAGAGGAACAGATGTTATCAAGGGCTTGGAACCGGTTAGAAAGACCAACCAGAGGGGAGTCGGTTTTACCTTCCTTAGGTACCTTGGTCAGAGCGGGAGAAGATGTTTTATCTCCCTTCTTTTTCTTCTTTTTGGTGCCGAGCTTACGCTTGTTCTCTAGCCACCGCTTATTATCCTCATCCATACTTTCATAATGGGAGGATTCTGAGGCAGAGGCAGTTTCCTCCCTGTGGATCCTCCTGACCTCCTCATCCAACTCATCATCCCTCGGGGCCTCAGCAGCAAGACTGGCATCCAGGACAGGGGCTGCCCCGGTAGTCTGGGGCTCGCCCCGCTCCCTCTCCTGTCTGCGCTTGTCTAGACGCCTCAGCTGGGCAGGCGTCTTTTTATTGCTTTTCTTCCCTGGCCCCTCAGCTCCCCCACCCCTGCTAGTCCCCTCCCCAGCAGAATCGGCCTCACGGCTTTCTCCCACCGGGGTCTCGACTGCATTAGCGACGGAGCGAGGACAACGGCTGAATGGGTGACCTAACTCACCACACAGGTGGCACCTAATCTCCACACAAGAGGCAGCAAGATGGCCGACACCCCCACACAACGCGCATTTCTGCACAGTGCAGTTTGCACTGAAGTGTGTGGGGTCGCCACACCTGTGACAGAGCTTCGGTTGCCCCTGGTAGAAGACCAGGATACGATCCCTACCCAGGAAGGCAGACGATGGAATGTGGGCAACCGTACCACCTGAACGCTTAAGTTTTACCATAAACATCCAGGCCCCTGACCAGATACCAAACTCGTCGCGGTTTTTCTTTGGCATCTCCACCACCTCTCCATACCGACCAAGCCACGTCATGATGTCATAGCAAGAAAGCGACTCGTTACGAGTCATCACGGTCACTTTCTTGATCTGGTTTTGGCGAGACACTGCCTGAACGGCAAAGTCTCGCCAGCCGGGCTCATTTTTTGCCAACTCATAATTCGCCCAGAAGAGCTCAAGCCCCTCCGGCCGAACAAAGCTGACATCAAACTCAGGCATGGAATAGGGATGTATCAAGGCGTAGATGTCAATCGCCTTGAAGCCCATCCTCAGCAGGAGCTCCACAACTTTAGACCTTGGAGGACATGCATCACTGCCACTCCACCAAAGACGTACCACATTCCTACGCACACTGCCTGGCCCGGCTGTTGGGAGGGACCACACTGTATCCCCCCCTTTTTGCTCTCGGAAGGCCCCGAGGCCATGCCTCTCTATCCAGAAGGATAGATCAACCTCTCGACCCTCTACCATTAGTGATCTCTCCCCCTTCTTTAGAGCCTCCAGAAGGCGCCGTTGCAACATGCCATCTCCAAAGCCCGGAGACCAGGAGGATGCCCTATTTGCCCCGGAGGTGACACTGGCATAACTCTGGACAGGTGTTGCCACCCCCGGGGGGGCAACCGGACCAGTGACCACATCAGCCCCAACAGCATCACCATTACCCACCTCCATCTCACCCTCCACCAAACCAGCAACCACACCACTAGACAATGAATTAGCCTCATTCACCCCCACCACCACATTCATTCCTGCTGGACCAGTAACAATGGCAGATGACATTTTGACCTCCGCATCAGGCACAAGGGGCTCAGTCACCTCCATAGAACTGGAGACGACCTCACCCCCGGTCTTATGTGTGCCCTCCACATCATTGGTCGGTAATTTCCGCTGTTTGTCATTCGGTATAATGTGCCGCTGATCTTTAGCTGCTGTTAGGCGCCGCTGATCTTTAGCATCAGGATCTTCCGGACCAGCGACGCCAACACAAAATAGCACTTTGGTGGGAGGACCGGAACGCTCAGCCCCGACAGCCCCCTCACACTGCCGCCGCTTCTCAACTAAGTGATCAGCGGCAACAGCATTCAGAGGTGCCGAGGCTACCGGAGCTGCCCCTGACACTGGGCTGCTCCCCCCTCCCACTGAGGAGTGCACCACAGCATCGTGGCCTGATGGAACGCCCGCCGCCTGGCCGCCCTCACTGTCCAGCCTCTCGGCTGATGCACCTCCTGCTACGTCCCCACTACTACAAGCAGAGACGGAGCTCTGCGCCTCACTACCGCGCTCTGTAATCTCCCCGCGCCTTTGCACCGGATCCACAGCAGAACCCGGGCTGGGCTGGGCAACGGGGCTTATACAGCGAGCTGAGCCTGCCGCCGACTCAGGGGGTACAGGGAGGGGGGCATATACGTTTCTTACCGCTTCCTGCAGCTTTGGCTTGGTCTTCTTTGCCTTTTTGTGGCCCCCAGGTGCCTCTTCTGGTAGATCGTCACCAAGATGGAAGTTTTGGAGGCACACTGGGGACTCCAGGAGCTTAATCTCCACCATTAGCGCCCCTCCCTGGCCGCTGCTGTCACTGTCCTCCCCAGAGCCAGTAGAACTGCGACCGGATGTCACTGTCGCCTGTCCTGCCGGGAGCTCGCTGCACGTGGCCTGCGGGTGACTTTGCAGGCTGCCAGGTGGGGCTTCCTGCTGGTCATCATCACTCTCATCACCCACCTGGCTGTCAGGCTGCAGCCCCATCTGCGTTTGCTCTCTGGTATCAGCCATTTCTCTGTAGCGGTCTTCATTTATTAGTTTTTCTTTGAATGGACCACTCTGCTCTCTGATGGTGGCTTTCCTTATTTCCAGCAGGTGAATCTCACTGGTCAGCCTCTTTACTTCAACCTGGAGCTTGGCCTTCCTTGGTTTGGAGGCCCCTGCAGCTTTTGCGCTTGTGCAGCGCAGCTCCTCCCGGAGCCTCCTGATGAGCTTACTGGCATCTTCATACTCACGGAGGTGGATCATGACCCGGGAGGCATAGGTGGACACAGACTCCCGGGGTCCCTGCAGCGCCCAACCCCCCTCAGAGAGGTCGGCCTCACCTCCATGAGCACTCAGCTTTCCTCCGGAAGGAGCGCCATCGTGCACGCCGCTGTCAGGCTTTTCCTCCATGCTGGAAGCCTTGCGGCTTCTAGGGGTCTCCACAATCCCGGGGGGAGTAGGAGCCACATTGCTGCGACTCCTGGTGCAGCGTCTCACCCCCGAGTCCTCTGATGTGCAGGCCGGTTGCTGGTTTCTTCTGCCCCCCGCCAGCCTGGTTCGGGAAGCAGAAGCCTGGGACTTGGCTCCTTCACTCATCCCAGAAACCCGCTCTCTCTCTGGTAAAGAGAGAGAGCAGGTCCCCAGGTGGAGAGGTGTTGGTTTCTCAGAGATCAGGAGCTCACAGCAGGATCTGCAGCCACCACACCCGTAATCAGCACACTGACTAGCAGCTGATCAGAGCTGCACCCAGTATGCTGCTAGTGGAGTCACTGTGTACATACATTACATTACTGATCCTGAGTTACCTCCTGTATTATACTCCAGAGCTGCACTCACTATTCTGCTGGTGCAGTCGTTATGTTCATACATTACATTACTGATCCTAAGTTACATCCTGTATTATACCCCAGAGCTGCACTCACTATTCTGCTGGTGCAGTCACTGTGTACATACATTACATTACTGATCCTGAGTTACATCCTGTATTATACTCCAGAGCTGCACTCACTATTCTGCTGGTGCAGTCACTGTGTACATACATTACATTTCTGATCCTGAGTTACCTCCTGTATTATATTGCAGAGCTGCACTCACTATTCTGCTGGTGCAGTCACTGTGTACATACATTACATTACTGATCCTGAGTTACATCCTGTATTATACTCCAGAGCTGCACTCACTATTCTGCTGGTGCAGTCGTTATGTTCATACATTACATTACTGATCCTAAGTTACATCCTGTATTATACTCCAGAGCTGCACTCACTATTCTGCTGGTGCAGTCACTATGTATATACATTACATTACTTTTTTTGGAAGATTCATCAAACAACAGTTGCTCAAAAATGTTACGACTTTTGGCGCTGTCACATTTGGTCCGATCAAGTGGGTAGAGCTTCGCCAGTGGGGGGAGGGGATGACGGAAATGTCATAATAATTTACATATGAAAAGTGGCATAAACTATGATAGTAACATATTCAAATATATTTGGTGATGCACAGCAGCAGAATGTTGCACCTCTGAATGGATTTGGAGCATCTATTTGCCATGCGTATATTATTATTATTATTATTATTATTATTATATTTTTATCAGGGCTTTGTGGATCGATCCTGAGATACATTTACATCTATGTATCTTTCTCATTTATCTCCTGTTTTTTTTCAGTGATCAGAAAGAAGCACTAAATAGATTTATTTTTTTACATTGACCAGTTGGAGATGCAGCTTCTCCGGGGGGAGGACACAAGCCGGGACGTTCTGATTCTTGGTGCGGAGAAGCACAATGTTTGTACGCAGCATTAATGCACGAGATAAAAGCTGACAGCTGAAGAAGAAACACTGGAGGCAAAATCTTCTGCGGAGTCTCCTGGTCATCAAGTCTCATCTATTATTCCCTGGTACGTCACCCACTGCTGTAAAGACAATGCACGGAAACTACGGCGTCTGTGCAGCGCGTAATGTAATGTATGCTGGTGTGTACAGGAACGGCCACAGTCCAGGCTCTGGTTGAGTCCCCCCAAGCACATGTGACTTGCACACTTACTCACACTTAGTCACGTACTGACGAGCTGCTCTCCCTAATTCTCTCTTCTAATTGCATATGAGTGAAGTGGCCATGTGATGACTGAAGGAACCTGCAAGCAGAGCTGAATCCTGACAGTGAGGATATTACACGCCGTTAGGATTGGCTACAGGGCTTCATTTTACAAATAAAGGGCTCGTCCAGGTTTGAGATGAAAGTCTGCAGTAACTCTATGTGACTGCAGGCTTCTGAATTCTCACAGCGCATGCACTACACACTTTTAGGACTCTGCCAGTGACAATGGACGGTCATGTCAGCACAAGTATGTGATTTGTATACTTCACATTGCTCAGTTCATTGTCATTGAGTGAGGCCACACATGTCTAGTCGGCATGTGACCGCATGTATGCAAATCACCGACACCAGAGAATCCTGACAGCGTGCAGTGCGCACAGTGAGAATTCAAAAGTCTGCAGTCACATAAAATGACTGCAGACTCATCACACTCCCCCCTCCTTGGCATATTGTTCCCTCCTTGCTGTGCCCTTACACTGTACTCCCATGCTACCCCCCACCACACTACTCAGTCTTTATTCTGTGCCCACTCACACTTTTCTCCCCCTATACTGTCTCCACACTATTCCCCTCAATAGTCTCCTTACACATTTTGCCCTCCCTCCTCATACTGTCTGCTTTCACATCCCCCCTGTTAACCATACTGTCTCCTCTTATATTTACCCCCACACTCTCCATACTACCTCCTCACACATGCCATCGAGTCTCCATACTGTGTCTGCACACATCCCATCACCCTTGCTCCCCATACTGTGTCCACATACATGTTTCCTCTCACTACTCATACTGTGTCTGAACCCATATCCCCACTCGCTCACTCCCCATACTGTCTGCATACATTCCCCCCCTTTACTCTCCATACTGCGTTCGTACCCATCCCCCCACTGACCATACTGTGTTTGCACTCACCCCCCCACTCATCATACTGTGTCAGCGCCATCCCCCCATACTGTTTCCTCATACATGCCCACCATTCCACCCCTTGCTCCTCATTTTGTGTCTTCAATTTTCTCCAGCTCCCAATATTGTGTCTGCACCTGTTCCTTCCTTGCTCCCCAAACTTGTGTCCTCAAATCTTCCCCACTCCCATTACACTAACTCTCCACCAACCCTCCACCCACACTAAATCTCCCCAACACATTAAATACACCCATCCCCACGCTAAATACCCTCATCCCCACACTTAATCTTCTGTGTCTTTAGCTCCAATGGAGCACTTACCACTAATGCGCCCCTCTGCAGTGTCGGTGAGTGACGTCAGCAGTGTGATCACATGACTTGATCACGCTGCTGACGTCGCTCTGACCCAGTGTTCACAGCTTCAATTTTACTCTCGTCTGAAACACACGAGTACAATTGATCACTGGGAGCCGGCGCACTGCATGTTCTGTGAGCTGGTTCAGAGAATGGCTGACTCCCAGTCCGGGGGGGGGGGGCATCAAAATGCAGCAGCCGAGGAGACACTTTGAACCGCCGCATTAGGTGGCCCGTCGTCGCCCCCCTGCTGGCTGCACCAGGGGCATGTGGTCCCCCCCTAGATCCGCCTCTGCTCCATCCAGTGTCAGTTGCAAAGGGCATGTGCAGTGAGCAGAGTCCATGTTACTGAGCAGTGGCTACAGATGGGTAGTGGGAACATCTTGGAACTGTGTTGCACCAGGTTACAGAGGGAAGACTGCTTCTGTGTCTGTCCCGATAGTGAGTGTAACACTGATCAGGGGTATATATAGAAATCATGGGGTCCCATAGCAGAAGTCCTAATCATTGCCCCCCCCCCACAAAAAAAAAAAAATTAAAAATAATATTCAGTGGGGCCCAGCCAGAAGAGCAGATCTCACAACTCTGCAGCCCTTGCAGAGTAATTTTCCTCCTATTGAAGCCCTAGATTCCCATTTAATATCCCCCATAAAGTTTGATGCCCACAAAAGTGCCTCCCAAACAGTATGATACTCCTTCAGTGAACTCCTACACAGCACCCTCCAGATTCACAGTATGATGACCCTACTGTGATCAAAACACAGCCCTCAACACAATATGATGGCCACACATAGCCCTTAATATAGTATAATGGCCCCCACACAGGATGATGCACCCCACACAAACCTCCACACTGTATAATGCCCCCAACATAGCCCTCCAAACAGTACGATTGCCTACACATAGCCCTACAAATAGTATAATGGCCCCTACATAACCCTCCACAGAGTATGATGGACCCCACACAGTATAATGGCCCTCAAACAAATCTCCACATTATATAATGGTTCCCGCATAGCCCTCAAAACAGTATAATGGCCCCTACATAGCCCTATAAACTGTATAAAGGTCCCTACATAGCCCTACAAACTGTATAAGGGCCCCGTCACACTAAGCGATGCAGCAGCGATCCCAACAACGATACGACCTGTCAGGGATCGTTGCTGCATCGCTAATACATCGCTGGTGAGCTGTCAAACAGGCAGGCTCGCCAGCAATCAGGGGAGCAGCGATATCGTGGAAAGAATCGTTCCACGATGTCCTGCTCCCGTTACCAGCCTGCTGCAAGCAGGAGCAGGCTGGTAACTATGGTAAACATCGGGTTACTAAGTACGCGTGTGCCCCTAGTAACCCGCTGTTTACCATGGATACCACTCTGCTACGGTGCGCGGGAGCCTCCGCGCACCGTAGCAGAGTGGTATCCATGGTAAACAGCGGGTTACTAAGTGCGCGTGTGCCCCTAGTAACCCGATGTTTACCATAGTTACCAGCCAGATCGTTGGTCCCGCTGGTCACACACAGCGATGTGTGCTGGCCAGCGGGAGGCCAGCGACCAAAAAATGGTCCAGGACACTTTGCAACGATCGGCGACCTCACAGCAGGGGCCTGATCGTTGCAAAGTGTCACACACAGCGACATCGCTGGTGAGGTCGCTGGTGAGTCACCAAAACCGTGACTCAGCAGCGATATCGCTAGCGATATCGCTATGTGAGACGGGGGCTTTATAGACGACACATAGTCCTTTAAACAGTATGATGGCCCCCACATAGCCCTCCAAACAGTATGTTTGCCAACATATAGCCCTGCAAACAGTATAATGTCCCCCACATAGCCTTCCAAACAATATAATGTCCCCCACATAGCCTTCAAAAAAGTGTAATGGCCCCACATAGCCTTCCAAAAAGTGTAATGGTCCCAAATAGCCTTCCATATAGTACAGTGGGCTTATGTAGCACCCCGAGGGCTCGGCTGCTACAGGGGTATTGCACCTCAGTCCAGAGGTGTGATATTCCACTCCCGGGTAAGGATGGAGTGTGGACCGGGGCTCAGTAGGCTGCATGCACCACACACACCCCATTTCCGAGGAACAGACCAACGGTGCTCCCACTAGACAGAGTGCAGGCACGACAGCTTCTGTTCCTGGCTGGAGTGGGGAGGGGGAGGAAAACCCAGTCGTGTAGGAGCAGATAGGGGTGGGTTTCTGGGCATAGGTAGGAGCCCATTGGTTGCTAGTCACCTGGGCTCGGGTGTCAGAAGGAGGTATATAAGGTGGGCACCATCTTAGGTCAGTGGTCAGTTCAGAGAGGAGCTCAGCCAGAGAGGGCTGACAGGGAGCTGTGGCTCAGTCTGGGCCCAGCTCCAGAGCCAGGCCTGGAGTAGAGGCCTGAGACAGCAGAGAGGGAGAGAAGAGAAGGAACAGCAAGGAGAGTAAGAAAGGAACTGAAACAGAGGAGAAAGGAGGCGAGGAACACAGAGAAGCTGGACAAAGGTGGGTCACTGGTGAGGACGGCCAGTAGAAAGGAAGAGAGGGGAGCTCTGAACCGCACTCTGGAATTGCCTGGGAGTTGACCGAGTCCCTCACCTGGTGGACGCAGCACGGCTCGGGCGGTCACTGCTGGCCGAAGTGATCTGAACAACAACAGTGAGTAAAGCTTTGGAAACTGCACCTCCCGTCTCTGTGATTCCTTGCCGCTCTTGCACCATTAGCACTGGGACCCTCGCACCATCACTCCCATCATTATCCACACTAGCTGCCCTGAGGCAATACTTCTCCCGTGGGGAGTTATCCCATACTCGGCTGCGCAAACAACATCAGCCTTAGCGGTCGGCAGGGCAGCGGCGGTCCCCACTGACCGCAATCCACGGGTGGCGTAGTCGGACATTTGCTATTACATTAAGACTGCCACTGGTTTGACCACCCTGGGCACGGACCGGGTCACCGCCACGGAGAACTACAACCCCCAGCGATCCGGCTCCGGGTATTCCCCCTGCACCGCAGAAGCAGCACAGGCCCAGGGGGCGCGTCACTTACATAGTCCTCCATATAGTATAATGACCCCAAAGTGCCTTCCATATAATATAATGGGCCTTACATTGCCATCCACATAATGTTATGGCCCCACATAGCCTTACATATAATGTAATAGCCCCACATAGCCTTCCATATAATATAATGGTGCCACATAGCCTTCCATATAATGTAATGGCCCCACATAGTCTTCCATATAATGTAATTGTAGCACCCTGAGGATTCGGCTGCTACAGGGGTATTACACCTCAAGCCAGAGGTGTGGTATTCCACTCCCGGGTAAGGATGGAGTGTGGAACTGAGCTTAGTAGGCTGCATGCACTACATACATCCCATTTCCGGGGGACAGATCAACGGTACTCCCACCAGTATATGTGCAGGTACGACAGCGTCTGTCCCTGGCTGGAGTGGGAGGGGGGTGGAACATCCCAGTAGTGTAGGGGCAGATAGGGGGAGTAGTCTGGGTAAATGTAGGAGCTCATTGGGTGCTGGTCACCTGAGCTCACACATAGAGGGAGTATATAAGGTGGGCACCATCTTAGGACAGGGTCAGTCAGTCAGTCAGTTAGTGAGTCTGCGAGTCAGCAGTACTCCAGGAGAGGAGAAGGAAGAGGGACCCAGAGGCGCAGGACGAGAGGGGACCCCAAGAGCCCGTATGAGAGCTGATAAGGGTGAAGGGTCGGCAAAAGGGTACCGGATCCCAAGCTGGCGGAGGCAAAAGCAAACCTTAGCCAGGAACCGGAGGTCGTGGGCAAGATTTGCCACGACCCTCACCAAATCCACCAGAATGGCACACCGAGCATAGGGTCAGGGAAGCCAGAGAAGGTTCAACCACCAAGAGACCCGAGGGAGCCGGACACAGGTGGATCCCTGGTGGGAACAGCCAGAGAGAGAGAGAAGAAGGGAGCTCAGGACAATACTCAGGAATTGCCCGGGAGTTGACCGAGTCCCGCACCTGGTGGACGCAGCACGGCTTGGGTGGTCACTGCTGTACAGAGTGACCCGAGCAACACCAGTGAGTAAAAACCCTGAACTGCATTTCATGCCTCTGAGTCTCCTTGCTGCACCTTCACAACCACCATCCTCTACGTCTGACCCCCTGAGGCTATACCCCTCCCGTTGGGGGTTATACTACCACAGCTGCACACACACCACCAGCCTCAGCGGACCATCCTGCAGCGGCGGCCTTTTGACCGCAAATCAACGGGTGGCGTAGTCGACACTAAGAACATCTGCAAGGACTGCCGCACACTGAGTTTGACACCCTGGGCACGGACCAGGTCACAGCCACTCGGAGACTACAACCCCCATCTGATCCGGCTCCGGGTATCCCTAACAACATGGCCCAGGGGGCGCGTCATAATGGCCCCACATAGTCTTCCATATAATGTAATGGCCCCAGATTGTGTTCCATATAATGTAATGGCCCCACATAGCCTTCCATATAAAGTAATAGCCCCACATAGCCTTCCATATAATATAATGGTGCCACATAGCCTTCCATATAATGTAATGGCCCCACATAGTCTTCCATATAATGTAATGGCCCCACATAGCCTTCCATATAATATAATGGTGCCACATAGCCTTCCATATAATGTAATGGCCCCACATAGCCTTCCATATAATGTAATGGCCCCACATAGTCTTCCATATAATGTAATGGCCCCACATAGCCTTCCATATAATGTAATGGCCCCACATAGCCTTCCATATAATGTAATGGCCCCACATAGCCTTCCATATAATATAATGGTGCCACATAGCCTTCCATATAATGTAATGGCCCCACATAGCCTTCCATATAATATAATGGTGCCACATAGCCTTCCATATAATGTAATGGCCCCACATAGCCTTCCATATAATATAATTGTGCCACATAGCCTTCCATATAATGTAATGGCCCCACATAGCCTTCCATATAATGTAATAGCCCCACATAGCCTTCCATATAATGTAATAGCCCCACATAGCCTTCCATATAATATAATGGTGCCACATAGCCTTCCATATAATGTAATGACCCCACATAGCTTTCCAGATAATGTAATAGCCCCACATAGCCTTCCATATAATATAATGGTGCCACATAGCCTTCCATATAATGTAATGTCCCCACATAGTCTTCCATATAATGTAATGGCCCCACATAGCCTTCCATATAATATAATGGTGCCACATAGCCTTCCATATAATGTAATGGCCCCACATAGCCTTCCACATAATATAATGGTGCCATATAGCCTTCCATATAATGTAATGGCCCCACATAGCCTTCCATATAATGTAATGGCCCCACATAGCCTTCCATATAATGTAATGGCCCCAGATTGCGTTCCAGATAATGTAATGGCCCCACATAGCCTTCCATATAATGTAATGGCCCCACATAGCCTTCCATATAATGTAATGGCCCCACATAGCCTTCCATATAATGTAATGGCCCCACATAGCCTTCCATATAATATAATGGTGCCACATAGCCTTCCATATAATGTAATGGCCCAACATAGCCTTCCATATAATATAATGGTGCCACATAGCCTTCCATATGATATAATGGCCCCACATAGCCTTCCATATAATGTAATGGCCCCCCATAGCCTTCCATATAATGTAATGGCCCCCGATAGCCTTCCATATAATGTAATGGCCACACATAGCCTTCCATATAATATAATGGCCCCATATAGACTTCCATATAATGTAATGGCCCCCCATAGCCTTCCATATAATGAAATGGCCCCTCATAGCCTTCCATATAATGAAATGGCCCCCCATAGCCTTCCATATAATGTAATGGCCCCACATAGCCTTCCATATAATATAATGGCCCCACATAGCCTTCCATATAATGTAATGGCCCCACATAGCCTTCCATATAATATAATGGTGCCACATAGCCTTCCATATAATGTAATGGCCCCACATAGCCTTCCATATAATGTAATAACCCCACATAGCCTTCCATATAATATAATGGTGCCACATAGCCTTCCATATAATGTAATGGCCCCACATAGCCTTCCATATAATATAATGGTGCCACATAGCCTTCCATATAATGTAATGGCCCCACATAGCCTTCCACATAATATAATGGTGCCACATAGCCTTCCATATAATGTAATGGCCCCACATAGCCTTCCATATAATGTAATGGCCCCACATAGCCTTCCATATAATGTAATGGCCCCAGATTGCGTTCCAGATAATGTAATGGCCCCACATAGCCTTCCATATAATGTAATGGCCCCACATAGCCTTCCATATAATATAATGGTGCCACATAGCCTTCCATATAATGTAATGGCCCCACATAGCCTTCCATATAATATAATGGTGCCACATAGCCTTCCATATGATATAATGGCCCCACATAGCCTTCCATATAATGTAATGGCCCCCCATAGCCTTCCATATAATGTAATGGCCCCCGATAGCCTTCCATATAATGTAATGGCCCCACATAGCCTTCCATATAATATAATGGCCCCATATAGACTTCCATATAATGTAATGGCCCCCCATAGCCTTCCATATAATGAAATGGCCCCTCATAGCCTTCCATATAATGAAATGGCCCCCCATAGCCTTCCATATAACGTGATGGCCCCACATAGCCTTCCATATAATATAATGGCCCCACATAGCCTTCCATATAATGTAATGGCCCCACATAGCCTTCCATATAATATAATGGTGCCACATAGCCTTCCATATAATGTAATGGCCCCATATAGCTTTCCAGATAATGTAAAAGCCCCACATAGCCTTCCATATAATATAATGGTGCCACACAGCCTTCCATATAATGTAATGGCCCCACATAGTCTTCCATATAATATAATGGCCCCACATAGCCTTCCATATAATGTAATGGCCCCACATAGCCTTCCATATAATGTAATGGCCCCACATAGCCTTCAGTATAATGTAATGGCCCCACATAGCCTTTCATATAATATAATGGCCCCACATAGCCTTCCATATAATGTAATGGCCCCACATAGTCTTCCATATAATGTAATGGCCCCACATATCCTTCCATATACTGTAATATAATGGTGCCACATAGCCTTCCATATAATGTAATGGCCCCACATAGCCTTCCATATAGTATAATGGTGCCACATAGCCTTCCATATAATGTAATGGCCCCACATAGCCTTCCATATAATGTAATAGCCCCACATAGCCTTCCATATAATTTAATGGCCCCACATAGCTTTCCAGATAATATAATGGCCCCACATAGTCTTCCATATAATGTAATGGCCCCACATAGTCTTCCATATAATGTAATAGCCCCACATAGCCTTCCATATAATATAATGGTGCCACATAGCCTTCCATATAATGTAATGGCCCCACATAGCCTTCCATATAATATAATGGCCCCACATAGCCTTCCATATAATGTAAAGGCCCCACATAGCCTTCCATATAATATATTGGTGCCACATAGCCTTCCATATAATGTAATGGCCCCACATAGCCTTCTATATAACATAATGGTGCCACAAAGCCTTCCATATAATGTAATGGCCCCACATAGCCTTCCATATAATATAATGGTGCCACATAGCCTTCCATATAATGTAATGGCCCTACATAGCCTTCCATATAATGTAATGGCCCCCCATAGCCTTCCATATAATGTAATGGCCCCCCATAGCCTTCCATATAATGTAATGGCCCAACATAGCCTTCCATATAATATAATGGTGCCACATAGCCTTCCGTATAATGTAATAGCCCCACATAGCCTTCCATATAATGTAATGGCCCCCTATAGCCTTCCATATATTGTAATGGCCCCCATAGCCTTCCATATAATGTAATGGCCCCACATAGCCTTCCATATAATATAATGGCCCCACATAGCCTTCCATATAATGTAATGGCCCCACATAGCCTTCCATATAATGTAATGGCCCCAGATTGCGTTCCAGATAATGTAATGGCCCCACATAGCCTTCCATATAATGTAATGGCCCCACATAGCCTTCCATATAATATAATGGTGCCACATAGCCTTCCATATAATGTAATGGCCCCACATAGCAATCCATATAATATAATGGTGCCACATAGCCTTCCATATGATATAATGGCCCCACATAGCCTTCCATATAATGTAATGGCCCCCCATAGCCTTCCATATAATGTAATGGCCCCCGATAGCCTTCCATATAATGTAATGGCCCCACATAGCCTTCCATATAATATAATGGCCCCATATAGACTTCCATATAATGTAATGGCCCCCCATAGCCTTCCATATAATGAAATGGCCCCTCATAGCCTTCCATATAATGAAATGGCCCCCCATAGCCTTCCATATAACGTGATGGCCCCACATAGCCTTCCATATAATATAATGGCCCCACATAGCCTTCCATATAATGTAATGGCCCCACATAGCCTTCCATATAATATAATGGTGCCACATAGCCTTCCATATAATGTAATGGCCCCATATAGCTTTCCAGATAATGTAAAAGCCCCACATAGCCTTCCATATAATATAATGGTGCCACACAGCCTTCCATATAATGTAATGGCCCCACATAGTCTTCCATATAATATAATGGCCCCACATAGCCTTCCATATAATGTAATGGCCCCACATAGCCTTCCATATAATGTAATGGCCCCACATAGCCTTCCATATAATGTAATGGCCCCACATAGCCTTTCATATAATATAATGGCCCCACATAGCCTTCCATATAATGTAATGGCCCCACATAGTCTTCCATATAATGTAATGGCCCCACATATCCTTCCATATACTGTAATATAATGGTGCCACATAGCCTTCCATATAATGTAATGGCCCCACATAGCCTTCCATATAGTATAATGGTGCCACATAGCCTTCCATATAATGTAATGGCCCCACATAGCCTTCCATATAATGTAATAGCCCCACATAGCCTTCCATATAATTTAATGGCCCCACATAGCTTTCCAGATAATATAATGGCCCCACATAGTCTTCCATATAATGTAATGGCCCCACATAGTCTTCCATATAATGTAATAGCCCCACATAGCCTTCCATATAATATAATGGTGCCACATAGCCTTCCATATAATGTAATGGCCCCACATAGCCTTCCATATAATATAATGGCCCCACATAGCCTTCCATATAATGTAATGGCCCCACATAGCCTTCCATATAATATATTGGTGCCACATAGCCTTCCATATAATGTAATGGCCCCACATAGCCTTCCATATAACATAATGGTGCCACAAAGCCTTCCATATAATGTAATGGCCCCACATAGCCTTCCATATAATATAATGGTGCCACATAGCCTTCCATATAATGTAATGGCCCTACATAGCCTTCCATATAATGTAATGGCCCCCCATAGCCTTCCATATAATGTAATGGCCCCCCATAGCATTCCATATAATGTAATGGCCCAACATAGCCTTCCATATAATATAATGGTGCCACATAGCCTTCCGTATAATGTAATAGCCCCACATAGCCTTCCATATAATGTAATGGCCCCCTATAGCCTTCCATATAATGTAATGGCCCCCCATAGCCTTCCATATAATGTAATGGCCCCACATAGCCTTCCATATAATATAATGGCCCCACATAGCCTTCCATATAATGTAATGGCCCCACATAGCCTTCCATATAATATAATGGTGCCACATAGCCTTCCATATAATGTAATGGCCCCACATAGCCTTCCATATAATGTAATAACCCCACATAGCCTTCCATATAATATAATGGTGCCACATAGCCTTCCATATAATGTAATAGCCCCACATAGCCTTCCATATAATATAATGGTGCCACATAGCCTTCCATATAATGTAATGGCCCCACATAGCCTTCCACATAATATAATGGTGCCACATAGCCTTCCATATAATGTAATGGCCCCACATAGCCTTCCATATAATGTAATGGCCCCAAATAGCCTTCCATATAATGTAATGGCCCCAGATTGCGTTCCAGATAATGTAATGGCCCCACATAGCCTTCCATATAATGTAATGGCCCCACATAGCCTTCCATATAATGTAATGGCCCCACATAGCCTTTCATATAATGTAATGGCCCCACATAGCCTTCCATATAATATAATGGTGCCACATAGCCTTCCATATAATGTAATGGCCCCACATAGCCTTCCATATAATATAATGGTGCCACATAGCCTTCCATATGATATAATGGCCCCACATAGCCTTCCATATAATGTAATGGCCCCCCATAGCCTTCCATATAATGTAATGGCCCCCCATAGCCTTCCATATAATGTAATGGCCCCACATAGCCTTCCATATAATATAATGGCCCCATATAGACTTCCATATAATGTAATGGCCCCACATAGCCTTCCATATAATGTAATGGCCCCAGATTGCGTTTCAGATAATGTAATGGCCCCACATAGCCTTCCATATAATGTAATGGCCCCACATAGCCTTCCATATAATGTAATGGCCCCACATAGCCTTCCATATAATGTAATGGCCCCACATAGCCTTCCATATAATATAATGGTGCCACATAGCCTTCCATATAATGTAATGGCCCCACATAGCCTTCCATATAATATAATGGTGCCACATAGCCTTCCATATGATATAATGGCCCCCCATAGCCTTCCATATATTGTAATGGCCCCCCATAGCTTTCCATATAATGTAATGGCCCCCCATAGCCTTCCATATAATGTAATGGCCCCACATAGCCTTCCATATAATATAATTGCCCCATATAGACTTCCATATAATGTAATGGCCCCCCATAGCCTTCCATATAATGAAATGGCCCCTCATAGCCTTCCATATAATGAAATGGCCCCCCATAGCCTTCCATATAACGTAATGGCCCCACATAGCCTTCCATATAATATAATGGCCCCACATAGCCTTCCATATAATGTAATGGCCCCACATAGCCTTCCATATAATATAATGGTGCCACATAGCCTTCCATATAATGTAATGGCCCCACATAGCTTTCCATATAATATAATGGTGACACATAGCCTTCCATATAATGTAATGGCCCCACATATCCTTCCATATAATATAATGGTGCCACAAAGCCTTCCATATAATGTAATGGCCCCACGTAGCCTTCCATATAATGTAATGGCCCCACATAGCCTTCCATATAATCTAATGCCCCCTCATAGTCTTCCATATAATGTAATGGCACCACATAGCCTTCCATATAATGTAATGGCTCCACATAGCCTTCCATATAATATAATGGTGCCACATAGCCTTCTATATAATGTAATGGCCCCACATAGCCTTCCATATAATATAATGGTGCCACATAGCCTTCCATATAATATAATGGCCCCACATAGCCTTCCATATAATGTAATGGCCCCACATAGCCCTCCATAGAATGTAATGGCCCCACATAGCCTTCCATATAATATAATGGCCCCACGTAGCCTTCCATTTAATATAATGGTGCCACGTAGCCTTCCATATAATGTAATGGCCCCACATAGCCTTCCATATAATGTAATGGCCCCACATAGCCTTCCATATAATGTAATGGCCCCCTATAGCCTTCCATATAATGTAATGGCCCCACATAGCCTTCCATATAATGTAATGGCCCCACATAGCCTTCCTTATAATATAATGGCCCCACATAGCCTTCCATATAATGCAATGGCCCCACATAACCTTCCATATAATGTAATGGCCCCATATAGCCTTCCATATAATATAATGGCCCCACATAGCCTTCCATAAAATATAATGGTGCCACATAGCCTTCCATATAATGTAATGGCCCCACATAGCCTTCCATATAATGTAATGGCCCCCCATAGCCTTCCATATAATGTAATGGCCCCCCATAGCCTTCCATATAATGTAATGGCCCCCCATAGCCTTCCATATAATGTAATGGCCCCACATAGCCTTCCATATAATATAATGGCCCCACATAGCCTTCCATATAATGTAATGGCCCCACATAGCCTTCCATATAATATAATGGTGCCACATAGCCTTCCATATAATGTAATGGCCCCACATAGCCTTCCATATAATGTAATGGCCCCACATAGTCTTCCATATAATGTAATGGCCCCACATAGCCTTCCATATAATGTAATGGCCCCACATAGCCTTCCATATAATGTAATGGCCCCACATAGCCTTCCATATAATATAATGGTGCCACATAGCCTTCCATATAATGTAATGGCCCCACATAGCCTTCCATATAATATAATGGTGCCACATAGCCTTCCATATAATGTAATGGCCCCACATAGCCTTCCATATAATATAATTGTGCCACATAGCCTTCCATATAATGTAATGGCCCCACATAGCCTTCCATATAATGTAATAGCCCCACATAGCCTTCCATATAATGTAATAGCCCCACATAGCCTTCCATATAATATAATGGTGCCACATAGCCTTCCATATAATGTAATGACCCCACATAGCTTTCCAGATAATGTAATAGCCCCACATAGCCTTCCATATAATATAATGGTGCCACATAGCCTTCCATATAATGTAATGTCCCCACATAGTCTTCCATATAATGTAATGGCCCCACATAGCCTTCCATATAATATAATGGTGCCACATAGCCTTCCATATAATGTAATGGCCCCACATAGCCTTCCACATAATATAATGGTGCCATATAGCCTTCCATATAATGTAATGGCCCCACATAGCCTTCCATATAATGTAATGGCCCCACATAGCCTTCCATATAATGTAATGGCCCCAGATTGCGTTCCAGATAATGTAATGGCCCCACATAGCCTTCCATATAATGTAATGGCCCCACATAGCCTTCCATATAATGTAATGGCCCCACATAGCCTTCCATATAATGTAATGGCCCCACATAGCCTTCCATATAATATAATGGTGCCACATAGCCTTCCATATAATGTAATGGCCCAACATAGCCTTCCATATAATATAATGGTGCCACATAGCCTTCCATATGATATAATGGCCCCACATAGCCTTCCATATAATGTAATGGCCCCCCATAGCCTTCCATATAATGTAATGGCCCCCGATAGCCTTCCATATAATGTAATGGCCCCACATAGCCTTCCATATAATATAATGGCCCCATATAGACTTCCATATAATGTAATGGCCCCCCATAGCCTTCCATATAATGAAATGGCCCCTCATAGCCTTCCATATAATGAAATGGCCCCCCATAGCCTTCCATATAATGTAATGGCCCCACATAGCCTTCCATATAATATAATGGCCCCACATAGCCTTCCATATAATGAAATGGCCCCCCATAGCCTTCCATATAACGTGATGGCCCCACATAGCCTTCCATATAATGTAATGGCCCCACATAGCCTTCCATATAATATAATGGTGCCACATAGCCTTCCATATAATGTAATGGCCCCATATAGCTTTCCAGATAATGTAAAAGCCCCACATAGCCTTCCATATAATATAATGGTGCCACACAGCCTTCCATATAATGTAATGGCCCCACATAGTCTTCCATATAATATAATGGCCCCACATAGCCTTCCATATAATGTAATGGCCCCACATAGCCTTCCATATAATGTAATGGCCCCACATAGCCTTCCATATAATGTAATGGCCCCACATAGCCTTTCATATAATATAATGGCCCCACATAGCCTTCCATATAATGTAATGGCCCCACATAGTCTTCCATATAATGTAATGGCCCCACATATCCTTCCATATACTGTAATATAATGGTGCCACATAGCCTTCCATATAATGTAATGGCCCCACATAGCCTTCCATATAGTATAATGGTGCCACATAGCCTTCCATATAATGTAATGGCCCCACATAGCCTTCCATATAATGTAATAGCCCCACATAGCCTTCCATATAATTTAATGGCCCCACATAGCTTTCCAGATAATATAATGGCCCCACATAGTCTTCCATATAATGTAATGGCCCCACATAGTCTTCCATATAATGTAATAGCCCCACATAGCCTTCCATATAATATAATGGTGCCACATAGCCTTCCATATAATGTAATGGCCCCACATAGCCTTCCATATAATATAATGGCCCCACATAGCCTTCCATATAATGTAATGGCCCCACATAGCCTTCCATATAATATATTGGTGCCACATAGCCTTCCATATAATGTAATGGCCCCACATAGCCTTCCATATAACATAATGGTGCCACAAAGCCTTCCATATAATGTAATGGCCCCACATAGCCTTCCATATAATATAATGGTGCCACATAGCCTTCTATATAATGTAATGGCCCCACATAGCCTTCCATATAATATAATGGTGCCACATAGCCTTCCATATAATATAATGGCCCCACATAGCCTTCCATATAATGTAATGGCCCCACATAGCCCTCCATAGAATGTAATGGCCCCACATAGCCTTCCATATAATATAATGGCCCCACGTAGCCTTCCATTTAATATAATGGTGCCACGTAGCCTTCCATATAATGTAATGGCCCCACATAGCCTTCCATATAATGTAATGGCCCCACATAGCCTTCCATATAATGTAATGGCCCCCTATAGCCTTCCATATAATGTAATGGCCCCACATAGCCTTCCATATAATGTAATGGCCCCACATAGCCTTCCTTATAATATAATGGCCCCACATAGCCTTCCATATAATGCAATGGCCCCACATAACCTTCCATATAATGTAATGGCCCCATATAGCCTTCCATATAATATAATGGCCCCACATAGCCTTCCATAAAATATAATGGTGCCACATAGCCTTCCATATAATGTAATGGCCCCACATAGCCTTCCATATAATGTAATGGCCCCCCATAGCCTTCCATATAATGTAATGGCCCCCCATAGCCTTCCATATAATGTAATGGCCCCCCATAGCCTTCCATATAATGTAATGGCCCCACATAGCCTTCCATATAATATAATGGCCCCACATAGCCTTCCATATAATGTAATGGCCCCACATAGCCTTCCATATAATATAATGGTGCCACATAGCCTTCCATATAATGTAATGGCCCCACATAGCCTTCCATATAATGTAATGGCCCCACATAGTCTTCCATATAATGTAATGGCCCCACATAGCCTTCCATATAATGTAATGGCCCCACATAGCCTTCCATATAATGTAATGGCCCCACATAGCCTTCCATATAATATAATGGTGCCACATAGCCTTCCATATAATGTAATGGCCCCACATAGCCTTCCATATAATATAATGGTGCCACATAGCCTTCCATATAATGTAATGGCCCCACATAGCCTTCCATATAATATAATTGTGCCACATAGCCTTCCATATAATGTAATGGCCCCACATAGCCTTCCATATAATGTAATAGCCCCACATAGCCTTCCATATAATGTAATAGCCCCACATAGCCTTCCATATAATATAATGGTGCCACATAGCCTTCCATATAATGTAATGACCCCACATAGCTTTCCAGATAATGTAATAGCCCCACATAGCCTTCCATATAATATAATGGTGCCACATAGCCTTCCATATAATGTAATGTCCCCACATAGTCTTCCATATAATGTAATGGCCCCACATAGCCTTCCATATAATATAATGGTGCCACATAGCCTTCCATATAATGTAATGGCCCCACATAGCCTTCCACATAATATAATGGTGCCATATAGCCTTCCATATAATGTAATGGCCCCACATAGCCTTCCATATAATGTAATGGCCCCACATAGCCTTCCATATAATGTAATGGCCCCAGATTGCGTTCCAGATAATGTAATGGCCCCACATAGCCTTCCATATAATGTAATGGCCCCACATAGCCTTCCATATAATGTAATGGCCCCACATAGCCTTCCATATAATGTAATGGCCCCACATAGCCTTCCATATAATATAATGGTGCCACATAGCCTTCCATATAATGTAATGGCCCAATATAGCCTTCCATATAATATAATGGTGCCACATAGCCTTCCATATGATATAATGGCCCCACATAGCCTTCCATATAATGTAATGGCCCCCCATAGCCTTCCATATAATGTAATGGCCCCCGATAGCCTTCCATATAATGTAATGGCCCCACATAGCCTTCCATATAATATAATGGCCCCATATAGACTTCCATATAATGTAATGGCCCCCCATAGCCTTCCATATAATGAAATGGCCCCTCATAGCCTTCCATATAATGAAATGGCCCCCCATAGCCTTCCATATAATGTAATGGCCCCACATAGCCTTCCATATAATATAATGGCCCCACATAGCCTTCCATATAATGTAATGGCCCCACATAGCCTTCCATATAATATAATGGTGCCACATAGCCTTCCATATAATGTAATGGCCCCACATAGCCTTCCATATAATGTAATAACCCCACATAGCCTTCCATATAATATAATGGTGCCACATAGCCTTCCATATAATGTAATGGCCCCACATAGCCTTCCATATAATATAATGGTGCCACATAGCCTTCCATATAATGTAATGGCCCCACATAGCCTTCCACATAATATAATGGTGCCACATAGCCTTCCATATAATGTAATGGCCCCACATAGCCTTCCATATAATGTAATGGCCCCACATAGCCTTCCATATAATGTAATGGCCCCAGATTGCGTTCCAGATAATGTAATGGCCCCACATAGCCTTCCATATAATGTAATGGCCCCACATAGCCTTCCATATAATATAATGGTGCCACATAGCCTTCCATATAATGTAATGGCCCCACATAGCCTTCCATATAATATAATGGTGCCACATAGCCTTCCATATGATATAATGGCCCCACATAGCCTTCCATATAATGTAATGGCCCCCCATAGCCTTCCATATAATGTAATGGCCCCCGATAGCCTTCCATATAATGTAATGGCCCCACATAGCCTTCCATATAATATAATGGCCCCATATAGACTTCCATATAATGTAATGGCCCCCCATAGCCTTCCATATAATGAAATGGCCCCTCATAGCCTTCCATATAATGAAATGGCCCCCCATAGCCTTCCATATAACGTGATGGCCCCACATAGCCTTCCATATAATATAATGGCCCCACATAGCCTTCCATATAATGTAATGGCCCCACATAGCCTTCCATATAATATAATGGTGCCACATAGCCTTCCATATAATGTAATGGCCCCATATAGCTTTCCAGATAATGTAAAAGCCCCACATAGCCTTCCATATAATATAATGGTGCCACACAGCCTTCCATATAATGTAATGGCCCCACATAGTCTTCCATATAATATAATGGCCCCACATAGCCTTCCATATAATGTAATGGCCCCACATAGCCTTCCATATAATGTAATGGCCCCACATAGCCTTCCATATAATGTAATGGCCCCACATAGCCTTTCATATAATATAATGGCCCCACATAGCCTTCCATATAATGTAATGGCCCCACATAGTCTTCCATATAATGTAATGGCCCCACATATCCTTCCATATACTGTAATATAATGGTGCCACATAGCCTTCCATATAATGTAATGGCCCCACATAGCCTTCCATATAGTATAATGGTGCCACATAGCCTTCCATATAATGTAATGGCCCCACATAGCCTTCCATATAATGTAATAGCCCCACATAGCCTTCCATATAATTTAATGGCCCCACATAGCTTTCCAGATAATATAATGGCCCCACATAGTCTTCCATATAATGTAATGGCCCCACATAGTCTTCCATATAATGTAATAGCCCCACATAGCCTTCCATATAATATAATGGTGCCACATAGCCTTCCATATAATGTAATGGCCCCACATAGCCTTCCATATAATATAATGGCCCCACATAGCCTTCCATATAATGTAATGGCCCCACATAGCCTTCCATATAATATATTGGTGCCACATAGCCTTCCATATAATGTAATGGCCCCACATAGCCTTCCATATAACATAATGGTGCCACAAAGCCTTCCATATAATGTAATGGCCCCACATAGCCTTCCATATAATATAATGGTGCCACATAGCCTTCCATATAATGTAATGGCCCTACATAGCCTTCCATATAATGTAATGGCCCCCCATAGCCTTCCATATAATGTAATGGCCCCCCATAGCCTTCCATATAATGTAATGGCCCAACATAGCCTTCCATATAATATAATGGTGCCACATAGCCTTCCGTATAATGTAATAGCCCCACATAGCCTTCCATATAATGTAATGGCCCCCTATAGCCTTCCATATAATGTAATGGCCCCCCATAGCCTTCCATATAATGTAATGGCCCCACATAGCCTTCCATATAATATAATGGCCCCACATAGCCTTCCATATAATGTAATGGCCCCACATAGCCTTCCATATAATATAATGGTGCCACATAGCCTTCCATATAATGTAATGGCCCCACATAGCCTTCCATATAATGTAATAACCCCACATAGCCTTCCATATAATATAATGGTGCCACATAGCCTTCCATATAATGTAATAGCCCCACATAGCCTTCCATATAATATAATGGTGCCACATAGCCTTCCATATAATGTAATGGCCCCACATAGCCTTCCACATAATATAATGGTGCCACATAGCCTTCCATATAATGTAATGGCCCCACATAGCCTTCCATATAATGTAATGGCCCCACATAGCCTTCCATATAATGTAATGGCCCCAGATTGCGTTCCAGATAATGTAATGGCCCCACATAGCCTTCCATATAATGTAATGGCCCCACATAGCCTTCCATATAATGTAATGGCCCCACATAGCCTTTCATATAATGTAATGGCCCCACATAGCCTTCCATATAATATAATGGTGCCACATAGCCTTCCATATAATGTAATGGCCCCACATAGCCTTCCATATAATATAATGGTGCCACATAGCCTTCCATATGATATAATGGCCCCACATAGCCTTCCATATAATGTAATGGCCCACCATAGCCTTCCATATAATGTAATGGCCCCCCATAGCCTTCCATATAATGTAATGGCCCCACATAGCCTTCCATATAATATAATGGCCCCATATAGACTTCCATATAATGTAATGGCCCCACATAGCCTTCCATATAATGTAATGGCCCCAGATTGCTTTTCAGATAATGTAATGGCCCCACATAGCCTTCCATATAATGTAATGGCCCCACATAGCCTTCCATATAATGTAATGGCCCCACATAGCCTTCCATATAATGTAATGGCCCCACATAGCCTTCCATATAATATAATGGTGCCACATAGCCTTCCATATAATGTAATGGCCCCACATAGCCTTCCATATAATATAATGGTGCCACATAGCCTTCCATATGATATAATGGCCCCCCATAGCCTTCCATATAATGTAATGGCCCCCCATAGCCTTCCATATAATGTAATGGCCCCCCATAGCCTTCCATATAATGTAATGGCCCCACATAGCCTTCCATATAATATAATTGCCCCATATAGACTTCCATATAATGTAATGGCCCCCCATAGCCTTCCATATAATGAAATGGCCCCTCATAGCCTTCCATATAATGAAATGGCCCCCCATAGCCTTCCATATAACGTAATGGCCCCACATAGCCTTCCATATAATATAATGGCCCCACATAGCCTTCCATATAATGTAATGGCCCCACATAGCCTTCCATATAATATAATGGTGCCACATAGCCTTCCATATAATGTAATGGCCCCACATAGCTTTCCATATAATATAATGGTGACACATAGCCTTCCATATAATGTAATGGCCCCACATATCCTTCCATATAATATAATGGTGCCACAAAGCCTTCCATATAATGTAATGGCCCCACGTAGCCTTCCATATAATGTAATGGCCCCACATAGCCTTCCATATAATGTAATGGCCCCACATAGCCTTCCTTATAATATAATGGCCCCACATAGCCTTCCATATAATGCAATGGCCCCACATAACCTTCCATATAATGTAATGGCCCCATATAGCCTTCCATATAATATAATGGCCCCACATAGCCTTCCATAAAATATAATGGTGCCACATAGCCTTCCATATAATGTAATGGCCCCACATAGCCTTCCATATAATGTAATGGCCCCCCATAGCCTTCCATATAATGTAATGGCCCCCCATAGCCTTCCATATAATGTAATGGCCCCCCATAGCCTTCCATATAATGTAATGGCCCCACATAGCCTTCCATATAATATAATGGCCCCACATAGTCTTCCATATAATGTAATGGCACCACATAGCCTTCCATATAATGTAATGGCTCCACATAGCCTTCCATATAATATAATGGTGCCACATAGCCTTCTATATAATGTAATGGCCCCACATAGCCTTCCATATAATATAATGGTGCCACATAGCCTTCCATATAATATAATGGCCCCACATAGCCTTCCATATAATGTAATGGCCCCACATAGCCCTCCATAGAATTTAATGGCCCCACATAGCCTTCCATATAATATAATGGCCCCACGTAGCCTTCCATTTAATATAATGGTGCCACGTAGCCTTCCATATAATGTAATGGCCCCACATAGCCTTCCATATAATGTAATGGCCCCACATAGCCTTCCATATAATGTAATGGCCCCCTATAGCCTTCCATATAATGTAATGGCCCCACATAGCCTTCCATATAATGTAATGGCCCCACATAGCCTTCCTTATAATATAATGGCCCCACATAGCCTTCCATATAATGCAATGGCCCCACATAACCTTCCATATAATGTAATGGCCCCATATAGCCTTCCATATAATATAATGGCCCCACATAGCCTTCCATAAAATATAATGGTGCCACATAGCCTTCCATATAATGTAATGGCCCCACATAGCCTTCCATATAATGTAATGGCCCCCCATAGCCTTCCATATAATGTAATGGCCCCCCATAGCCTTCCATATTTTGTAATGGCCCCCCATAGCCTTCCATATAATGTAATGGCCCCACATAGCCTTCCATATAATATAATGGCCCCACATAGCCTTCCATATAATGTAATGGCCCCACATAGCCTTCCATATAATATAATGGTGCCACATAGCCTTCCATATAATGTAATGGCCCCACATAGCCTTCCAAATAATATAATGGTGCCACATAGCCTTCCATATAATGTAATGGCCCCACATAGCCTTCCATATAATGTAATGGCCCCACATAGCCTTCCATATAATGTAATGGCCCCCCATAGCCTTCCATATAATGTAATGGCCCCCCATAGCCTTAAATATAATGAAATGGCCCCACATAGCCTTCCATATAATGTAATGGCCCCCCATAGCCTTCAATATAATGAAATGGCCCCACATAGCCTTCCATATAATGTAATGGCCCCACATAGCCTTCCATATAATGTAATGGCCCCCCATAGCCTTCCATATAATGTAATGGCCCCCCATAGCCTTACATACAATATAATGGCCCCACATAGCCTTACATATAATGTAATAGCCCCACATAGCCTTCCATATAATATAATGGTGCCACATAGCCTTCCATATAATGTAATGGCCCCACATAGCCTTCCATATAATATAATGGTGCCACATAGCCTTCCATATAATGTAATTGTTACAACTCTCCTGTTAGTTTTTTTTTTAGTTTGCTTGTCACATGACCATTTTACCTATTTAATCCGGCCCCGCCCTCCTGGTTTTGCTGGACTTCATTTGTATTTACTACTGTTGAGCTAGCTTGTTGCTCTGTTGCCGTTCTCTGTTAGTTTTGCTAGGTCTTCTGACCCCTATGCCTTTTTGTTGTGTGTTTGTCTTTGACTGCTACTATTTCTGCTAGGAGGTGTCCAACTTTTCCCAGTCCCTAGATCTTGTAGGGATCCCTCCCTCACATCTATAGGTCTGCATTCAGACTAGCCGAGGACTTTAGCGGGTCTGATCGCAGGATCAGGTTCCCCGTTACATCGTAGGGATCTAGTTTAGTTCTATTGTAGGGACAGATCTCCTCTCTTTCCTTAGTCTCTGTAGCAGATCATAACAGTAAGTCCAGCCATAAAAAAAAAAAAAAATTCTAAGGAAAGACCTCCAGTTTTCCATCATGGTCTCGGTGCAAGATTTGGCTCAACTCTTGCAGGGTGTTATGCACACGCCCGGACTGACTGGCGTGTGCGGGTGTTGTGGTTCCACTGGACCATGGACCGGAGAGTGCCTGGAGGGGAGTGACTAAGTATCTGGCCGATCCGACCAAGGTGGCACGACGGCATACGACGCCAGTGCACCAGGGAGAAACCGGGCAGAGGGACCAGGTGCTACTCCAGGTCAAACTCCGGACACGGGGGTTGACCCACACTGGGATTACTGGAACCGGCAGGTTAGGCTGGCACAGACTGGTGGATGTAAGCAAACACGGCAGGTATGCAGATGGGTGGATACAGGTGAGTATGCAGGCAGGGAGGTACTGGCCGAAAGGACGGGCTGGAGCACAGAGAGGTTAAGACCCAGTACAGACTGGGTCACAGAACCGCAGATGCGGTAGACAACCACAGCAGAGAGGGAACGCCCGAAGCGGTGGGCAAGAACAGAGCAGGACGGGGCTGCAGGAGCAGCGAGCACAAGCAGGGCAGGACAGGACTGCCGGAGCAGCGGGCAGAAGCAGGGCAGGGCGGAAACCGCAGAAGCAGTAAGCAAGATAAGAGCAGAGCAGAAACCGCAGGAGCGGCAAGCAAGGCAAGAGCAGAGTGAAAACCGCAAGAGCGGCAAGCTAAGCAGGAGCAGAGCGGACACCGCAGAGCGGTAAACAAGGCAGGAGCAGAGCAGAAACCGCAAGAGCGGCAAGCTAAGCAGGAGCAGAGCGGACACCGCAGAGCGGTAAACAAGGCAGGAGCAGAGCAGAAACCGCAAGAGCGGCAAGCTAAGCAGGAGCAGAGCGGACACCGCAGAGCGGTAAACAAGGCAGGAGCAGAGCAGAAACCGCAAGAGCGGCAAGCTAAGCAAGAGCAGAGCGGACACCGCAGGGCGGTAAACAAGGCAGGAGCAGAGCAGAAACCGCAAGAGCGGCAAGCTAAGCAGGAGCAGAGCGGACACCGCAGAGCGGTAAACAAGGCAGGAGCAGAGCAGAAATCGCAAGAGCGGCAAGCTAAGCAGGAGCAGAGCGGACACCGCAGAGCGATAAACAAGGCAAGGGGATAGGACTCTGTTCACAAAGAACAGACGGAGAAGGAAAGGCAGAACCAGAAGCACGCACAGTACTTACATAGAAGTAGCGAGCGTACACTAAATTCACAACAGAGGTACAGAGACGACGAGAAGGAATTTAGGAGCGGGTTCAGACTCTGCAGAAAGACGCAGAAAACAGACATAGAGGGAAAAGGGAGACAAGGTTAAAGTAGAAACGAGGCACAGACAACAGGGAACAGAGGAACGGGAACAGAGACAGCAAGGCAGGAACACAAACAGGACTCTGTTCAGACGGGAACAGATACCGCCAGGCAGGAACACAAACAGGACTCTGTTCAGACGGGAACAGATACCGCAAGGCAGGGACACAAACAGGACTCTGTTCAGACGGGAACAGATACCGCAAGGCAGAGACACAAACAGGACTCTGTTCAGACGGGAACAGATACCGCAAGGCAGGGACACAAACAGGACTCTGTTCAGACGGGAACAGATACCGCAAGGCAGAGACACAAACAGGACTCTGTTCAGACGGGAACAGATACCGCAAGGCACAGACAGGCAGATCTAGGAATACGGCCCCTAGAAGGCGAAAGAACAGGCAAGAAGCGTGTTCACAAGAACAGACCACAGTTCAGACACAGAACTGGAAAACAGGCAGGAAAACAGGATAGGACCTGGCATGTCAGAGACAAAAAGCCAACTGACAAGAAACAATGCTCAGGCTCCATCTTGAGGAAGAAGGTGGTATAAATACCCAAAGATGGACAGCAATAGGCTGAAGGTGCAACAGGGGCGTGTCCGCAGCAGGTACAAGAAACAGGAAGTTCAGCGGGCGTCGCCCTATGCAGCCAAAGTGGAGCAGAGCAGAGCACAAGGAAAGAAGCCAGACCAGGAAGCTGGGCGGGAGATGAAGTTTGCGATCTTGCATGATGAGAGATGGAACACCATGCAAGAACGCCGCCAGGTATGCTACAGTACCCCCCCCCCTTACGCCCCCTCTTCTTCAGGCCTGCAAGGATCTTCCGCAGGGAATTTGGGGGCCAATCCCTCTCTTCAAGGAGAATACTTCTATTGTCCACAGGAGGAGACAAAACTGGTCTTATAATCTGGATGGCTAGGATGCGACTTCCCATCCAGCCATCTTCAGCAACAGATGAAACGGGTGAAGTACCAGAAACAGCACACAAAAAAGTCTCTCTACATTTATTTTTAGGCAGCACCCCAAAAAGTTCAGGAGACAACTGGAGGTCCTCTGCCGGGTTGGAGGGGTGCAGAGACTCGGGGGTAGCCTCTGCTTCGGGGTACATCTTGTCAAGCTCACAGGATGAAATGGGCAAAGTATCAGGTACAAGGTGTAGAGAAGACACTGCCTCTTTGTTATGTGGTGGTACCCCGGAGGATTCAGGAAACAACTGGGGGTCCTCCGCCAGGTTGGAGGGATACCGAGACTCGAGGGTAACCTCTGCTTCGGAGTACACAAGGTCAGACTCACTGGAAGAAGCGGGCGAGGTATCAGGTACCGAGTAAAGGAGAGTCTCTGTCCATTCGCTATCAGGTAGCATCCCGGAGGGTTCAGGAGACGACTGGAGGTCCTCCGTTTGGTCGGAGGGGTGTAGAAACTCGGGGGTAACCTCTGCTTCGGAGTACACTAGGTCGGACTCACTGGAAGAAGCGGGCGAGGTATCAGGTACCGAGTAAAGGAGAGTCTCAGCCCATTCGCTATCAGTTATTACCACAAAAGTTTTTTACCAGGATATATAAAGATTACCCAGTAAAACATGAAGTACCAAAATAATTTTAAAATAAATATTTTATTTAGACATATTAAAATCAGAATTAAATCATAAAAAGAGAAAGGTACCAAACATGAGGAGGCAGGAGAAACAACACTGAAATCTTAGGAAAGTTTGAGCAGTCTTATAATAATTTGATTATGCTATGAATGAAGCACTAATCACAAATGAAAAGAGTGTAGTGGTGTAATATATAGCAGCATAGGATGTCAAAAAGAAATTAATTCATCATGCCACACATTGGATCAAATCAACAGGGCAGCAGTGCTGTGGCATACTAGTGCTCTCGTGCATACAGATGTATAGACCCGCATTATTCATTAATTGCGTGGACAGCACCTGCGGCCGAAGTGATCGATTCAGTGCATATAAATAAATAAGAGATCTCCTGCTGTCACTAACACCTAATACTAGATGGATATATTCAATACATAAGCATATCTAAACAATGAGATGTAAGAAACTTATTCCATACCAGTGTGGATGCTCCTGCTTCCTGCCCCGACGCGCACGTTTCGCATTAGCTTCTTCGGGAGGCGTGTCACACTGAAGGGTGTGCTCGTTTTTTATATGGCAATCAGCCAATGGGGGGATAGTGGGCGGAGATAAAACCAATGCTGCTAACAGCGTGGACCCAATGGCGCGTGCGAAGACTGAGGCGGCGTCCTTGAAAAGAGTCCCGTGACCAGCGGTCACATGCTGGATGACGCTCACGCCCCCACCAACCAGTGAAAGCGAGGCGTGATCCGCATTAAAAGACCACGGTATTCAAGACTCGGGGCCGCAACAGTCCGCGCATGCGCACTCACCACAAAGAGAGCAGATCATGGATAGAGACGATGAGGAATGAAATGAATGAAGTAAAAGTAAGAACAAATGAAAGAAAAGATGATAAATGAATAAAAGGGAAATAACATGAGGCTGAATGGATGTATGTGTAGAAATGAAAGATGATAGAAAGAAAGAAATAAGGAATAAGATGAAAAGAAAAAAATATATAAATATAAAATATATGAACTCAAACAGAATACAGGTAAATACTAATATCGCAGATGAAAGTGTAATGATTAGCAGATAATAACCCAGCCAATAAATTAATAACACAGTCAGTGGTATGAAGTGACAATACCCACTAAAAAAGTATAAAATAAGTGCTAATGTCATAAAGTGCATGTATATAAATGTATACTTAAAAATCAAATGTTATGATGACATAAAGTGACTGTGCATTACTGACATGGAATCACCATTATGAAGTGGCAATGTGTTACTCATAATACTTAGACATTATAAGGTGACAATGCAAAATAAATTAATTAAAAATGGATAATATAAAGTGGCAGTGCAAGCACAAACAGATAAATAAATACTGGCATTGTGATATGCCTATGTATACTTTTACACTTAAAAATAAGGTGCAATAACAATATAAAGTGACTGTGCCATAATTACATCACATAGACATTATAAGATGATGATGCCGAGAACGTCAGTAAAGAATATAGTAGATAGTCCAAAAAAGGATTATAATAATTATTCCATCCGGATTCTTCATCATTTCGTACACCAACCATGATTGGCATCTATCCATCACGGTCTCATCTCCATCCATATGTACTAGACCCCGGGTACCAAATACTAAAAATTAAAAGAATAAAAATTAAAATCAAAACAAAACGGCACACATCAAATATACAGTTTCAAATCTCATATGTCTCAAATAACTCATATAACTCACAGAAAGACCCCAAACCCAAAACTCTCATTTAAGCCTTGAGGGGCCAGAGAACCCAACCGATATATCCATCTACTCTCGGTTTTTGCTAATCTTTTGTGTAAATCACCCCCTCTGATGCCCATAGTGACTACATCAATGCCCCTAATTTTTAATAAATGAGGGTTACAGTTGTGATATCTCTTAAAATGTTTGGGGATCGTTTTAAGAAGAGAGTCATTGGTATTAGTTTTGGCTTTCTCAATGTCTAGGCAGTGCTCACGAGTCCTTACCTTGAGTTCTCTACTGGTCATTCCAACATAGATTTTATTGCAGGGACATTCGGCCAGATAGATGACACCCTTGGATGCACAAGTGATGTGATGGCGAATTTCAAATGTCCGAGATCCATCATGGTTTCTGAAGTTTGTTGTTTTAGTTAAATTGCCACAAGCTTTGCATAGACCGCAAGGAAAAAAACCATTTTTGTATTTAGATGTCTTCTGGGTCTTTGGTTCATAATGGCTGTGGACCAAAATATCATTTAGATTACGAGAGCGTTTAGCAATAATCTGAGGTGAATCAGGTAGGATTTGTTTGAGAATTGGGTCAGTGGAGAGGACATCCCAATGTTTCAAAATTATATTTTTAAATTCCGTCCATTGAGAGTGGTAATTGGTAATCAGGCGTACTTGATTGTCAGCCACAGATGCTTTTTTGCTGAGTTGATTATTGTAGAGCAAAGAATTCGTAGGAGTGATTTTGGCCCGTTGATAGCCTCTCCTAATAGCTCGATGGCTATATCCTCTGGCCCTGAACCGTTCCGATAGTTCATGTGATTGAATTTCAAATTGTTCCTCATTTGAACAAATCCTTTTAATACGTAAGAATTGTCCAATTGGAATGCCATTGATGGTGGATTGTAAATGTGATGACGATGCATGAAGCAAAGAATTTGTTGCTGTGGATTTCCGGAACAAAGTGGTGGATATCTGGCCATCTGGGTTAGTAGAAATTAGAATATCTAAGAATTCAGCAGTTCGGCCAAATTTATATGTGAGCTTGATATTGTATTCATTACAATTCAGGCTATCCATAAATATTTTCAGTTCCTCACTGGAGCCCTCCCAAATAAACATAAGGTCGTCAATATAACGAAGCCAGTTGTGGATTTTGTCGATACCAGGTCTTGTCTCATCTTGCAATATTTGACGTTCCCAAAACCCCATGAATAGATTGGCGTAAGCAGGAGCACAAGATGCCCCCATGGCGGTCCCCTGTAGCTGTAAATAAGTTTTATTGTTGAAAGTAAACACATTATGAGTTAATATGAATTCCAGCAAAATCAAAATGAGTTTAGTTAGAGAACGATCAATATTGCTGGATTGAAGAAACCAAGAGACCGCTATGAGGCCATCACTGTGTCTTATAGAGGTATACAAGGCCTCTACATCTGCTGTCACAATCAGCATATTATCATTTAATTGTATATTGTCAAGGCGACGTAGGACCATGGTGGTATCCTTAACAAATGAAGGTAATTCAGAGACAAGTGGTTTAAGATAAAAATCCACAATCTTGCTTATAGTCTCACAGAGACTTTCATTTCCGGAGACTATCGGTCTCCCTGGAGGATCCAACGTATCTTTATGTATCTTAGGAATCAAGTATAGTGTAGCCAATCTAGGGTTCAGATTCCTATACAGATCCAGAAGTTTTTTGGGGATAATGTGGTCCTCAAAGGCTGATGACAAAAGGCCAATAAGTTCAGAGTGAAATGCGCTGGTAGGATTAAAGGTCAATTCTTTGTAGCATTTACGATCACCAAGTAATTTATTAGCTTGTTTCTCATACATTGAGTTAGGCCATACCACCACATTACCACCTTTGTCAGCCATTTTGAAGACCACATCATCCCAATCCTTCATTTCATCTATAGCTTTTCTTTCTCTGAAACTCAAATTAGATTGGCCTCTAGATTCAAGGGCCAGTTTTTCAAGATCACGTGATACTATTTTAGTAAAAACTTCAACAGCCGGTACAAGAGATAGAGCCGGGAATTTTTTGGTTTGACCTACCAGATGTATAGGAAAAGCATTCACATCTGCAGAGCTTTCTTCAGCTAAAGATTGCAAGGTAGCCAAAGCCTCCTGTTCTTCCATACTTGGAAACATATCAAAAACATCAGTTTTGTAGTGAAATTTCTTCAGAATTAATTTGCGGGCAAATAGATGTATGTCCTTTATGGCCGTAAATGTGTCTAGATGAAATGAGGGAGAGAACGTTAAGCCTTTCTGTAGGACAGACATTTGAGTATCAGATATGGAATGAGAAGACAGATTAATTACCTTCAAAGAATCCTCACGGGAGTTTTTATTATACGTTCTCGTATTCGGTCTCCTCTTTTGAAATTGTCTTAGATTAGATCCCGTTTCAGAATCAGTTTCAGAACTAAAGTCCCCCGAATGGGAGGACAGAGACTGACTAGATAGGTTTCTAGATAAATTCCTTTTGTTCGTATTTTTCCTTAACTGCCATTTAAAGATAGTACCACTCTGAAAATCATTAATGTCCCGTTCATACTTTTTGTGCTTATCCAGACTAATATTTTTCTCCCATTTTTCAAAGTCCTTGTCTAAGTTTTTTAGGATTTCCTGAAAAGTGTCGCTTGACATCTCTTGTTGTAATTTCCGTTGAAGAGTCTCAATCTCTTCCTCGATGGATTTAATTGTTTGATCATTTTTATCAATTATAATTTGGATGAATTGTGAAGAACATGTGTTGGCCGCATTAATCCATCTTTGGATGAGGACCTCATCATCAAGATCAAAAGCAGGAAAGGTGTGAATCCTCAAGCCTCGCGGGATTATTTTTTGATCTAAATAATTATGTAGTGACGTCCTCGTCCACCATAGTTTGGTCTTTCTGTAGAGTAAATTCTTATATTTTTTGAGATTCTCCTGATTGGAGTGTGAAACAGAGCGTGACTCAGGACTAGTACCTTTCCTGAATATATTAGTAGCTTTAGCTAACCAGGAAATTTCCTTGGCTTTAAAATCCATATTGAGGACAATCTGTTAGGATAACAGTAATAGTAAATTTCACAAGAAGTATCCAGATTAAATTAATAGTACTTCCGAACATTCAATTATTACCACAAAAGTTTTTTACCAGGATATATAAAGATTACCCAGTAAAACATGAAGTACCAAAATAATTCGCTATCAGGTAGCACCCCGAAGGGTTCAGGAGACGACTGGAGGTCCTCCGCCTGGTCGGAGGGGTGTAGAGACTCGGGGGTAACCTCTGCTTCGGAGTACACTAGGTCGGACTCACTGGAAGAAGCGGGCGAGGTATCAGGTACAGAGAATAGGAGAGTCTCTGTCCTTTCGCTACCAGGTAGCACCCCGAAGGGTTCTGGAGACAACTGGAGGTCCTCTGCCTGGTCAGAGGGGTGTAGAGACTCGGGAGTAACTACCACTTTGAGGCACCCATTGTCAGGCCCACAGGACTGAGCGGACGAAGTATCGGGTACCGGGTGTAGGGAAGTCTCTCTCCAATTGTCATCGAGTGGTATCCCGGAGGATTCAGGAGGCAACAAGGGGTCCTCCGCCAGGTAGTAGAGGTGTACAGACTCGGAGTTAAACACAGCTTCGGAGCATCCTGGGACATGCACACTGGTTAAAGTGGGTGTAGAATCTGATGCCAGGTGCAGGAAGCTCTCCTGTGTGGACTCTGGATGGGTAGCAGTCTCTTCTGGCTGGAGAACTGGTGCACCACCCACGCACATCACCCGCTGGGGCTTCTCCGGGATACAGGAAGATGAAGCTTCAGTAGGGACTTCAAGGTTGGGGTCAGGAGGTCTCAGGGAGGACAGACCCTGGCGTGACGGCTTGCCTCTGCGTCTAGCACGTCTGGACTGCCTCTTGAGGTTGGGAGCAGTATTCCGGAGAGTGTAGTCATCCTGAGTGGATTCAGGGCAAGCAACAGTCTTTTCGGGCAGGAGAACTTGTGCGCTACCTATGCACATTACCCGTCGGGGCTGCTCCGGGATACAGGGAAGTGAAGCTTCAGCAGGGGCTTCAGGGTTAGGATCATCGAAAGCCAAAAGGAAGGCCACCAGGAAGGCCTGTAGGTCAAGAACGATAGGATCCTGTGCTTCCCATAGGGGGTTGATCCATTCCAAGGCATCACCCGCTAGGTTGGACATTATAAATCCCACCTTAACCCGATCAGAAGAATAGGCATTAGCATAGAACCGGAACTGCAGCAAGCATTGCCACACAAACGCACGGCATTGTTTTGGATCCCCGTAGTACCGTGGTGGATCCGCGGGAGCAGGTGCAGCTTCAGCAGGGACTCCAGGGTTGGGGTCATCGAAGACAATTAGGAAGGCCACCAGGAAGGCCTGCAGGTCAAGGACGATAGGATCCCAAGCTTCCCATAGGGGGGTGACCCACTTCAAGGCATCCCCCGCTAGGTAGTCAATTATAAATGCCACTTTAGACCAATCAGAAGGAAAAGAAAGAGGGTAGAACTTGAAGTGCAGCATGCATTGCTCCACAAATGCACGACTTTGTTTTGGATCCCCATAGTACTGGGGCGGATCCGCAGGAACGGGTGCAGAAAGCTCCATCTGGACGGGTGCGAAATTAGCCTGGAACTCAGCTAGAGAAAAAAAAAAAATTTTATTTATTTATTTTTAATGCACGTATTAGCTGGAAAACGTCTCAGAGAGCGAAGGCCGTGGGGCTCAACGGGAACCATGGCCTGAGCATGCTGTTATGCACACGCCCGGACTGACTGGCGTGTGCGGGTGTTGTGGTTCCACTGAACCATGGACCGGAGAGTGCCTGGAGGGGCGTGACTAAGTATCTGGCCGATCCGACCAAGGTGGCACGACGGCATACGACGCCAGTGCACCAGGGAGAAACCGGGCAGAGGGACCAGGTGCTACTCCAGGTCAAACTCCGGACACGGGGGTTGACCCACACTGGGATTACTGGAACCGGCAGGTTAGGCTGGCACAGACTGGTGGATGTAAGCAAACACGGCAGGTATGCAGATGGGTGGATACAGGTGAGTATGCAGGCAGGGAGGTACTGGCCGAAAGGACGGGCTGGAGCACAGAGAGGTTAAGACCCAGTACAGACTGGGTCACAGAACCGCAGATGCGGTAGACAACCACAGCAGAGAGGGAACGCCCGAAGCGGTGGGCAAGAACAGAGCAGGACGGGGCTGCAGGAGCAGCGAGCACAAGCAGGGCAGGACAGGACTGCCGGAGCAGCGGGCAGAAGCAGGGAAGGGCGGAAACCGCAGAAGCAGTAAGCAAGATAAGAGCAGAGCAGAAACCGCAGGAGCGGCAAGCAAGGCAAGAGCAGAGTGAATACCGCAAGAGCGGCAAGCTAAGCAGGAGCAGAGCGGACACCGCAGAGCGGTAAACAAGGCAGGAGCAGAGCAGAAACCGCAAGAGCGGCAAGCTAAGCAGGAGCAGAGCGGACACCGCAGAGCGGTAAACAAGGCAGGAGCAGAGCAGAAACCGCAAGAGCGGCAAGCTAAGCAGGAGCAGAGCGGACACCGCAGAGCGGTAAACAAGGCAGGAGCAGAGCAGAAACCGCAAGAGCGGCAAGCTAAGCAGGAGCAGAGCGGACACCGCAGAGCGGTAAACAAGGCAGGAGCAGAGCAGAAACCGCAAGAGCGGCAAGCTAAGCAAGAGCAGAGCGGACACCGCAGAGCGGTAAACAAGGCAGGAGCAGAGCAGAAACCGCAAGAGCGGCAAGCTAAGCAGGAGCAGAGCGGACACCGCAGAGCGGTAAACAAGGCAGGAGCAGAGCAGAAACCGCAAGAGCGGCAAGCTAAGCAGGAGCAGAGCGGACACCGCAGAGCGGTAAACAAGGCAAGGGGATAGGACTCTGTTCACAAAGAACAGACGGAGAAGGAAAGGCAGAACCAGAAGCACGCACAGTACTTACATAGAAGTAGCGAGCGTACACTAAATTCACAACAGAGGTACAGAGACGACGAGAAGGAATTTAGGAGCGGGTTCAGACTCTGCAGAAAGACGCAGAAAACAGACATAGAGGGAAAAGGGAGACAAGGTTAAAGTAGAAACGAGGCACAGACAACAGGGAACAGAGGAACGGGAACAGAGACAGCAAGGCAGGAACACAAACAGGACTCTGTTCAGACGGGAACAGATACTGCCAGGCAGGAACACAAACAGGACTCTGTTCAGACGGGAACAGATACCGCAAGGCAGAGACACAAACAGGACTCTGTTCAGACGGGAACAGATACCGCAAGGCAGGGACATAAACAGGACTCTGTTCAGACGGGAACAGATACCGCAAGGCAGAGACACAAACAGGACTCTGTTCAGACGGGAACAGATACCGCAAGGCACAGACAGGCAGATCTAGGAATACGGCCCCTAGAAGGCGAAAGAACAGGCAAGAAGCGTGTTCACAAGAACAGACCACAGTTCAGACACAGAACTGGAAAACAGGCAGGAAAACAGGATAGGACCTGGCATGTCAGAGACAAAAAGCCAACTGACAAGAAACAATGCTCAGGCGCCATCTTGAGGAAGAAGGTGGTATAAATACCCAAAGATGGACAGCAATAGGCTGAAGGTGCAACAGGGGCGTGTCCGCAGCAGGTACAAGAAACAGGAAGTTCAGCGGGCGTCGCCCTATGCAGCCAAAGTGGAGCAGAGCAGAGCACAAGGAAAGAAGCCAGACCAGGAAGCTGGGCGGGAGATGAAGTTTGCGATCTTGCATGATGAGAGATGGAACACCATGCAAGAACGCCGCCAGGTATGCTACACAGGGACTCTCTCTGGAGGTGGCCAAGCTCCAACAACACGTGAGTAGCTGTTCTGGAGCGCATTTTGTGGAACCTAAGGTACGTCTGGCTGATCTATTTTTTGGCGAACAACAAGATTTTTTTTCTTTTAAAAATGCTTGTCTATTATATTTTCGTTTGAGACCCGGATCCTCTGGTGATGAATCACAGCGCATAGGGATTATAATGTCACTTTTGCGCAAAGATCCTCAGGGATGGGCCTTCTCTCTCCAACCTAGTGATCCGTGCTTTAGATCAGTGGATAGTTTTTTTTCTGCTTGGGTTTGTTGTATGATGATCCTGATCGTGTCTCATCTGCTGAGTCTGAATTAAGACGTTTGAGGCAGGGATCAGGTAATGTGGAAAAATATTGTTCTCACTTCCGTCGGTGGTCTGCCCAGGTGGGGTGGAACGATTCTGCTTTGAAAAGCTTGTTTCTTGCAGGGCTGTGTGAAAGGGTAAAGGATTTACTGATTGCTTATCCCACACCTGGAAACTTGCAGGAGGCAATGCAATTAGCTATACGGGTGGACAGGAGACTGCGTGAAAGGGTTAATGAGAGCAAATCCTCTGCTATGTCAGCTCCGAGTCTTGAGAGGGTCTGTGCTGACACTGGAGAGCCGATGGAGATTGGGGCGATGCCACCCCGCTCTCAGGAAAAAGACCGCAGGCTTTCTGAAGGTTTGTGTTTCTATTGCGGAAATTCTGGTCATTTTATTAAGAGCTGTGTGCTTCGTAAGAAGAAAGAAAAAAAAATGGTCAGTCATGCTCGTATTGCTTGTTTAAATTCTAAGGGAGTATTCCTATCTGCCACTACTGCTGCTCAGGATGAATTAATTGAATTTCGGGTATTTGTGGATTGTGGATCTACTCTGAATGTGATTGATGGGGGATTCTTGGAAAAACTTAGATTAGAACCTAAAACTTTGTCATCCCCTATTGCTGTGGTTTCTGTCGATGGCTCTCCCTTGAAGAGTGTTACTCACAAGGTCTGTGAATTTCCCCTCACTATTAATGGTATTCATCAAGAGAATTTGGATTTGGTGGTATTGGATAATTTGCCTTCTCCAGTAATATTGGGGTTACCCTGGTTAAAATTGCACAATCCTGTACTGGATTGGTCTACCAATGAAATTAAGTCCTGGAGCCCTAAGTGTTATGACAAGTGTTGTAACGGGCGCATTGCTGCTGTGGATAGAGGGGAATTGCCTGTACCTATTCAGGATTTTTGGAGAGTTTTTTCTGAGGAGGAGTCGCAGGTTTTGCCTCCCCATAGAGACTATGATTGTACCATTGAATTTGTCCCTGGAGCGACTCTTCCTAAAAGTCGTTTATTTAATCTTACTATTCCTGAGAGAAAGGCTTTGGAGGAATACATACAGACAAGCTTGGCCGCCGGTCACATTAGGCCTTCCAAGTCTCCTGTGGCTGTTGGATTTTTTTTTGCAAAAAAAAAAGATGGCGGTTTACGTCCTTGTCTGGACTTTCGTGAGATTAATAAAATTACTGTACGCAATCCTTACCCACTGCCATTGATTCCTGATTTATTTAACCAGTTAGTGGGGGCCAAGTGGTTCTCTAAAATTGATCTCCGGGGGGCATACAATTTGTTGCGCATGAAGGAGGGTGATGAATGGAAGACTGCTTTTAACACTCCTGTGGGTCATTTTGAGAATCTGGTTATGCCTTTTGGTCTTACTAATGCTCCTGCATTTTTTCAGAATCTTATTAATGACATCCTTAGACCTTTAATCGGCAAAAATGTGGTTGTGTATTTGGATGACATTTTGATTTATTCGCCGGATCTGGAGTCTCATTGGCGGAGCGTACGTGAGGTATTACAGTTATTAATGGACAATTCGCTTTTTGCTAAGCTGGAGAAATGTGAGTTCGCTGTACAGAGAATTAGTATTTTGGGCTACATTATCTCCACTGAAGGTTTTGAGATGGACCCGGTTAAAGTTCAAGCTGTGCAGGAATGGCCTAGGCCTATTGGTTTGAAATCGATACAGAGGTTTTTGGGTTTCGCCAATTATTACAGAAAATTCCTAAAAAAAATTTCTATTATTGTCAAACCGCTGACCGATCTCACCAGGAAAGGTGCTAATGCGGCTCAGTGGACTTCTGAGGCCATTGAAGCTTTTGTGTTTCTAAAGGAGAGGTTCACCTCTGCTCCCATCCTTATGCAGCCTGATGTGACTAAGCCGTTTTTGGTTGAGGTTGATGCTTCTTCGGTGGGGGTTGGTGCGGTGTTGTCTCAGGAAAACAAGGATGGAGTACACCCCTGTGCCTTTTTTTCAAAAAAATTTTCCGAGACTGAACTTAATTACGATATTGGTAATCGGGAATTGCTGGCGATTAAACTCGCATTTGAACACTGGCGTCACCTCTTGGAAGGTGCTGAATTTCCCATTCAGGTTTTCACTGATCATAAAAATCTGATCTATCTTGATGCTGCCAAGCGCTTGAATGCCCGTCAGGCTAGGTGGGCACTTTTTTTCTCGCGGTTTAATTTTTCCGTTACTTACATCCCGGGTACCAAGAATGTTAAAGCGGATGCTTTGTCTCGCAGCTTTTCTCCCATGGTCGGTGTTGAGGAGGAAGAGGAGACCATTTTAGAAGAAGGTGTTGTGATTGCTGCTTTGGACTCCGTTTTGGAGGATGAGATTCTTAAAGCTCAGGAGAATGCCCCATCTAACACTCCCCATGGGAGGTTGTTTGTGCCTAGGACCTTTAGGAGAGATTTGTTTGTTGAGTGTCATGAGTCTCGGTTGGCAGGTCATCCAGGAATTTCTGAGACCAAGAGACTTGTGGGTCGCAGTTTTTGGTGGCCTGGATGGCAAAAGGAAGTCATTAAGTGGGTGCGCCAATGTACTGTGTGTGCAAGATCCAAGTCTTCGCATGCTCCTGCTGAGGGGTTGCTTTGCCCTCTGGAGGTTCCTAGTGCACCTTGGACACATCTGGCTATGGACTTTATTACTGACCTTCCTCCCTCTGAAGGGTTCACGGTCATCTGGGTGGTCGTGGACCGTTTTAGCAAGATGTGTCACTTGGTTCCCTTCATCAAACTGCCTTGCGCTAAGACACTCGCCAAGGCCTTTGTCAAGGAAATTGTCAGACTACATGGTGTTCCTACTGACATTGTTTCTGATAGGGGACCTCAGTTCGTGGCTCGTTTTTGGCGTGCCTTTTGTGACAGGTTGGGAGTTCATTTGTCGTTTTCATCCGGATATCATCCTGAGTCTAATGGCCAGACAGAAAGGAAGAACCAGGATGTTGAGCAGTTCTTGCGTTGTTTTGTGGCAGACAATCAAGAGGGGTGGTCTGAGTTTCTGCCACTTGCTGAATTTGCTCTTAACAACCATACATCCTCTTCTGCTGGGTGTTCGCCTTTTTTTTGTTGTTCTGGGAGACATCCGTCTTTTGGGTCATTTTCCAAATTGGTTTCGGCTGTGCCTGAGGAGGAGAGTTTTTCCGGTGATTTGGAGAGAGTTTGGACGGATGTGCGTGGTAATCTTCAGGAGGCTAACAAGAAATCTAAGAGGTACTTTGATAGGAAACGGCAAGAGGTTTTGTTTGCTGTTGGTGACATGGTTTGGTTGTCCTCTAAGAATCTGCGATTGAGGATTCCTTCTAAAAAATTGGGTCCCAAGTTCGTAGGGCCCTTTAAGGTGCTTCAGATAGTTAACCAATCTGCTGTTAGGTTGGAGGTTCCTACGTCCTGGAGGATTAATCCGGTGTTTCATGTTTCTCTGTTGAAAAAAGCTGATGTGTCGGATGGTGACGCCTCTGCCACTGTTCCTCCGGTGGTGGAGGACGGGGAATATGAAATTTCCCGCATCCTAAATTCTAGACGGTATAGAGGGAGTTTGCAGTATCTCGTCGCTTGGAAGGGTTTCGGACCTGAGGATAACTCATGGGTGAGGGCGGATGATGTTTCTGCTCCCAGACTTGTCCGAGCGTTTCACAGGAGGTTTCCTGGTAAGCCTGGGCCTAGGGGATCCGGAGGATCCTCTTAGAAGAGGGGGTACTGTTACAACTCTCCTGTTAGGTTTTTTTTAGTTTGCTGGTCACATGACCATTTTGCCTATTTAATCCGGCCCCGCCCTCCTGGCTTTGCTGGACTTCATTTGTATTTACTACTGTTGAGCTAGCTTGTTGCTCTGTTGCCGTTCTCTGTTAGTTTTGCTAGGTCTTCTGACCCCTATGCCTTTTTGTTGTGTGTTTGTCTTTGACTGCTACTATTTCTGCTAGGAGGTGTCCAACTTTTCCCAGTCCCTAGATCTTGTAGGGATCCCTCCCTCACATCTATAGGTCTGCGTTCAGACTAGCCGAGGACTTTAGCGGGTCTGATCGCAGGATCAGGTTCCCCGTTACATCGTAGGGATCTAGTTTAGTTCTATTGTAGGGACAGATCTCCTCTCTTTCCTTAGTCTCTGTAGCAGATCATAACAGTAATGGCCCCCCATAGCCTTCCATATAATGTAATGGCCCCCATAGCCTTCCATATAATGTTATGGCCCCACATAGCCTTCCATATAATATAATGGCGCCACATAGCCTTCCATATAATGTAATGGCCCCACATAGCCTTCCATATAATGTAATGGCCCCCCATAGCCTTCCATATAATGTAATGGCCCCACATAGCCTTCCATATAATGTAATGGCCCCACATAGCCTTCCATATAATATAATGGCCCCACATAGCCTTCCATATAATGTAATGGTGCCACATAGCCTTCCATATAATGTAATGGCGCCATATAGCCTTCCATATAATATAATGGTGCCACATAGCCTTCCATATAATGTAATGGCCCCACATAGCCTTCCATATAATATAATGGTGCCACATAGCCTTCCATATAATGTAATGGCCCCACATAGCCTTCCATATAATGTAATGGCCCCACATAGCCTTCCATATAATGTAATGGCCCCCCATAGTCTTCCATATAATGTAATGGCCCCACATAGCCTTCCATATAATGTAATGGCCCCACGTAGCCTTCCATATAATATAATGGTGCCACATAGCCTTCCATATAATGTAATGGCCCCACATAGCCTTCCATATAATATAATGGTGCCACATAGCCTTCCATATAATGTAATGGCCCCACATAGCCTTCCATATAATGTAATGGCCCCACATAGCCCTCCATATAATGTAATGGCCCCACATAGCCTTCCATATGATATAATGGCCCCACGTAGCCTTCCATATAATATAATGGTGCCACATAGCCTTCCATATAATATAATGGTGCCACATAGCCTTCCATATAATGTAATGGCCCCACATAGCCTTCCATATAATATAATTTCCCCACATAGCCTTCCATATGATATAATGGCCCCACGTAGCCTTCCATATAATATAATGGCCCCACATAGCCTTCCATGTAATGTAATGGCCCCACATAGTCTTCCATATAATGTAATGGCCCCAAATAGCCCTCCATATAATATAATGGCCCCACATATGGCCTCCCATGAGCACTTCATCGCATTCAAACAGTCCCTCACTACCTTCAAGTCCACACTCACTGCAGCAAAACAAACATACTTTGCATCTCTCATATCCTCCATGTCTCACAACCCTAAACAACTATTCAACACCTTCAATTCTCTCCTCCGTCCCCCAGTGCCTCCTCCTCCTCCTTATTTCAGCCGAAGAGTTTGCCTCATTCTTCAAGCAGAAGATTGACACCATCAGACAAAGCTTTTGCCTAAAGTCCCCACCGCCCCTCCCCACACCTACTCAACCCTCCTCCTCCAAAACTACATTCTACACCATTTCTGAAGATCAACTTTCCTCCTTACTCTCCAAATCACACCTCACCACCTGTAAACTTGACCCAATCCCGTCCCACCTCATCCCAAACCTTACCACTATCTTCATCCCAGCCCTAGCCCACCTCTTCAACCAGTCATTAACAACTGGTGTTTTCCCCTCATGCTTCAAACATGCCTCAATCACACCCATCCTCAAAAAGCCCTCCCTTGACCCTTCCTCTGTGTCTAGCTATCGCCCCATATCACTTCTCCCCTATGCCTCAAAACTTCTGGAACAACACGCCCATTCTGAGCTGTCTTCCCACCTCTCCTCCTGCTCCCTCTTTGACCGCCTACAATCTGGTTTCCGACCGCACCATTCTACTGAAACTGCACTGACTAAAGTCACAAACGACCTACTAACCACCAAATCTAAGCGACACTACTCTGTCCTCCTCCTCCTAGACCTGTCATCTGCCTTTGACACAGTGGACCATTCCCTCTTACTACAGACTCTCTCATCTCTCGGCATCACAGACTTGGCCCTATCCTGGATCTCCTCATACCTAACAGACTGGACATTCAGTGTCTCCCACTCGCACACCACCTCTTCATCTCGCCCCCTATCTGTCAGTGTCCCCCAAGGTTCAGTTCTAGGACCCCTGCTCTTCTCCATCTACATCTTAGGCCTGGGACAGCTCATAGAGTCTCATGGGTTTCAGTATCACCTCTATGCCGATGACACACAGATCTACCTCTCTGGACCCGATATCACCTCCTTATTAACCAAAATCCCACAATGTCTGTCTGCTATTTCATCCTTCTTCTCTGCCAGATTACTAAAACTTAACATGGACAAAACAGAATTCATCATCTTTCCGCCATCTCATTCAACCCTCCCAACTGACCTATCTATCAACGTCAATGGCTGCCCACTCTCCCCAGTCCCTCAAGCTCGCTGCCTTGGGGTAACCCTGGACTCGGAACTCTCCTTCAAACCACATATCCAAGCCCTTTCCACTTCCTGCCGACTCCAACTCAAAAATATCTCCCGGATCCGCACATTCCTAAACCATGAATCTGCAAAAACACTAGTGCACGCCCTCATCATCTCCCGCCTTGACTACTGCAACCTCCTGCTCTGTGACCTCCCCTCTAACACTCTCGCACCCCTCCAATCTATCATAAACTCTGCTGCTCGACTAATCCACCTGTCCCCCCGCTATTCCCCGGCCTCTCCTCTCTGTCAATCTCTTCACTGGCTCCCCATTGCTCAGAGACTCCAGTTCAAAACCCTAACCATGACATACAAAGCCATTCACAACCTGTCTCCTCCATATATCTCCGACCTAGTCTCCCGTTACATACCTGCACGCAACCTCCGATCCTCACAAGATCTCCTTCTCTACTCCCCTCTTATCTCCTCCTCCCACAACCGTATACAAGATTTCTCCCGTGCTTCCACCCTACTCTGAAACTCTCTACCCCAATATATCAGACTCTCGCCTACCGTGGAAACCTTCAAAAGGAACCTGAAGACCCACCTCTTCCGACAAGCCTACAACCTGCAGTAACCACCGCTCCACCACACCGCTGCACGACCAGCTCTACCCTCACCTACTGTATCCTCACCCATCCCTCGTAGATTGTGAGCCCTCGCGGGCAGGGTCCTCGCTCCTCCTGTACCAGTCGCTGTCACATTGTGTTCAAGATTATTGTAATTGTTCTTGTATTATACCCCTTTTTCACATGTAAAGCGCCATGGAATAAATGGCGCTATAATAATATATAATATAATAATATAATATAATAATATATATAATACATAGCCTTCCATATAATGTAATGGCCCCACATAGCCCTCCATATAATGTAATGGCCCCACATAGCCTTCCATATGATATAATGGCCCCACATAGCCTTCCATATAATGTAATGGCCTCACATAGCCTTCCATATAATATAATGGTGCCACATAGCCTTCCATATAATGTAATGGCCCCACATAGCCTTCCATATGATATAATGGCCCCACGTAGCCTTCCATATAATATAATGGCCCCACATAGCCTTCCATGTAATGAAATGGCCCCACATAGTCTTCCATATAATGTAATGGCCCCACATAGCCCTCCATATAATATAATGGCCCCACATAGCCTTCCATATAATGTAATGGCCCCAAATAGCCCTCCATATAATGTAATGGCCCCACATAGCCTTCCATATGATATAATGGCCCCACATAGCCTTCCATATAATGTAATGGCCCCACATAGCCTTCCATATGATATAATGGCCCCACGTAGCCTTCCATATAATGTAATGGCCCCACATAGCCTTCCATATAATGTAATGGCCCCAAATAGCCCTCCATATAATGTAATGGCCCCACATAGCCTTCCATATGATATAATGGCCCCACATAGCCTTCCATAAAATGTAATGGCCCCACATAGCCTTCCATATGATATAATGGCCCCACATTGCCTTCCATATAATGTAATGGCCCCACATAGCCTTCTATATGATATAATGGCCCCACATAGCCTTCGATATAATGTAATGGCCCCACGTAGCCTTCCATATAATATAATGGCCCCACATAGCCTTCCATGTAATGTAATGGCCCCACATAGTCTTCCATATAATGTTATGGCCCCACATAGCCCTCCATATAATGTAATGGCCCCACATAGCCCTCCATATAATGTAATGGCCCCACATAGCCTTCCATGTAATGTAATGGCCCCACATAGCCTTTCATATAATATAATGGCCCCACATAGCCTTCAATATAATGAAATGGCCCCAAATAGCCTTCCATGTAATGTAATGGCCCTCACAACGTTCTCATTGATTAAAATAAATAAATAAATAGTCACCTCTTCCCGTTTTCCTTCTGCTCTAGTCTCATCAACGTGTCTCCTGCAGCTCTGCACTGCTCAGTACAGATGGCGCGTTGTAATGACGTCATCACGCCCGCTGCAATGCTGATACAGTTGAAAGATGCAATGCCAGGGGGGAGGGGCACTGTCAGCACCCGGCCCCCCAGACTCATGGGCTCCATAGTGGTTGTGTGGTCTGCAGTCATTGGCCGCTGACACTGATAGAAGATAGGTTCTGGGGAAGGATATGCGTGCTGCCTGAAGTACATTGCTGTAAAACCAAAGTCTGGGTGAGCAGAACTGAGAGATTGCAAGTGAATGTTACCTGAAATAGCCAAAGCCAGGTGACAGCCATCAGTAAGCAACAGAGGAACAGAAAGCTGAACCTGAAGGAGACAGAGGGCCAATGACAGATGGAAGAGCCTAGAGATGCAGGTGGGTATTGTCCAGTTGTGCAAGTGGTTCTTTGAGAATGAGGGCCTGGAGTGCACACTCAGGAGGAGACAATCGGTAGTGTAAGCAAGCAACGTGAGGGCGAGTGCCCGGAGGGCAGAGAGCGACTGATGTGGAGAGCAGTAGCAATACCTGTGTGAGGGCGAGCCTCACTGTATGACGCGCCCCCTGGGCCGTGGGGTACCCGGTGCCGGGCCGATCGTTGCTAGGGGTGATGTCACAGTGGCGATGACCCGGTCCGTGACCCAGGGCGGTCAATCAAAAGGGGATTTTTATAGGGGATTTATATACAAAGTTCGTGACGACACCTGTGGTATGCGGCTAAGGGAGCCGCCGCTGCGGAGCAGGTCCTCTGGAGCGGATGTTACTGCAGCAGGGATGGTGTGGCTCTCCACAGGTAGAGCTAGATCCAGGGCAGTGTAGATGTTATAGGTTATGCAGGGCGTTGTAGTGTAGGGGGTGATGGCGCAGGCAATAATCACAGAGACAGTGAGGTGCAGTCTTCCAAGTTTACTCACAGCTTACAGCCTCCCACGTCGCGCTGCGTTCACCAAGCAGGGGTTCAGCAATCCCCCAGATAATTCAGGAGCACTTAACGGGACCCCTTTCTGTGTGCCTTTCTCAGTCGTCTTCCTGCGCTGGCTCTCACCATCCTGCCCTGCGCCTCGCAACCAGTGTCCCAATCCGATAGCCTCGGGTCTTGTCGGGCGACCTGCAGTCCCCTGGACCCTCTGTGGCCACCTTCTCGGCGATATAGTTGCGGATGTGGCCACTGTGTAGCACCCCGAGGGCTCGGCTGCTACAGGGGTATTGCACCTCAAACCAGAGGTGTGATATTCCACTCCCGGGTAAGGATGGAGTGTGGACCAGGACTCGGTAGGCTGCATGCACCACACACACCCCATTTCCGAGGGACAGCTCAACGGTGCTCCCACTAGACAGAAGTGCAGGCACGACAGCATCTGTCCCTGGCTGGAGTGGGGCGGGGGGAGGAAAACCCAGTGGTGTAGGAGCAGATAGGGGTGGGTCTCTGGGCATAGGCAGGAGCCCATTGGTTGCTAGTCACCTGGGCTCGGGTGTTAGAAGGAGGTATATACGGTGGGCACCATCTTAGGACAGGAGCCAGTTCAGAGAGGAGGAGAAGAAGACAGGAGCTCAGCCAGAGAGGGCTGACAGGGAGCTGTGGCTCAGTCTGGGCCCAGCTCCAGAGGCAGGCCTGGAGTGGAGGCCAGAAACAGCAGAAAAAGAGAGGAGAAGGAACGGAAAGGAAAGTAAGAAAGGAACTGGAACAGAGGAGAAAGGAAGCAAGGAACACAGAGAAAGCCCAGAGACACGAGGACAGAAGGAACCCCATATGCCCAGGAGATACAGGGTGAAGGGTTGGCAGAGCAAGGTACCGGAACCCAAATTGGTGGAGGCGACTAATCCTCAGCCAAAACCGGAGGTTGTGACCACATCTTGGTGCGATCCCTCACTACATCCACCAGGAAAGCATACCGCATAGGGTCAGGGGAACTGGAGAGAGGTTTCGCCGACAGAAGGCCCGAGGAAGCTGGACAAAGGTGGGTCACTGGTGGGGACGGCCAGAGAAAGGAAAGGAAGGGAGTCCTGTGCCACGCTCTGGAATTGCCTGGGAGTTGGTCGAGCCCCTTGCCTGGTGGACGCAGCACGGCTTGGGCAGTCACCGCCGGTACCGAGGTGACTAGGACCAGTAAAGAACTGTGAGTAAAGCATTGGAAACTGCAACCACACGTCTCTGTGTTTCATCGCCGCACCAGCACCATTAGTACTGGGACGCTCACACCATCACTACCATCATCTACTCTAGCTGCCCTGAGGCAATACTTCTCCCGTGGGGAGTTATCCCATTCTTGGCTGCGCATATAACATCAGCCTCAGCGGTCTGCAGCGCAGCGGCGGTCCCCACTGACCGCAATCCACGGGTGGCGTAGTCGGACACTTATTATAACACCAATAGACTGCCACTGGTTTGACCACCCTGGGCACGGACCGGGTCACTGCCACACGGAGACTACAACCCCCAGCGATCCGGCTCCGGGTAGCCCCCTGCACAGCACAGGCCCAGGGGGCGCGTCAACTTTGGCGTAGTCGGCAGGATCATTACCAACCCGCCACAAGCGGGTATTGCGTGCCTGAAGAAAACTGCACATGTACCTTAAAAAGAAGTCTCCCGCCATTTCCAGAAGTTTCCCGCTGTCCGGAGTCGTTTCCCGCCATCCGGAGCCGATTCCCGCCATCAGACGCCATTTTGGACCGTTTCCCGCCATCTTCATCCGTTTTTCCCACCCTGGCAGAGCGGACGCCATTATGTGCGCACCAAAAGACAGCAGGAAGCCACCTCCCATCGTGGGCCAGGTCCCAGAATGGCGCCAAAGGAGGAGCCCGCCCCCACCAGCAATGAATGCAGCAGTGGGGATGTCCATCAACATGGGGGGGCTGCCCCTGAAGGTGATTGTCAGCAGATGCCCCCAAGACCAACCCCTATGGGGGCGGATAGGAAAGAAAACTGAGGGGCTGGGTGCGGCCTGGATCAGTCTGGACCCACTGCACCCGGAGATGGAGGGAGCAGAGAACTCCACCAGCACCCTGGCCTGCAGCCTGCTGCAAGCTGAGCCACCCTGCAGCCTGACAAAGTTGCTAGCCCAGCTGCCCAGGGAACCGGACTGTGCGCGAGCGGCGCTAGAAGACCTGAACAGAAGGATGGTCCGGGCGCAGCGGGATGTGTTTGCCGGGTGGAGAGAGGAATTGGCCCGGCAGCACGAAGACAGCCAGCAGAGGACCCCGCAGGGACCGGGCAGAGCGCTTACTGCTGGGTGCGGAGAAGAGGGACCGGCAGCTGCAGACGACGCCGCGGAGAAGGCCACGGAGACCGAGGCAGGTAACGGGGACGCCACTACCCCAAGCCCTGAGGCCACCAGCCTGCCCCCACCCTCCATTACGGGACCCGAAGCCCCGGGGACCGTACCTGAGACCACGCCTCCACCGCCGCCAGCTAGGCCTCAGGCTGCAAGCATCGCCGTCACGCCCCGCCCCGCGCTGTGCCCTCTGAACCTGAGCGCCGTAAAGCGGGAGACGTCACAGGCCAGGACGCAAGGCCCAGCACGCCCGGGCGCCGCTGCCTCACCAGCGCCCCCTACCTTGGCGGTGCCACCCCCGGGCGCAACCAACAAGCGACCACCGGCCTGGTCGCAAGGTCGAGTGCCAAGAGGGCCCGGACGGGTCTGAAGAGTACGAGGAAGGAGCATCAGGAGGACACCGTTACCAGTAAGCGGTAAAATGGAACTGTTCCCGTTTGTGAAAGTGTGGTCCCTGTTGGGACAAATAGTGAACTGTTGACTGTTTAAAAATTGCCCCTAATCCCTAACCAGGCTGAGGACTGTGAGCAGCCATTCTCCTATCCCCACTGGCCGAGGACTGAGAGCGGCCGCCCCTGTAAATAGTTGCGCTTCTTAAGGCGCCCCCTACTGGTTTTATAAAAGAACTGCAACGTCTACCTCAAGGCGGATTAAATGGACTGTTGCACCTTTACCTGGTCGCAAGTTGCACAGCGGCCAGAATTCAAGAATCTGTTTGAAAATGTTTTACTTGAAAATGTCTTAAATGGAAAAGTTTAATATGCTGCTAAAATAATAATGCCAAAGTTTTATATAGTATTTTATAAAAGAGTTCCGGTGGCATTAGTAAAATGTTTTATACCAGTAACGTTGGAAAGAAAAGAGTGCCTCCCATAAAGGGATGGGTGAAAAGTTAATGTCTTATATGCGAATGCATTCTAAAAATTTGTATGTTTTCAAATTGTTTTGTTCTCTTCCAGCCCGAGGACGTGCTGTGGTTTACCAGGGGGGAATGTAGCACCCCGAGGGCTCGGCTGCTACAGGGGTATTGCACCTCAAACCAGAGGTGTGATATTCCACTCCCGGGTAAGGATGGAGTGTGGACCAGGACTCGGTAGGCTGCATGCACCACACACACCCCATTTCCGAGGGACAGCTCAACGGTGCTCCCACTAGACAGAAGTGCAGGCACGACAGCATCTGTCCCTGGCTGGAGTGGGGCGGGGGGAGGAAAACCCAGTGGTGTAGGAGCAGATAGGGGTGGGTCTCTGGGCATAGGCAGGAGCCCATTGGTTGCTAGTCACCTGGGCTCGGGTGTTAGAAGGAGGTATATACGGTGGGCACCATCTTAGGACAGGAGCCAGTTCAGAGAGGAGGAGAAGAAGACAGGAGCTCAGCCAGAGAGGGCTGACAGGCAGCTGTGGCTCAGTCTGGGCCCAGCTCCAGAGGCAGGCCTGGAGTGGAGGCCAGAAACAGCAGAAAAAGAGAGGAGAAGGAACGGAAAGGAAAGTAAGAAAGGAACTGGAACAGAGGAGAAAGGAAGCAAGGAACACAGAGAAAGGCCCAGAGACACGAGGACAGAAGGAACCCCATATGCCCAGGAGATACAGGGTGAAGGGTTGGCAGAGCAGGGTACCGGAACCCAAATTGGTGGAGGCGACTAATCCTCAGCCAAAACCGGAGGTTGTGACCACATCTTGGTGCGATCCCTCACTACATCCACCAGGAAAGCATACCACATAGGGTCAGGGGAACCGGAGAGAGGTTTCGCCGACAGAAGTCCCGAGGAAGCTGGACAAAGGTGGGTCACTGGTGGGGACGGCCAGAGAAAGGAAAGGAAGGGAGTCCTGTGCCACGCTCTGGAATTGCCTGGGAGTTGGTCGAGCCCCTTGCCTGGTGGACGCAGCACGGCTTGGGCAGTCACCGCCGGTACCGAGGTGACTAGGACCAGTAAAGAACTGTGAGTAAAGCATTGGAAACTGCAACCACACGTCTCTGTGTTTCATCGCCGCACCAGCACCATTAGTACTGGGACGCTCACACCATCACTACCATCATCTACTCTAGCTGCCCTGAGGCAATACTTCTCCCGTGGGGAGTTATCCCATTCTTGGCTGCGCATATAACATCAGCCTCAGTGGTCTGCAGCGCAGCGGCGGTCCCCACTGACCGCAATCCACGGGTGGCGTAGTCGGACACTTATTATAACACCAATAGACTGCCACTGGTTTGACCACCCTGGGCACGGACCGGGTCACTGCCACACGGAGACTACAACCCCCAGCGATCCGGCTCCGGGTAGCCCCCTGCACAGCACAGGCCCAGGGGGCGCGTCAACTGCACCTTGCAAGTACAGCAGCCTCCGGTTCCTAGCTGAGCCTTGTAGTTCTCCACTAGTTAAGGGTCCGGTCCCCTCTGCGGCTTGATCCCTCCACTGCCTGGGGCGTATGGGTGGCCTCCAGCACTTCCCGTACCCCTAGGATCCCCTCTTTCCTTCTGGAGCCTTCCTTCTGCTCCTTTCTCTCTCTCTTCAGACTTGGGCCTCACTGGCTAGGCCCGCCTCTGGAACAGAGCTCCTGCAGAGCCTCTGCTCCCCTCACTTTCCTCCTCTGACTGACCACACTCTCTAAGATGGCTCCCCTCTTTATACAGCTTCTGAAGTGCTCCCCTGATCTACGTCCTCCACCCACACCCACTACATGGTTCTCCTTCACTTGGTTCTCCCCCACTCCAGCCAGGGAAGGGGCTCAGCAAGAACCAGAGGCATCTTGCCCCCCTCCTGCTGGCCTGGAGTGGTGTGTTGGATGCAGGTGTTAGGGTCCCGGGCAGTACTCCATCCTTACCTGAAAGTGAGATACCACACCACTGGGTGAGATGCAGTACCCCTGTGGCGACTGAACCCGCAGGGGCGCCACATACCCCCTTGGTAAAACACAGCACGTCCGCGGCCTGAAACAGATTAAAAACAGGGTATGTTACAGACATGCAAATTTTTAGATGCATCACATAGAAGATCATAAACATAACATCTTTTCTTCCCTTTATGGGAGGCACTTTTTCTTGAACGTTACTGGTTACGTTTTTATCAAAGCATTATGAGATTTTTTAAAGAACATCTTTCTTTACACTTATAAAACATTTCTTCATATAAAACATTTTCCAAGCAAATAGGACATTTCTCATCTCAAACATTTTTAATCAACTGCAGTGAAATTTATAGCCGGATGTCCTTTTCACTGGTAAAGGTGCAACAAAAGCAGCAAGAGGTACCCGTCCAAAAAACCCTCAACGTAGGCCCTGGGTGTGGCTGCAGGGCAGAGGTGATCCAGGTGTTGGACCACGTCTTCGGCCACGCCAAACGGGTTTTTGTTCTGAGGTCATTTGTTGATACATAAAACCAATAAGGGGCACTTTAAGAATTGCAATTATATACAGTGGAAAGTTTTTAAGGAGATCACCGTCCTCTACCTTAATGTCTCTATACCCTTACCGGGTAACTGGGTAACACACACAAACTCTATTAACTTGCAGTGTCTCTGCTATACCTTTCCAGGTAACTATATACAGTCTCCATAATACGTAGTTCAATAGTGGGGTTCCCGCCGGGGGAACTCCTGATTCTTACCGACTGATCCAGCCGGGTCTTCAGCTTAGTGCGGGGGCATGCCCTTTCTCTCCTTCGCCACCTTGTAGACTTGGAGGGCATACCACCCGCGCTCTCCCTTGTGACGGGTGAAGGTGACACGGTCACCGGGATAGAGGTCTTGGCAGGGATGCCCCTGTTGGAGGTGGGGTTCTACGTCCCGCCGGTTGACGAAGACGTCTCGATCCATCTGCGGCTCTCGGATGAAGCCCCACCCAGCGTCCAAGTCAAACTTCACTATTATCCCCTCCAGACGGGGACTGGGTGTTGTGGACTTTACCTGGCGGGCCCGGGCCTTGGCCGCCATGTTTCTGGCCTCCATGTGCTCCCACCGCACCTGACGGTCATAAGTGCTCTTCCCTCCGGAGTACCTGGGCCTGCGTCTCCTTCGGGAACCCCATGAGGTCCCCTTCCCGGTCATCCCACCGGAACTCCTCTCCTCCTGGGCAGGCGACCGGGGGTTCAGGCGTGGGCGTCAGAGGGAGTCCTCCCTGGTCGTCGTTCCTGTCGGACCAATCATACGTGGGGCCTCCGTAGGCCCACTCAGGTGCATGGGCTGGTGGCTCCGGTAGGGGGCCCAGGAGCAGGTCAGCTGAGCAGGCGCCCGGGTGGTATGAGGATTCCACCAGGGGATGGCGGAGCGGATCAGCAGGGCGGGCCAGATGGTATACGGATTCCGCCAGGGGATCGAGGAGCGGATCGGTGGAGCTGGCCAGGTGATAGGGGGATTCTGCCACGGGATCGCGGAGCTGGTTGGCGGAACAGGCACCCGGCGTAGTGGATTCTTGGCCTGGGAGCAAGTCGGGAGCGTGCTCGCTCGGGTATGGAGGCGCCGCGAGGGGGCCCAGGAGCAGGTCAGCGCGGTCTGCGCCCGGGACAGGGAAACTCTTCCTACCTGCTCCTGCGGCCGCTCCTTGGCTGCTCTCTGCCTCCTGGTCCTGGTTTGGCTCCGCCGGGGCTGGGGCACTGTCGGTGGAACACGGGACTCGCTGCCGCCTGGCCTGTATCTTCCCCAGCACCTCCTCCTTCCAGCCGGCGATGGCTGTCCTCTCGGCCTCACCTACCCGCCAGCTGAGCTCACGCATCTCGGCATGGAGGAACTCCGCATTCTCCAGGGTCAACTTGTAGATCACCTCTGCCAGGGTAAGAGGTGTCTCGCTTGGCTGAAGGCTCACCTCCTTCCATCTTGCCTGCCAGGTGTGGTCTGTCTGGTCTGCTGGAGACCATGCCCTGTTTCCCAGTTTTATTTTCCCCTCTCCCCTTTCTGGGGCGGTCCCATGGCTGCTTGCTGTCGGTCACACCTGGGGGCGTCTTCCCCACCTTGATGGACACATCTATGTGTATGCCCACAGTTGCAGGGGGCGGGTTACGCTTTTGGCGCCATTCTGGGACCCGGCCCACGATGGGAGGTTCTGTATTGTTGTCTTTGATCACGCACATAATGGCGCCCTTTCTTCTGGGGCGGGCGCCACATTCAGTATTAGATACAGTCTCTAGGCGCACAATACCTGGTGATAACGGGTGGGTTACATATCCTGATCGTGACGCCAAATATGACGCGCCCCCTGGGCCGTGGGGTACCCGGTGCCGGGCCGATCGTTGCTAGGGGTGATGTCACAGTGGCGATGACCCGGTCCGTGACCCAGGGCGGTCAATCAAAAGGGGATTTTTACAGGGGATTTATATACAAAGTTCATGACGCCACCTGTGGTATGCGGCTAAGGGAGCCGCCGCTGCGGCGCAGGTCCTCTGGAGCGGATGTTACTGCAGCAGGGATGGTGTGGCTCTCCACAGGTAGAGCTTAGCTCCAGGGCAGTGTAGATGTTATGGGTTATGCTGGGCGTTGTAGTGTAGGGGGTGATGGCGCAGGCAATAATCACAGAGACAATGAGGTGCAGTCTTCCAAGTTTACTGACAGTTCTTAAGTTCCTCAGGTTGCACTGTCCAGCATCTTGCCCCTTCCTGCTGGCCTAGAATGGTGTGTTGGATGCAGGTGTTAGGGTCCCGGGCAGTACTCCATCCTTACCTGAAAGTGAGATACCACACCTCTGGGTGAGATGTAGTACCTCTGTGGCAACTGAACCCGCAGGGGCGCCACATATGCGTGCAGTCTGAAGTACATTACTGTAAAACCAAAGTCTGGGTGAGCAGAACTGAGAGATTGCAAGTGAATGTTACCTGAAATAGCCAAAGCCAGGTGACAGCCATCAGTAAGCAACAGAGGAACAGAAAGCTGAACCTGAAGGAGACAGAGGGCCAACGACAGATGGAAGAGCCTAGAGATGCACTTGGGTATTGTCCAGTTGTGCAAGTGGTTCTTTGAGAATGAGGGCCTGGAGTGCACACTCAGGAGACAATCTGATAGTGTAGTCAAGCAACGTGAGGGCGAGTGCCCGGAGGGCAGAGAGCGACTGATGTGGAGAGCAGTAGCAATACCTGTGTGAGGGCGAGCCTCACTAGAACCAAAGACAAGTGACTGCATGTGACAGAGTCGATGTAACGACCAGTGGCAACACAATTTCATATGCACCAGGAAAGGTGGAGAGACAAGTGCTGACGTGTCTGTAAATAAAGTGTTGTTGAATTGTTCTTTTATACAGACTGAGTACTTGGCATTTGCAGTCTTAAACCACTCCCCAAAGTGCGGCCACTAAGTGTCTTCCTTCTGTGTAACCTAATGATCACTTCACCTCTTGAGCAGCAGGAAATGGGGGTCGGACTTTGTCTTTCTAATAGAAATGGGGGCAGGTCTTTGTCTCTCTACAGGAAGTGGGGTTAGGTCTTTGTCTCTACAGGAAGTGTGGCGAGTTTTTGTCTCACTATAGGAAGTGGGGCAGGTCTTTGTCCTTCTACATGAGGTGAGGGGCAGGTCTTTGTTTCTACAGGAAGTGGGGGCGGGAATTTGTCTCTACAGGAAGTGGGTGGAGGTCTTTGTCTCTCTACAGGAAGTGGGGGCAGGTCTTTGTCTTTCTACATGAGGTGAGGGGCAGGTCTTTGTCTCTACAGGAAGTGGGGGCAGGTTTTTGTCTCTACAGGAATTGGGTTGGATCTTTGTCTCTCTACAGGAAGGGGGGGCAAGTCTTTACCTCTACTAAAAGTGCGGGCAAGTCTTTGTCTCTAGAGAAAGTGGGGGCAGGTTTTTGTCTCTACAGGAAGTGGGGGCCGGTCTTGGTCACTACAGGAAGTGGGGGCAGGTCTTTGTCTTTCTACATGAGGTGGGGAGCAGATCTTTGTATCTCTACAGGAAGTGGGGGCAGGTCTTTGTCTCTCTACAGGACGTCGGGTCAGGTCTTTGTCTCTACTGGAAGTTGGGCGAGTATATTTCTCTCTATAGGAAATGGGGCAGATCTTTGTCTTTCTACACGAGGTGAGAGGCAGGTCTTTGTCCCTACAGGAAGTGAGGCCAGGTCTTTGTCTCTACAGTAAGTGGGAGCAGGTCTTTGTCTCTACAGTAAGTGGGGGTAGGTCTTTGTCTCTACAGTAAGTGAGGGCAGGTCTTTGTCTCTACAGTAAGTGGGGGCAGGTCTTTGTCTCTACAGGAAGTGGGGGCGGGTCTTTGTCTCTTGTCTCTACAGGCAGTGGGTGCAGGTCTTTGTCTCTCTATAGGAAGTGGGCGGGTCTTTGTCTTTCTACATGAGGTGAGGGGCAGGTCTTTGTCTCTACAGGAAGTGGAGGCAGGTTTTTTTCTCTACAGGAAGTGGGTCGGATCTTTGTCTCTCTACAAGAAGTGGGGGCAGGTCTTTGTCTCTACTAGAAGTGCGGGCAGGTCTTTGTCTCTATAGGAAGTGGGGGCGGGTCTTTGTCTCTTGTCTCTACAGGAAGTGGAGGCAGGTTTTTTCTCTACAAGAAGTGCGGGCAGGTCATTGTCTCTACAGGAGGTGCAGGCAGGTCTTTGTCTCTATAGGAAGTGGGGGCAGGTCTTTGTCTGTACAGGAAGTGGGGGCGGGTCTTTGTATTTCTACATGAGGTGGGGAGCAGATCTTTGTCTCTCTACAGGAAGTGGGGGCAGGTCTTTGTCTCTCTATGGGAAGTGGGGTCATGTCTTTGTCTCTACAGGAAGTAGGGTGAGTATATTTCTCTCTAGGAAATGGGGCAGGTCTTTGTCTTTCTACATGAGGTGAGAGGCAGGTCTTTGTCGCTACAGAAAGTGGGGGCAGGTCTTTGTCTCTACAGGAAGTGGGGACAGGTCTTTGTCTCTACAGGAAGTGGGGGCAGGTCTTTGTCTCTGCAGGAAGTGGAGGTGGGTCTTTTTCTCTACAGGAAGTGCAGCCAGGTCTTTGTCTCTACAGGAAGTAGGGGCAAGTCTTTGTCTCTACAGGAAGTGGGGGTAGGTCTTTGTCTTTCTACATGAGGTGGGGAGTAGATCTTTGTCTCTCTACAGGAAGTGGGGGCAGGTCTTTGTCTTTCTACATGAGGTGTGGAGCAGATCTTTGTCTCTCTACAGGAAGTGGGGGCAGGTCTTTGTCCCTCTACAGGAAGTGGGGTCAGGTCTTTGTATCTACAGGTAGTGGGGCGAGTATATTTCTTTCTACAGGAAATGGGGCACGTCTTTGTGATTCTACATGAGGTGAGAGGCAGGTCTTTGTCGCTATAGGAAGTAGGGGCATGTCTTTGTCTCAACAGGAAGTGGGGGCAGGTCTTTGTCTCTAATGGAAGTGGATGCAGGTCTTTGTCTCTGTAGGAAGTGGGTGCGGGTCTTTGTATTTCTACATGAGGTGGGGAGCAGACCTTTGTCTCTCTACAGGAAGTGGGGGCAGGTCTTTGTCTCTCTATGGGAAATGGAGTCATGTCTTTGTCTCTACAGGAAGTGGGGCAAGTATATTTCTCTCAATAGGAAATGGGGCAGGTCTTTGTCTTTCTACATGAGGTGAGGGGCAGGTCTTTGTCTCTACAGGAAGATGGGCAGGTTTCTGTCTCTGCAAGAAGTGGGGTGGATCTTTGTCTCTCTACAGGAAGTGGGGGCAGGTCTTTGTCTCTACTAGAAGTTCGGGCAGGTCTTTGTCTCTAAAGGAAGTGGGGGCGGGTCTTAGTCTCTACAGGAAGTGGGGGCAGGTCTTTGTCTCTACAGGAAGCGGGGGTGGGTCTTTGTCTCTACAGGAAGTGGGGGCGGATCTTTGTCTCTACAGGAAGTGGGAGTGGGTCTTTGTCTCTACAGGAAGTGCATCCAGGTCTTTGTCTCTACAGGAAGAAGGGGCAAGTCTTTGTCTCTACAGGAAGTGGGGGCAGGTCTTTGTCACTACAGGAAGTGGGGGCGGGTCTTTGTCTTTCTACATGAGATGGGGAGCAGACCTTTGTCTCTCTACATGAAGTGGGGGCAGGTCTTTGTCTCTCTATGGGAAATGGAGTCATGTCTTTGTCTCTACAGGATGTGGGGCAAGTATATTTCTCTCTATAGGAAATGGGGCAGGTCTTTGTCTTTCTACACGAGGTGAGAGGCAGGTCTTTGTCGCTACAGAAAATGGGGGCAGGTCTTTGTCTCTACAGGAAGTGGGGGCAGGTCTTTGTCTCTACAGGAAGTGGGGGCGGGTCTTTGTCTCTACAGGAAGTTGGGGCGGGTCTTTGTCTCTACAGGAAGTGGGGGCAGGTTTTAGTCTCTCCACGAAATCGGGCGGATCTTTGTCTTTCTACATGAGGTGGGGGCAGAGCTTTGTCTCTCTACTGGAGTTGGGGAGCAGATCTTTGTCTTTCTCCAGGAAGTGGGGGCAGTTCTTTATCTCTCTACAAGAAGTGGGGTCAGGTCTTTGTCTCTACAGGAAGTGGGGCGAGTAAATTTTTCTCTATAGGAAGGGGGGCAGGTCTTTGTCTTTCTACATGAGGTGAGGGGCAGGTCTTTCTCGCTACAAGAAGTGGGGGCAGTTCTTTGTCTCTACAGGAAGTTGGGGCTGGTCTTTGTCTCTACAGGAAGTGGGTGCAGGTCTTTGTCTCTACAGGAAGTGGGGGCGGGTCTTTGTCTCTACAGGAAGTGGGTGCAGGTCTTTGTCTCTGTATAGAAAGTGGGGCGGGTCTTTGTCTTTCTACATGAGGTGAGGGGCAGGTCTTTGTCTCTACAGGAGGTGGAGGCAGGTTTTTGTCTCTACAGGAAGTGGGGCGGATCTTTGTCTCTCTACAGGAAGTGGGAGCAGGTCTTTGTCTCTCTATAGGAAGTGGGGCAGGCCTTTGTCTCTCTACAGAAAGTGGGGGCAGTACTTTGTCTCTACTAGAAGTGCGGGCAGGTCTTTGTCTCTACAGGAAATGGGGGTGGGTCTTTGTCTCTACAGGAAGTGCAGCCAGGTCTTTGTCTCTACAGGAAGTAGGTGCAGGTCTTTGTCTCTACAGGAATTGGGGACAGATATTGGTCACTACAGGAAATGGGGGCAGGTCTTTGTCTACATGAGGTGGGGAGCAAATCTTTCTCTCTCTGCAGTAAGTGGGGGCAGGTCTTTGTCTATCTACAGGAAGTGGGGTCAGGTCTTTGTCTCTACAGGAAGTGGGGCAAGTATATTTCTCTATATAGGAGATGGGGCAGGTCTTTGTCTTTTACATAAGGTGAGTGGCAGGTCTTTGTCTCTACAGGAAGTGGGGGCAGGTCTTTGTCTCTACAGGAAGTGAATGCAGGTCTTTGTCTCTCTATAGGAAGTGGGGCAGGTCTTTGTCTTTCTACATGAGGTGAGGGGCAGGTCTTTGTCTCTACAGGAAGTGGGGGCAGGTTTATGTCTCTACAGGAAGTGGGGCTGATCTTTGTCTCTACAGGGAGTTGGGGCAGGTCTTTGTCTCTACCAGAAGTGCGGGCAGGTCTTTGTCTCTACAGGAAGTGGGGGCGGGTCTTTGTCTCTACAGGAAGTGCAACCAGGTCTTTGTCTCTACAGGAAGTAGGGGCAGGTCTTGGTCACTACAGGAAGTGGGGGCGGGTATTTGTCTTTCTACATGAGGTGGGGAGCAGATCTTTGTCTCTCTACAAAAAGTGGTGGCAGGTCTTTGTCTCTCTATGGGAAGTGGGGTCATGTCTTTGTCTCTACAGGAAATTGGGCGAGTATATTTCTCTCTATAGTAAATGGGGCAGGTCTTTGTCTTTTTACATGAGGTGAGAGGCAAGTCTTTGTCGCTACAGGAAGTTGGGCCAGTCTTTGTTGCTACAGGAAGTGGGGGCAGGTCTTTGCCTCTACAGGAAGTAGGGGCAGGTCTTTGTCTCTACAGGGAGTGGGGTAGGTCTTGATCTCCACAGGAAGTGGGGGCGGGTTTTTGTCTCTCTATAGGAATTGGGGCGGGACTTTGTCTTTCTACATGAGGTGAGGAGCAGATCTTTGTCTCTCTACAGGAAATGGGGGCAGGTCTTTATCTTACTACAAGAAGTGGGGTCAGGTCTTTGTCTCTACAGGAAGTGGGGCGAGTATATTTCTCTCTATAGGAAGTGGGGCAGATCTTTGTCTTTCTACATGAGGTGAGTGGCAGGTCATTGTCGCTGCAAGAATTGGGAGCAGGTCTTTGTCGCTACAGGAAGTGAGGGCAGGTCTTTGTCTCTACAAAAAGTGGGGGCGGCTCTTTGTCTCTACAAGAAGTGGGGCAGCTCTTTATCTCTACAGGAAGTGGGGGGGTCTTTGTCTTTACAAGAAGTGCGGGCGGGTCTTTGTCTTTACAAGAAGTGCGGGCAGCCCTTTATCTCTACAGAAAGTGGGGGCGGGTCTTTGTCTTTACAAGAAGTGCCGGCCGCCCTTTATCTCTATAGGAAGTGGGGGCAGGTCTTTGTTTCTACAGGAAGTGGGGGCGGGTCTTTGTCTCTACAGAAAGTGCAGGCAGGTCTTTGTCTCTACAGGAAGTGGGGGCAGGTCGTTGTCTCTACAGGAAGTGGGGGCAAGTCTTTGTCTTTCTACATGAGGTGGGGAGCAGATCTTTGTCTCTACAGGAAGTGGGGGCAGGTCTTTGTCTCTCTATAGGAAGTGGGGCAGGTCTTTGTCTTTCTACTTGAGGTGAGGGGCAGGTCTTTGTCTCTACAGGAAGTGGGGGCAGTTTTTTGTCTCTACAGGAAGTGGGGCGGATCTTTGTCTCTCTACAGGAAGTGGGGGCAGGTCTTTGTCTCTGCAGGAAGTGGGGGCGGGTTTTTGTCTCTACAGGAAGTGCAGCCAGGTCTTTGTCTCTACAGGAAGTAGGGGCAGGTCTTTGTCTCTACTAGAAGTGCGGGCAGGTCTTTGTCTCTACAGGAAGTGGGGTGCAGGTCTTTGTCTTTCTACATGAGGTAAGGAGCAAATCTTTGTCTCTCTACAAGAAGTAGGGGCAGGTCTTTGTCTCTCTACAGGAAGTGGATGCAGGTCTTTGTCTCTCTATAGGAAGTGGGGCAGGTCTTTATCTTTCTACATGAGGTGAGGGGCAGTTCTTTGTCTCTACAGGAAGTGGCGGCAGGTCTTTGTCTCTACAGGAAGTGGGGCGGATCTTTGTCTTTCTACAGGAAGTGGGGGAGGTGTTTGTCTCTACTAGAAGTGCAGCCAGGTCTTTGTCTCTACAGGAAGTAGGGGCAGGTCTTTGTTTCTACAGGAAGTGGGGGCAGGCCTTGGTCACTACAGGAAGTGGGGGCGGGTCTTTGTCTTTCTATAGGAACTGCAGCGGGTCTTTGGCTTTCTACATGAGGTGAGGTCAGGTCTTTGTCTCTACAGGAAGTGGGGCGAGTATATTTCTCTCTATAGGAAGTGGGGCAGATCTTTGTCTTTCTACATGAGGTGAGGGGCAGGTCATTGTCGCTACAAGAAGTGGGAGTGACGCGCCCCCTGGGCCGTGGGGTACCCGGTGCCGGGCCGGTAGATGCTGGGGGTTGTAGTCACTGTGGCGGTGATCCGGTCCGTGACCCAGGGAGGTCAATCCAAGGGGAATTATATATGGGTTTTATTAAGGAGTCCGACTACGCCACCTGTGGAGTGCGGCTAAAGGGGGCCGCCGCTGCAGAACAGTCCTCTGAAGCTGGTGGTTTTGCAGCAATGATGGTATAACTCCCCACAGGAAGAGTTAGCTTCAGGTCAGTGTGTGGATGATGGTGGTTGTGCGGGTTGTGCTGGGCGTTGTAGTGCAGTGAGGGATGGCGCAGCAAGGAACACAGAGACAAGATAGTGCAGTCCCATGGTCTTTACTCACGGTTATTGCAGTTCAAGTTACAGGTACCAGAGCAACTTCCCTCGGCGTGGTGTGCTTACTCAGTGAGGGGCTCAGTCCACCCCCAGATAGCTCCGGAGTACTTATCAGGACCCCCTTCTGTGTCCTTTCTCTGGCCTCTTCTCTGCACCTCACACCTAGTGACTCCAATCCGGTACCCGCGGGCCTTGGCGGGCGACGTATGTTCCGTCCCCTGGGTCCTATGTGGCTACCTTCTCGGTGAGACTGGTGTGGACTTGTGGCTACAGGACATAAAGTTCTGCAGCCTCCGGTTTCTAGCTGAGACTTGCAATCTTCTACTAGTTGAGGGATTCGGTTCCCTGTGTGTGACCTGACCCTTCCACCTCCCGGCAGATTCGGGCGTACGGGTGGCCTCCAGCACTGTTCGTACCCCTGGGATCCCTTCTTCTCCTGGAGCCTTCCTGCTCCCTCTTCTCTCCTTCTCCTCTCAGATTTGGGCCTCACTGGCTAGGCCCGCCTCTGGAGCAGAGCTCATACAGAGCCTCTGCTCCTGTCACTTCTCCTCCTCTGACCAGTCTGTCTTTCTAAGATGGTTCCCTCTTTTATACTCTCCCTGTCATGTGCTCCCCTAAGCTTCTTTCTCCACCCACATCCACTACATGTCCCCTCCCGTCAGCTAGGAACTCGGGACTGTGCTCTCCCTTAGGAGCAATCTCGCCCTACCCCCGCTGCAGGATGTGTTGGATGTAAGTATTGGGGTCCTGAGCCATACTCTTTCCTTACCTGAGAGTGAGATAGCACACCTCTGGGTGAGATGCAGTACCTCTGTGGCGACTGAACCTTCAGGGGCACCACAGGAGCAGGTCTTTGTCGCTACAAGAAGTGAGGGCAGGTCTTTGTCTCTACAGGAAGTGGGGGTGGCTCTTTGTCTCTACAAGAAGTGCGGGCAGCTCTTTATCTCTACAGTAAGTGGGGGCGGGTCTTTGTCTTTACAATAAGTGCGGGTGGGTCTTTGTCTCTACAGGAAGTGGGGGCAGGCTTTGGTCACTACAGGAAGTGGGGGCAGGTCTTTGTCTTTCTACATGAGGTGGGAAGCAGATCTTTGTCTCTCTACAGGAAGTGGGGACAGGTCTTTGTCTCTCTATAGGAAGTGGGGCAGGTCTTTGTCTTTCTACATGAGGTGAGAGGCAGTTCTTTGTCTCTACAGGTAGTGGGGGCAGGTATTTGTCTCTACAGGAAGTAGGGCGGATCTTTGTCTCTCTACAGGAATTGGGGGAGGTGTTTGTCTCTACTAGAAGTGTGGGCAGGTCTTTGTCTCTACAGGAAGTGCAGCCAGGTCTTTGTCTCTACAGGAAGTAGGGGCAGGTCTTTGTCTCTACAGGAAGTGGGGGCAGGTCTTGGTCACTACAGGAAGTCAGGGCGGGTCTTTGTCTTTCTACATGAGGTGGGGAGCAGATCTTTGTCTCTCTACAGGAAGTGGGGGTAGGTCTTTGTCTCTACAGAAAGTGGATGCAGGTCTTTGTCCCTCTATAGGAAGTGGGGCAGGTCTTTGTCTTTCTACATGAGGTGAGGGGCAGGTCTTTGTCTCTACAGGAAGTGGTGCGGATCTCTGTCTCTCTACAGGAAGTGGGGGCTGGTCTTTGTCTCTACTAGAAGTGTGGGCAGATATTTGTCTCTACAGGAAGTGGGGGCAGGTCTTTGTCTCTCTACAGGAAGTGGGGTCATGTCTTTGTCTCTACAGTAATTGGGGCGAGTATATTTCTCTCTATAGGAAATGGGGCAGGTCTTTGTCTTTCTACATGAGGTGAGAGGCAGGTCTTTGTCGCTACAGGAAGTGGGGGCAGGTCTTTGTCTTTACAGGAAGTGGGGGCAGGTCTTTGTCTCTACAGGAAGAGGGGGAGGGTATTTGTCTCTACAGGAAGTGATAGTGGGTCTATGTCTCTCTACAAGAGGTGAGGGGCAGGTCTTTGACTCTACAGGAAGTGGGGGCAGGTCGTTGTCTCTACTAGAAGTGTGGGCATATCTTTGTCTCTACAGGAAGTGCAGCCAGGTCTTTGTCTCTACAGGAAGTGCAGCCAGGTCTTTGTCTCTACAGGAAGTAGGGGCAGGTCTTTGTCTCTACAGGAAGAGGGGGCAGGTCTTGCTCACTACAGGAAATAGGGGCGGGTCTTTGTATTTTTACATGAGGTGGGGAGCAGATCTTTGTCTCTCTACAGGAAGTGGGGACAGGTCTTTGTCTCTCTACAGGAATTGGGGTCATGTCTTTGTCTCTACAGGAATTGGGGCGAGTATATTTCTCTCTATAGGAAATGGGGCAGTTCTTTGTCTTTATACATGAAGTGAGAGGCAGGTCTTTGTCGCTACAGGAATTGGGGCGAGTATATTTCTCTCTATAGGAAATGGGGCAGGTCTTTGTTTGTCTACATGAAGTGGGGGCGGGTTTTTGTCTCTACACGAAGTGGGGCCGGGTCTTTGTCTTTATACATGAGGTGAGGGGTGAGGGGCAGGTTTTTGTCTCTGCAGGAAGTGGGGGCGGGTCTTTGTTTTTCTATAGGAAGTGGAGCGAATCTTTGTCTCTCTACAGAAAGTGGGGGCAGGTGTTTGTATCTACAGGAAGTGAGGGCAGGTCTTTGTCTCTACACTAAGTGGGGCTGGGTCTTTGTCTTTATACATAAGGTGAGGGGCAGGTTTTTGTCTCTACAGGAAGTGGGGGTGGGTCTTTGTCTTTACAAGAAGTGCGAGCTGCTCTTTATCTCTACAGGAAGTGGGGGCGGGTCTTTGTCTTTACAAGAAGTGCGAGCTGCTCTTTATCTCTACAGGAAGTGGGGGCGGATCTTTGTCTTTACAAGAAGTGCGAGCTGCTCTTTATCTCTACAGGAAGTGGAGGCGGATCTTTGTCTTTACAAGAAGTGCGAGCTGCTCTTTATCTCTACAGGAAGTGGGGGCGGGTCTTTGTCTTTACAAGAAGTGCTGGCAGCTCTTTATCTGTACTGGAAGTGGGGGCGGGTCTTTGTCCTTACAAGAAGTGCGAGCTGCTCTTTATCTCTACAGGAAGTGGGGGCGGGTCTTTGTCTTTACAAGAAGTGCGAGCTGCTCTTTATCTCTACAGGAAGTGGGGGTGGGTCTTTGTCTTTACAAGAAGTACGAGCTGCTCTTTATCTCTACAGGAAGTGGGGGCGGGTCTTTGTCTTTACAAGAAGTGCTGGCAGCTCTTTATCTGTACTGGAAGTGGGGGCTGGTCTTTGTCTCCACACTAAGTGCCGGCAGGTCTCTACAGGAAGTGGGGGCTGGTCTTTGTCTCTACACTAAGTGCCGGCAGGTCTCTACAGGAAGTGGGGGCGGGTCTTTGTCTCACTATAGGAAATAGGGGAGGGTCTTTGTCTCTCAACATTTCCTGGAAGCCTTAGTAGCATTGGTCTAAAGAGCTGGAATATAATAAAACCTTATAGTCAATGCAATTAAATCATTATATTTTATTGAACTGCAGGCACAGAGCAGACTGTGTGATGTTCTCTGTATTGCCTCCAGGTGGCAGTATTGTGACCGCTGCGCATAAAGACCCCATGGCGCGATGTTGGATCCGCTTCAGCCAGTGGCATACAGTTATCCCTAATCACTTTGTAATTTCTACCTCCATGATATAAATGTAATGTGTTATAGCTGCCCGTAAATTGAAAACTACTGCTGACTTTCATCTAATTGAAGCCAGCAAGCAACCAATTAAAATTCTGGATTTTTTTTCTTTATACAATATATTTCTATTTTCCATTAACATAAAAATGAACTGTGGTTTTCGATCATAAGGCGTAAAAAAAGAGGAAAAACGGGAATTCAGGTGATACTTACTAATGCTATAGCCCCGGGATGGAGCATATAGAGGAGACACGTTACATTACTGAAGCTTCATATTTGCAGTAATCCGGTCACAGCGCGAAATTCATCCATCGCCCCAAGGTGGGGTCGTCTATAATATTAGGCAGCTATGCGCAATCTCTGTCTATTGGCTGTAAAAGTGGCCAGAGGTGAAGAGGTGGGAAATCCTGGGCTGAGATACTGGAGAAGAGAAGCCAGGTATGCAGGTTTGCTCAAATCTAGATAGGTATAATAGAGGAGGAATTGTGGACAGATAGATAGATAGATAATAGATGGATGGATGGATAATAGATAGATAGATAGATAGATAGATAGATAGATAGATAGATAGATGATAGATATGATGCAAAAAATGGCAGCACTCCCAAGATTCAAGTAAAAAGACAAAGTTGTGACTTTATTAAGCCATGTGGTTACAGTAATGTTTCAGTTCCTCCTGGAACCTCTGCTTCATATTTACATGTGGATCTAATTGAAGTCCTGGGATTTGCACCCTTTACAACTACAGTGTTGCTTCAGCTTTCCTTTGCCTAGGTCAGAGGTCAGGAAAGTCTGGCACTTATGGTCCACAATGATCTTTTCTCTGGCCCCCGGGCAGATTCCTGGGGACTGCAGTGCTGGGGCAGGTGGCCAGCAAAATGGGTCCTTTTAATTCCTCCTTGCACTGCGAGCATGTGCATGCAGCATTCACTACTGAACACTGCAGCACATGCAATGAAGGATTACGTGAGCAGAATTATTGCGCGATGCGTTCCCGTCACACTGATGAAGTCAGCAGCAACTTTCACTAAGTATCTGCTCCAGCTACCCTGTCTCCTATGTGATGTATATACTCCAGCCCTGGTGTCTCCTATGTGATGTATATGCTCCTGCCCCACCGTCTCCTGTGACATATATGCTCCAGTGACTCCTGTGTGATTTATATACTCCAGCTCTAGTGTCTCCTATTGTATATACTCCAGTGCCAGTGTGTCCTGTGTGATGTGTATACAACAGTCCCTGTTTCACCTATGTGACGTATACACAGCAGTCTCAGTGTCTACTATGTGATGTATATACAACAGTATCAGTGTATCCTATGTGATGTATATACGGCAGTCTCAGTGTCTCCTATGTGATGTAAATACAGCAGTCTCAGTGTCTCCTGTGTGATGTATATACAGCAGTCTCAGTGTAACCTGAGATGTATATATGTGACACCCCAGGGGTCTGGTTGCCACAGTGATAGAGATGTTATGTCTGAGAGCAGGTGGGAGGTCCTTTGGTCAGGGATCCTGTGCATGCCACACCTCCTGCCCAGTCTTGGGAGGGGAAGAACTTCCCCTATATAAACCCGGGGCTGAAGCAGGGTTAGGAGTCAAGGAGAGTAGAGACAAGAGACAGTCATAGGAAGAAACAGCTGGAGCTCAGTGGGAGCAATACTACTACGAGTCAGGGGCTGGCAGCTGCAGAGCTCGCCCTGACTGAGAAGCTTTCTTACCGGACCCGGCGTCCGAGGCTGTGGGGACTAACTCTTACCCAGCAGCAGAAGCCGACCGGCAGGGGATTTCAGGTCCTCAGGCCCAGAAACCTGAAGGCTCGGTCACACGTGTGGGACCAGCACCGCCATCGTGGAGCGGAAGCCAATAGAAGGCCCCGAGTCACCGGCCATACGGGTGAGCACCACACGGTACACTCAGGGACGTGGGCTACTTATATCCGCTTCTAGCAAGGTAGCCAGAAGAGTACAGTCAGTTTGGGAGGCCTACAACTCCGCCTGGCCAGGGGAGATCCCATCTGCTCAAGGACTGACCAGGCCCCGTTCGCTAGCAAGTACTCCGGGAGGGTCTATCGTTGTTACCAGTAAAGACCCTGAATTACACCACACCGTCTCTGAGTGGTTCCTGCTACCCCCATCTTCCACGTCGGCTGCCCTGAGGCCATACCCCTCCCGTTGAGGGTTATACTATCACGCTGCACAATTCTACACCGGCCTCAGCGGTCTGCCCTGCAGCGGCAGCTCCATAGCTGCAAATCAACGGGTGGCGTAGTCGACACTCAAATAACATCTATCAAGACTGCCACACACTGAGTCTGACCCCCTGGGCACGGACCGGGTCCCCGCCACTCGGAGACTACAACCCTCATCTGATCCGGTTCCGGGTAAGCCCCCGTGCGCGAGACGCTGCGCGACACAGCAGGCCCAGGGGCGCGTCAACTTTGGCGTAGTCGGCAGGATTTCGTGCCCGCAACCACCGGGTACTGCGTGCCTGAAAAGCAAAGACTGTTCAAACTTACCAGTGGTGAGGTTTCCCGCCATCCGGCGCCATCTTCTGCCTTCTTCCCGCCATCCGCGAAGTTTTCCCGCCATCCGGCGCCATCTTCGGCCTTCTTCCCGCCATCCGTGGAGTTTTCCCGCCGTTGGACGCCATCTTGAGGACGCCGCGCGGGAAGAAGAGGGGCGTGGACTTCGAAAGCGCGCGAGAACTGAAGCCCCGCCTCACGTCCGGACGTTGCGTAAGGTCCTGGAAGGAGCCCAGCAGACGCCGACGTCACCGGAGCGCGACGGAAGGTCCTCAACCCTGACGATCTACTGCGGAGCCGCGGCCTACGGAACAGGATCATCGCAAGGTAGGCCACGGTCCACTAGGGGGGAGGAAGATGTCGGATACGGAGGAGAGCTTCACTGCCTCAACCCCCGCCAGCGCCACCGCTGCTGCAGTTATGCCCTTCACCATGCCCTATATCCCGGGAGCAGCTTGGCTACCCCAGTACTCAGGGGAGTCACATACCCTGCATGACTTTAGAGAAAAGCTGGATAGCCTCTTCCAGGTGTACCCCCTCACAGAAGAGCAAAAAGTGAGCATCCTGGTGGCCCAACTAACCGGGGCAGCTAAAAGGGAAGTAAAATCCTGGCCACCTGGGAGGAAGACTGTCGCAGGGATACTAACCCGGCTGAAGGATACCTTTGATACCCGCACCTCAGCCGAGATTAAGCTTAGATTCTACGGGTGCAAGCAGCGAGCGCATGAGAGTATAAGGGACTATGCACTAAACCTACAAGAGGCCCTGAGGGCCATTAAGCAGACCGACCCTGATGGAGTGGGAAACGAGGACAGGCTGTTGACTGAACAATTTATAGAGGGACTGTATTGTAATGCCCACCGAACCGAGTTGCGGGCGATGGCCTTACAGGATCCCCATCTGGGCTTTGCACAGTTCAAGGACAGAGCCATCCGGGTGCTCCAAGAACCGGCACCGGGTGGCGTTATGACCCACAGGCGCCCAGCTATTACTTACCACCAGGAGGCGGCGCCCTTGTCGGCAGGGCCTGTGGGAGCTGATGCGCAGGCTTTGGACAATGACCCGGCTCCAGACCTACACCATCAGGTCCAAGAGCTAGCTAAGAGCGTTGCTGCGCTAACCCGAACTGTGCAGTCTTTACAGGTTTCCACCCCAGGGAAGATCCAGCTGGCATCCGGACCGGAGGACATCCCGTGGCGTCGACCAAGGAGGACCCCACCGGCCAGAGGAAGACCCAGTGACCGATACAGCGAGGACGGACGACCCATCTGCCGCCGCTGCAATCAACCCGGACATATGGCAAGGTACTGTTCTTTAAACGGGCACAACCTGGGGTAGAGGGCCAACCCCCAGGAAAAAGATCACCAGGCCCATCGAACTGGCGCGACAGATATGTGGGAGGACGTCCAGTCTTGCCGGTGGTACTGGATGGCATTCCCATGAGTGCCCTACTGGACACCGGGTCGCAGGTCACCACCATCCCGTACGTGCTCTTTAAGCAGTACTGGAATGACTCGGATATTACCCGCTACCCTGACGACGACTTGAGTATCATCGCCAGCAATGGCCAGCCCGTGCCACAGATCGGATTTAAAGAGGTGACCATCAAAATCGGTAGAGTCGAACTGGCAGCACAGGGACTGATCATTGTAGATATTGACAAACATGAGAGTCACCCAAAAATAACTCTAGGAACTAATGTAATTGAAAATTGTCTTGCAGAGGTGATTTTCCTTTTACAGCAGGTTGCCAAGAACGCCAGCTCCGGCGAGCAGCGGGTGCTCCAGAAAGAGATCCGGGCACTGATGCGACGGCAACAGGTGGAACTCTCCGGCGGTGAGATTGGTAGCGTAAGAATGTGTGACCCTTTTCCTATTGCCATGCCCCCAAAAAGTGAAATGATGATTTGGTGCCGGGCAGCTATTGGTCTGAGAGGTAGGGATTACCAGGCAATGGTAGAACCAGTTTACTCAGACAGTAGGCCCACCATTTTGACAGCACGGGGGGTGGTTGATGTACGCCATGGGAGGGTGCCCGTTCGCATAATAAATATCGGGGAGAGGGAAGTGTACCTGCCCCGGTATGCCACGCTAGCCAAATTATATACCATTAACCAAAATTCTATACAATCTGTGGAACCCTTGCCTCCATCTCACCCGGAGGAAGGTAACGGCTCTAAGAAAAACAAGGAGGACTGGTGTCAGCAACTACATCTGGGTACTGACTCCACTCCCTCACACCAGAAACAAGGAGTCTATTGGGTGGTTCAGGAGTACGAGAGAGTGTTCAGTAAACACCCGTTAGACTTCGGGCGAGTCAAGGGGGTAGAACACCACATCCCCACGGGAGACCATCCTCCTATAAAAGAGAGGTATCGACCCGTACCCCCTGCCCACTACCAACACGCCAAGGGGATGCTTAGAGACATGAAGGAGGCTGGGGTGATCAGGGATAGCTGTAGCCCCTGGGCAGCTCCACTAGTCTTAGTCAGAAAAAAAGACAACACCATGAGGATGTGTGTAGATTACCGGAAAATCAACCGTATCACACACAAGGATGCGTACCCCTTACCAAGGATAGAGGAGTCATTGGCTGCTTTAAGATCTGCTAACTTCTTCTCTACCTTGGATCTCACTAGCGGGTACTGGCAGGTTCCTGTAGCAGAGGCGGACCGGGAGAAGACCGCATTCACCACCCCGATGGGACTTAGCGAGTTCACCTGCATGCCGTTCGGACTCTGCAACGCACCAGGAACCTTCCAACGACTAATGGAGTGTTGTCTGGGCCACAGAAACTTCGAGACGGTCTTGTTGTACCTGGACGATGTCATCGTATATTCCAAGACGTATGAGGACCACCTGAAACACCTGGCGGAAGTGTTCGAAGCTCTGGCGAGTTACGGCCTAAAGGTGAAACCCTCCAAGTGTCACCTCCTGAAACCAAAGGTGCAGTACCTGGGACACGTGGTGAGCGCTGACGGAGTGGCTCCCGACCCTGATAAGATCACCGCAATTAAGGAATGGCCAAGCCCCTCCAGCGTAAAAGAAGTGCGGCAGTTCCTCGGGTTGGTAGGCTACTACCGAAGGTTTATTCCCGGTTTCACCAAAAAGGCAGCACCTATGCAGGACCTCCTGATAGGCCAGTCCCGGAAGGCCAAGAACCAGAAGCCGCCCTTCAAATGGGAGGAGTTGGAAGAAGAGTCCTTCCGCCAGCTGAAGATGGCCCTCACGGGGGACGAAATCCTGGCGTACCCGGATTATAGCCAGCCCTTTATCCTCTACACCGACGCCAGTAACATCGGGCTAGGAGCCGTACTGTCCCAGATCCAGCAGGGGAAGGAACGAGTAATCGCCTACGCCAGCCGAAAACTGCGACCCACCGAAAGGAACCCCGAGAATTACAGCTCATTTAAGCTAGAGTTCCTGGCCGTAGTATGGGCAGTCACCGAGCGCTTTAAGCATTACCTCGCTTCTTCCCGGTTCACCGTGTACACGGATAACAACCCGTTGACACACCTGGACACGGCAAGACTCGGTGCCCTGGAGCAGAGGTGGATGGCCCGTCTGTCCAACTACGAGTTCACAATCAAATACCGGGCCGGACGCTCCAATACCAACGCGGATCCCCTGTCCAGGATGCCCAACCTGCCGGACGAAGGAGAAGATCCGGAGGGACTGGAAGAAGTTGAACTCCCTGCGTTCCACCGTCATGGAACTATCCAGTATTCCCACCGGGTAAGGAATAAGCAGGCTGCTACGTTGAACCCCTTACCTCACTACAACTGGGCGGAAACGCAAGACAGCGACCCTGCCGTCCGATTGGTGAAGGAGATGCTGACTCGCCCGGAGGCTTGCCTTGAACCAGACGCTCCGGAGGAAGCCAAACAACTATGGGCAGAGAAGAGTCGACTGTTCCTTTACAAGGGGAAGTTGTGCCGCAGAATGGTTAACTCCCGGACGCATGAACTACTCTGGCAAGTAGTGGTGCCACAAAGAGACGCAGCCATGGTGATGGAGGCATACCACGACGGAGCTGGACACTTCAGGTGGAAGAAGCTGGAGTTCCTGCTGCGCGAGCGATTCCACTGGGTAGGCATGAGGGGAACCATTGAGAAGTGGTGCAGAGACTGTGGCCCGTGCAACCTGAGAAGGAAGGACCGTGCCAGCCAGAAGACTCCCCTGCAGTCCATCGTCACCCGGCAACCGTTGGAACTGGTAGACTTGGATCATGTAAAACTGACCCCAAGCAGAAGTGGCTACGTCTACGCGTTAACCATCGTGGATCATTACTCCCGGTTCTTGGTTGTCGTCCCCGTCAAGGACTTAACGGCTCAAACAGCAGCTAGAGCCTTCCAGCAGCACTTTTGCCGTCCACACGGGTACCCGGACCAAGTGCTGACGGACCAGGGACCTGCCTTTGAAGCGGAGGTCTTCCAGGAATTCTGCAATCTGTATGGCTGCCGGAAGATAAGGACGACACCCTACCATCCGCAAACTAATGGACTTTGTGAGAAAATGAACCAGGTGGTAATGGATCTTTTAAAAATGTTGCCCCTGGAAGAACGCAGTCTGTGGCCTGAGAAGTTGCCCGATCTGGTGGACCTATACAACCACATCCCGGTAGGTTCCACCAACTGTACCCCGGCTTACCTAATGAGGGCAAGACCTGGTAAGTTACCTGTTGACCTGGAAATGGGAGTCCTGACACCCGAGGACACTTCACCAGAAACAGACTGGGACACGGAGAGGCAGCAGCAGTACCGGAGAATACAGGAGAGCGTGGAGCGAAGTCTCTGTCAGGCTAGGGAAAGACAAGAGAAAACTTACAACCAGTATGCTCCCGCTGTTCCCCTGGTACCCGGAGAGCAGGTCTTGAAGAGGAAGAGACGGCTCCACAAGTTGGACGACCAGTGGGAAAAGGACCCGTACACCGTACTGCCCTCAAGCCACGAGAACCCGAAGGTTTGTACCATCAGTAAAGACGGAGGGGAAACCACAGCTATTGTATCCCGGGACCACCTGAAGAAGTGTCCCGAACAACTGAGGAACCCTGAAGAGGAACAAGAAGACCATCGACCCGTAGAGGAAAGGGAAGATATGGTTAGTACTGTGCTCGGGGACTTCCCTCGGTCTTGGACTCAAGTCAATGGTGCAGTTGTGGTACCCGTACTCACCTTCCTCCAACCAGCATCCCAAGCACCTACGGAGCAACAGGTAGAGCTGGAAGAACAGCCGGTCCAGGAGGCAGAAGACTCCACACCAGCAGATCAGGAGGATCAACCCTCTGCTTGCAGTGAGCCTGCCATATCCCTAGTGAGCCAAAGAGCCGGTAGACAGCTGCCCAGTTTACCCTTGACAGCTCCTACACCCTGTAGTTCAGGGCTAGGCAGTCAGCTCCGTAGGTCCACTAGGGCCACTAGAGGCCAGTTACCCGCACGGTGGAGGATTTGAAGTGTATAAATTGTTTTATTTATGTTTACCTGTGTATTGTTGCTTGTGTATAATTTTGTGTTTCTAGTTATTTGTAGGAGTCCTTGGTGGATTTACCGGGAATCCTTGTACATAGTTGGAGCGTAACCCAGGACGGACTAAAGACTGTTAAGGACTCGGGGTAGGACAGACCCCTACCTGGTTACGTCTCCCTGTTTTGGTGAAATGGACACCTTGCTTTTCAAAACTGCACCCGGTTGCGGACACGCCGTGACCATCTTTATATGTTTTTCTTATTGTACTATTATTGTTTATACCTTGTTATGTTTTTCTAAAATATGTTTAGTCCCGGAGTACTAAATTTCACTAGGGGGGAATGTGACACCCCAGGGGTCTGGTTGCCACAGTGATAGAGATGTTATGTCTGAGAGCAGGTGGGAGGTCCTTTGGTCAGGGATCCTGTGCATGCCACACCTCCTGCCCAGTCTTGGGAGGGGAAGAACTTCCCCTATATAAACCCGGGGCTGAAGCAGGGTTAGGAGTCAAGGAGAGTAGAGACAAGAGACAGTCATAGGAAGAAACAGCTGGAGCTCAGTGGGAGCAATACTACTACGAGTCAGGGGCTGGCAGCTGCAGAGCTCGCCCTGACTGAGAAGCTTTCTTACCGGACCCGGCGTCCGAGGCTGTGGGGACTAACTCTTACCCAGCAGCAGAAGCCGACCGGCAGGGGATTTCAGGTCCTCAGGCCCAGAAACCCGAAGGCACGGTCACACGTGTGGGACCAGCACCGCCATCGTGGAGCGGAAGCCAATAGAAGGCCCCGAGTCACCGGCCATACGGGTGAGCACCACGCGGTACACTCAGGGACGTGGGCTACTTATATCCGCTTCTAGCAAGGTAGCCAGAAGAGTACAGTCAGTTTGGGAGGCCTACAACTCCGCCTGGCCAGGGGAGATCCCATCTGCTCAAGGACTGACCAGGCCCCGTTCGCTAGCAAGTACTCCGGGAGGGTCTATCGTTGTTACCAGTAAAGACCCTGAATTACACCACACCGTCTCTGAGTGGTTCCTGCTACCCCCATCTTCCACGTCGGCTGCCCTGAGGCCATACCCCTCCCGTTGGGGGTTATACTATCACGCTGCACAATTCTACACCGGCCTCAGCGGTCTGCCCTGCAGCGGCAGCTCCATAGCTGCAAATCAACGGGTGGCGTAGTCGACACTCAAATAACATCTATCAAGACTGCCACACACTGAGTCTGACCCCCTGGGCACGGACCGGGTCCCCGCCACTCGGAGACTACAACCCTCATCTGATCCGGTTCCGGGTAAGCCCCCGTGCGCGAGACGCTGCGCGACACAGCAGGCCCAGGGGCGCGTCATATACAGCAGTCTCAGCGTATCCTATGTGATGTGTATACAGCAGTCTCAGTGTCTCCCATATGCTGTATACCGAAGAGTCTTGGTGTCACAGCAGTCTCAGATTATCCTATGTGATTTTTGTGCAGCAGTCTTGATGTCTCCTATGTGATATATATATAGCAGTCTCAGTGTCTCCTATGTGATGTAAATACAGCAGTCTCAGTGTCTCCTATGTGATGTATAGACAGAAGTCTCAGTGTATCCTATGAGATATATATATTGCAGTCTCAGTGTATCCTATGTGATGTATACCGCAATTTTGGTGTCTCCCATGTGTTGCATACCGAAGAGTCTTGGTGTCACAGCAGTCTCAGTGTGTCCTATGTGATTTATGTGCAGCAGTCTCGATGTCTCCTATGTGATGTATATACAGCAGTCTCAGTGTGTCCTATGTGATGTATATACAGCAGTCTCGGTTTCTCCTATGTGATGTATATACAGCAGACCTCCCACTGCTTGAGCAGTCCTGAATTTTGCACTGTGCGGAGACCTACAGTGCAATATACATCTGTGATTGAAACGACTTACTGTTCCGAGTTTTTTACAGAACTTATCGCAGAGTCGCCTGCGCTCCAAACTGATGCAAATGTGGAATAGCAGTTGTGAGTAACAACATCATCCATACCACCTACCATCACACCAAAGAGAAGCAGCTCCAGACATCACATTAGGGGGACGGTAATTAAATGTTTGACCAAATATAGTAGGACCATTTTTAAGCTGATAATTTTGTACGGCCCCCACATTATGTTATATACATCCTAATGGCCCTTGGCAGAAAAAAGGTTCCAGACCCCTGATCTAGGTAAGTAGATAGAGAGATATGAGAGAAACATATAGAGTGAGATTGTCTGGGGTCTGATATTTAATATAGGGGTGTGATCTGTTATAAATAGATATATAATATATACATAGATCATTTAAGATCTTCTATAAACCTCAGTCCCCATGATCTGACGTTTTATCTTAGGACATAGATGTCGTCTTTGCCAGGAATCATAATGCCGGCAATGAGACCTGACATCTATTGGTGGAGACCCCGGGTTTTGTGCAGAGTTTTGTTCTGAACACGGAAATAAAAAATCAGTTGTTCCAGCAGAATCCACGTCTCTTCCTTATGATCTAATTACAGAAAACAGTGATGTTTAAAGCAAATTTGCAGACTATTTTTGAGAGGTGTTAAATCATTCCCATCCATCATGGAGCGGCAGCATGGTTCCCAGACTCGGCTTTCAATCAGCTCCTGCGCTCCTGGAGACTGCTGCGTCCTATGGGCAGAATACTAAACCTGCGCCGTGTCAGGCTGTAAAATAGAGGTAAATCAATTACAGCAGACGAAAAACATGTAAACACAATGTGCAATATCTGCTCCGCATCCTTCATCGTCTAAATCAGTTATGCCGCTGTTTTGTCTATTGGATGCACCAGCAGGTGACGGCTCCGCCAGGAAAACACTCCTGCGTTATACCCACGTCTTGTGTCCTATGTGATTAGGTAAAACTCTGCTTTTATACTGGTTTATCTCAAAACTCGTCATTGCCAAAATATTACTGATGGGAAAATCTGACGAAATACAAATATCAGAGATTCACTCGAATTCGGACAGAAAATTCAATTTGCATCAAAGTTATTGGTTGTGAGTTGTTTATTCCTTATGTTCTGTGATCTCTGCAGACTTCAGAGCATAATAAACCTCCCCACTCAGGGGTCCCTCCGCTGCAGCCCCCTGCTCCGCTCCTTCCGGTACCTCGTGTGTGAGATCCTCTCCCGTCCTTCCAGCACCTATAACCAGCGCCTCCGGAACACGTGTCACAGTATCAGATGCCTATTTGGTGCCTGAATCTCCAGCGCCAAGTGAGGATGCCGGAAGACCCAAGTGTTAGAACCCTCCTGTTTGTTTTTTCCATCTTGTGTTTTGCGGTCACGTGACCATCTGCCTTTATATTCCAGCTCCGCCCTTTTGGCTTGGCTGGACTTCAGTGTTGTTTGACTGTTTCTCTAGCCAGGTGCTTCGGTGCCTTTCACTGTCAGTTCGCTTGGTCCTTCTGGGTCCTCTAGTACCTTTTTGTCAGTTTATCTTCTTGTGTTCTGCAACAGCCTTCTCTGTTCAGGAGGTGTCCCATTTTTGTTCCAGTCCTTAGTTCTTTTAGGGACCCCTTCCTCTATGCTATAGGTCTTCATTCAGACTAGCCGAGGACTAAGGCGGGTCTGTTCGCAAGGAACAGGCAGCCCACTACATCATAGGGATTTAGCTTAGTCTTACTGTAGGGATAGCTTTCGCCTTTCTTTCCTTAGTACTTGTTGCAGATCATAACAGTAAGTCCAGCCCAAAAAAACTAAAAGGAAAGAAATTCGGGGATCAGTATGGCTTCCGTCCAGGATTTGGATCAATGTTTGCAGGGATTGACTCTGGAGGTGGCCGAGCTCCAGCAACACGTGAGTAGCTGTTCTGGAGCGCATTTTGTGGAACCCAAGGTAGGACTGCCTGATGTTTTTTATGGTAAACAGCAAGATTTTTTTTCCTTTAAAAATGCTTGTTTGTTATATTTTTGTTTGAAACCAAGGTCCTCTGGGAATATATCACAGCGCATTGGTTTTATTATGTCATTTTTGCGAAATGAACTACAAGGGTGGGCTTTTTCTCTTCAACCTAATGATCCATGCTTAAGGTCAGTAGAAGATTTTTTTTCTGCTATGGGTCTATTATATGACGATCCTGATCGAATCTCATCTGCTGAGGCAGAACTCAGGCGTTTGAATAAGGGGTCAGATGATGCTGAGATTTAGTGCACACACTTTAGAAGGTGGGCTTCAGAAGTCAAATGGAATGATCCTGCTCTGAAATGTCTATTTCTTGCTGGTCTGAGTGAAAGGGTTAAGGATTTGCTAATTGCATTCCCTGCACCTGAGACTCAGCAGGATGCCATGCAATTAGCTGTTCGTGTGGATAAGAGGCTGAGATCTAGGCAGAATGAGGTAAAGACTCTTGTAATGTCAGGTCCTAGTCCCAAGAAAATCGTCTCAGACGGCGGAGAACCAATGGAGGTTGGGGCGATGTCGCTCTGCTCTTAGGAAAGAGACCGGAGGTTCGCCAAGGGATTGTGTCTTTATTGTGGTAAAGCTGACCATTTGATTAAGTATTATGAGCTTCGTTTAAGTAAAGAAAAAAAAAAGATCAGGTACTCCCGTATAGCTTGTTTACGCTCTGAAGGAGTATTTCTTTCTGGGAGTACTACTTTACAGGAAAATTTGATTGAATTTCAGGTATTTGTGGATTGAGGTTCAACATTTAATGTGATTGATAAAGGGTTTTTGGAAAAACTTAAATTGAAATCCAAACCTTTGTCATCTCCTATTTCTGTGATTGCAATTGATAACACTCCCTTGAAATGCATTACTCACAAGGTTGCTGCATTTCCCCTCACTATCAATGGAGTTCACCAAGAAATTTTGGACTTGGTTGTATTAGATAATTTACCCTCTCCGGTCGTTCTAGGATTGCCTTGGTTAAAACTGCACAATCCTTTGCTGGACTGGTCTACTAATATGATAAAGTCTTGGAGTCTGAAGTGCTATGATTGTAATGGTCGCATTGCGGCTGTGGAAAAAGGGGAATTACCTGTACCTATTCAAGATTTTTGGAGGGTTTTTTCGGAGGAGGAGTCACAAGTTTTACCTCCTCATAGGGATTATGATTGCGCCATTGAGTTTGTTCCGGGAGCTACTCTTCCCAAGAGTCGCTTGTTTAATCTGACTATCCCTGAAAGAAAGGCCTTGGAGGAATACATACAGACTAGCCTGGCTGCTGGTCACATTAGACCTTCTAAGTCGCCTGTGGCAGTCGGATTCTTCTTTCTTAAAAACAAGGACGGCGGTTTACGTCCATGTCTGGATTTTCGTGAAATTAATAAGATTACCGTACGCAATTCCTACCCATTGCCGTTAATTCCTGACTTGTTTAACCAGTTAGTGGGGGCCAAGTGGTTCTCTAAGATTGATCTCCGGGGGGCATACAATTTGTTACGAGTGAAGGAGGGTGATGAGTGGAAAACTGCTTTTAAAACCATTTCGCAACCTTGGGTTTTGTCGTTTTTGCATTTTCGTTTTTTGCTCCCCTTGTTCCCAGAGCCATAGCGTTTTCATTTTTTGGTCAATATGGCCATGTGAGGGCTTATTTTTTGCGGGACGAGTTGTACTTTTCAACGCCATTACTAGTTTTACCATATCGTGTACGGGAAAACGGGAAAAAAATTCCAAGTGCGGTGAAATTGAAAAAAAAGTGCAATACCACAGTTGTTTTTTATTTATTTTTTTTACCACATTCACTGAATGCTAAAACCGACCTTCCATTATGATTCTCCAGGTCATTACGAGTTCGTAGACACCAAACATGTATAGGTTCTTTTTTATTTAAGTGGTGAAAAAAAATTCCAAAATTTGGTAAAAAAAAAAAAAAAATAGCGCCATTTTCTAAGACCTGTAGCATCTCCATTTTTCGTGATCTGGGGCTGGGTAAGGGCTTATTTTTTGCATGCCGGGCTGACGTTTTTATTGATAACATTTTGGGGTAGATCCGATGTTTTGATCGCCCGTTATTGCATTTTATTGCAATTTTGCGGCAACCAAAAAACGTAATTCTGGCATTTAGATTTTTTTTCTCGTTACGCCGTTTACCGTTTGGATTAATTCTTTTTTTATAATGATAGATCGGGCGATTCTGAACGCGGCGATACCAAATATGTGTATGTGGGGTTTTTTTTTTAATATTTTATTTTGAATGGGGCGGAAGGGGGGTGATTTAAACTTTTATATATTTTTCATTTTCTTTATATTTTTAAAAACTTTTTTTTTTCACTTTTTGCTTGCTTCTGTAGTCTCCATAGGAGACTAGAAGCAGCAACTGTTCGATCGCCTCTGCTACATACAGAGGATCAGCAGATCCCCTGTATGCAGCAGAAATGGTCCTGTGCTATGAGCTCCGACCACTAGGTGGTGCTCATAGCGACCAGCTCATGACAACCGCAGGCGTCTGCTGCAGACCCTGGGTTGTCATGCCCACCCATCGGTGACCCGCGATCACGTGACGGGGACGCCGATGGGCGGGGCTTAGGACGCGTTTCCCGGAAGCGCGCGTTAAATGCCGCTGTCGGTGATTGACAGCGGCATGTAACATGTTAACAGCCGCGGGTGGATCGCGATTCCACCTGCGGCTGTTGCGGGCATATGTCAGCTGTAAGAATCAGCTGACATGTGCTCCGTTCAGTGCGGGCTCAGCGCCGGAGCCCTCACTGAACCGGGGGAGGTAGCCTGTGACGTACTAAGACGTCACAGGTTGTAAAGGGGTTAACACTCCGGTAGGTCATTTTGAGAATCTGGTGATGCCTTTTGGTCTTACCAATGCACCTGCATTTTTTCAGAACCTTATTAATGACATCATGAGACCTTTGATTGGTAACAATGTGGTTGTGTATTTAGATGACATTTTGATTTATTCACCAGATCTGGAGTCTCATTGGCGGAGCGTACGTGAGGTGTTGCAGTTATTGAGTGATAATTCACTCTTTGCTAAGCTGGAGAAATGTGAGTTCGCTGTGCAGAGAATTAGTTTTTTGGGCTACATTGTCTCCAGCGAGGGCTTTGAGATGGACCCTGTGAAGGTTCAGGCTGTGCAGGAATGGCCTAGGGCTATTGGTTTGAAATCTATACAGAGATCTTTGAGTTTTGCCAATTATTACAGGAAATTCATTAAGAATTTTTCTGTAATTGTTAAGCCTCTAACCGATCTCACCAGGAAAGGTGCGAATACGACCCAGTGGACTACTGAAGCCATTGAAGTGTTTGAGTATCTCAAAGAGCGGTTCAGTTCTGCCCCTATCCTTATGCAGCCTGATGAGACCAAGCCTTTTTTGGTTGAGGTCGATGCTTCATCGGTGGGGGTCGGAGCAGTTTTGTCTCAGGAGAACAGGGGTTGAGTACATCCTTGTGCCTTCTTTTCGAAAAATTTTTCGGAAACCGAACTGAATTATGATGTTGGAAATCGGTAGTTGCTGGCTATTAAACTCGCGTTTGAACATTGGCGTCATCTTTTGGAAGGCGCTAGATTTCCTATTCAGGTTTTCACAGATCATAAGAATTTGATCTATCTGGATGCTGCCAAGCGCTTGAATGCCCGTCAAGCTAGGTAGGCACTTTTTTTTTCTTGGTTTCATTTTTCTGTTACCTATATCCCTGGTACTAAGAATGTTAAAGCTGATGCTTTATCTCACAGCTTCTCTCCTACGGTTGGTGCCGAGGAGGAGGAGGAGAGCATTTTACAGGAAGGTGTTGTGATAGCAGCATTGGACTCCGTTTTGGAAGATGGGATTCTGAAAGCCCAGGAGGATGCCCCATCTAACACTCCCCATGGGAGGTTATTCGTGCCTAGAACCTTTAGGAAAGATTTGTTTGTGGAGTGTCATGAGTCTCGGTTGGCAGGTCATCCAGGAATTTCGTAGACTAAGAGACTTATCAGTCGCAGTTTTTGGTGGCCTGGATGGCAGAAGGAAGTCATCAAGTGGGTGCGTCAGTGTACGGTGTGTGCTAGGTCAAAGGCTTCACATACTCGTGCTGCGGGGTTGCTTTGCCCTCTGGAGGTTCCTAGTGCACCTTGGACGCATCTCACAATGGATTTTATTATTGATCTTCCTGTGTCCGAGGGTTTTACTGTCATCTGGGTGGTCGTGGACCGTTTTAGTAAGATGTGTCATTTGGTTCCATTCATTAAGTTGCCCTGCACCAAGACACTCGCTAAGGCGTTTGTTAAGGAGATTGTCAGGCTCCATGGCGTTCCCACAGATATTGTTTCTGATAGAGGACCTCAGTTTGTGGCTCGCTTTTGGCGTGCTTTTTGTGACAGGTTGGGAGTCCATTTGTCATTTTCGTCTGGTTATCATCCTGAGTCTAATGGACAGACTGAAAGAAAGAACCAGGATGTTGAACAGTTTTTGCGTTGTTTTATGGCGGACAATCAAGAGGGGTGGTCTGAGCTTCTGCCTCTCGCAGAATTTGCTCTTAACAACCATACATCCTCCTCTGCTGGGTGTTCTCCTTTTTTTTGTTGTACTGGGAGACATCCGTCTTTTGGTTCGTTCTCCAAATTGGGGTCGGCGGTGCCGGAGGAGGAGAATTTTTCCAGTGATTTGGAGAGAGTTTGGACTAATGTACAGTACAGACCAAAAGTTTGGACACACCTTCTCATTTAAAGATTTTTCTGTATTTTCATGACTATGAAAATTGTACATTCACACTGAAGGCATCAAAACTATGAATTAACACATGTGGAATTATATACTTAACAAAAAAGTGTGAAACAACTGGGACCTCTAGTACCTTTTTGTCAGTTTATCTTCTTGTGTTCTGCAACAGCCTTCTCTGTTTAGGAGGTGTCCCATTTTTGTCCCAGTCCTTAGTTCTTTTAGGGACCCCTCCCCTTATGCTATAGGTCTTCGTTCAGACTAGCCGAGGACTAAGGCGGGTCTGTTCGCAAGGAACAGGCAGCCCGCTACATCGTAGGGATTTAGCTTAGTCTTACTGTAGGGACAGCTTTCCCCTATCTTTCCTTAGTACTTGTTGCAGATCATAACACCAAGGAGAGTGTTGCGCTCTGTGTTGGTGGTTGATGCGCTGAGGATTAGCCGGGGGGCTTTGGCGGTGGGACAGATGAATGCTGAGCAGAGTATTTTTATTTTTGCACCACTTTCTGGTCCTTTGGAAATAAGAAAAATGGCAGCCGGACAGATGCAATTTTGCTGAATTTGCACGAAGCGAGCCACAAAAAAAATTGGATTTTGGTGAATACAAATTTTTTTTTGCAAAATTAGAAACAAATTCAAATGATTTCAAACCAATTTGCTCATCTCTACTAAATGTCCAATCACTTTAGTGGCTGAGGTCAGTTCTATGAAAAAACATCAATATTCATAGATATAAAAATGGAGAAGGGACTGGAGGACTTTGTAGCCACTTGAATATAATGTGAAAACTGTCAATCATCTTGCTGATAGTTTCCCATTGTTCTCAATAGAAGCTGCATAAATTTGTATGCAGAGAGCTCCCTCTAGAGGTGACTGAAAGTAAGCAGAACATTACAATAAATGGTTTAGTGCCGGATCCCACTCATTATATTCTAACATAGTAACACCAACTTTTTGAACAAGTTCTGGCCTTAAAGCTAAGAAAAAAAACAACTTATTTTCTGATTTAGATCTTTTTTATATATCTTAATTGGCCATTCTTAGTTAAAGGAGATCTGTCCCTCATTTGTGAGCTCAATGACCTCATAAACCAGAATGGAAATCAAGCACATCTCTTTCACTGGAGGTCCCATAGTGATCCAGGCAGCCCATTGATTACACAAGTAATTGTGTAATACTTTATTTCACCTGCGGTGGTGCTGCAGGAAAGTGAAACAGGTTCTTTCATTGATTGTTATTGATTACGAAGGTTCTCAAACTTATTTTTTCAGGATTTGCTTCTAACAAAGAAAGTGTAAAAAGTTGACATGCCCTTAAAATTATTTATTTATTTTCAGCTGCATTACATATATACAGACTTTTCGATGCAGTAACCGAGAAATGTATTTACCAAAAAATATGGGAAAAAAAAAAATGAAACCCTTTAATGAACAATTTACCCGTCAAGCAGGAACTTTCTCCATTTCCAGAAGCGGTTCCACAGCATTATACAAAGTATCTGGCTCCAAGCCCAGGAACCAGCAGGAAGTAAAGGAGCTGTGAAAAGGCAAAGGAGGGATGAATGAAGTCGAGGACCAGCCGGGACAATCAGCATCCCTCAATGCCGAGAGTCAGTATATAACTATCAGCTCTCCCGCCACAAATGCAAAACAAGGACCTGCGTTTAAAGACCCTTAAAAAACAATTGATTTGGTGCCTTTGCAGTACTAAGTACAACCAGCAGGGTGCAGCACTAACCACTGTGGTTGAAAGTTGATTATTGTACTGACCCGATTCTCCATAGTGTCATTTGCTTAGTGGAGTTATAAGGAGTGACAAAGCCAGGAATTGCAAGACAGCCCCTGCTAATGAGGGGCCAATTGGCCCCCGATGTTAGTAATTTCCACTCAGTGGAAGAGGTCTGACTCATTCACATTTAGTTTTTTTTGCGGTAATAATACAAAATGCATTATTAAATGTATTAAATGACATCAACTGAAATTAATTGCAGATATAAATTATGTGTTTGGTTCAAGTCCTTTCATGCAAAAGCAGCCTGGCTAATAGAGGAAAGTCATGAGTAACAGGCTAAATCTCTGAATAATATGCACTATTTAAAAAAAAAAAAGAATTCTGATTCCCTGCAGTCACCACTAGAGGGAGCCCACAGCATACAGATTTAGTGTTGACTTCAGTGGTAGTTGTATAAATCTGCCTTCAAATGAGCTCCCCCTAGTGGCTGCTTCAGGCCACCAGGATTTTATTATTTAAAGGTTTGTCAAGTATTCAACAATTTTCTCCTAGCAGCAGGAAATGTTATAAAATAATAAAATAATTAATCCTTATCTGTAACTACTGAAAAAAGGACATAAATCAATGCAATAAAATACATCAATGAAAAAAGGCAGCCATACTTACCAATACCAGGATGCAGCAAGCTCCAATGATAACCGCGGGGGCAGCACAGGTGTTAAATACTAATGACACAACCACTTACTAACCCACCAAACCCACCTAATAGCAGGAAATGCTATAAAATAATAAAATAATGAATCCTTATCTGTTGCTGCCATGTTTACTCTAGCTCCATTGCTGCTGTGATTTGCTGATGTTCATCTTCTGAACTTTCACGACTACTGCAACCAATTAGTGACACCTGTGATTTTGTGCAGTACATAATGGCATCACTAATAAGTGCAGTGATTTGCTGCAGTGGTGAAAAGGATGATCGCTGCTGCAGAGGAAACTAGGCTGACAGGGGTCACAGCAGCAGTGGCGCAGAGGAAACTAGGCTGACAGGGGTCACAGCAGCAGTGGCGCAGAGGAAACTAGGCTGACAGGGGTCACAGCAGCAGTGGCGCAGAGGAAACTAGGCAGACAGGGGTCACAGCAGCAGTGGCGCAGAGGAAACTAGGCTGACAGGGGTCACAGCAGCAGTGGCGCAGAGGAAACTAGGCTGACGGGTCACAGCAGCAGTGGCGCAGAGGAAACTAGGCAGACAGGGGTCACAGCAGCAGTGGCGCAGAGGAAACTAGGCTGACAGGGGTCACAGCAGCAGTGGCGCAGAGGAAACTAGGCTGACGGGTCACAGCAGCAGTGGCGCAGAGGAAACTAGGCTGACAGGGGTCACAGCAGCAGTGGCGCAGAGGAAACTAGGCTGACAGGGGTCACAGCAGCAGTGGCGCAGAGGAAACTAGGCTGACAGGGGTCACAGCAGCAGTGGCGCAGAGGAAACTAGGCAGACAGGGGTCACAGCAGCAGTGGCGCAGAGGAAACTAGGCAGACAGGGGTCACAGCAGCAGTGGCGCAGAGGAAACTAGGCAGACAGGGGTCACAGCAGCAGTGGCGCAGAGGAAACTAGGCTGACAGGGGTCACAGCAGCAGTGGCGCAGAGGAAACTAGGCAGACAGGGGTCACAGCAGCAGTGGCGCAGAGGAAACTAGGCTGACAGGGGTCACAGCAGCAGTGGCGCAGAGGAAACTAGGCAGACAGGGGTCACAGCAGCAGTGGAGCAGAGGAAACTAGGCAGACAGGGGTCACAGCAGCAGTGGCGCAGAGGAAACTAGGCAGACAGGGGTCACAGCAGCAGTGGCGCAGAGGAAACTAGGCAGACAGGGGTCACAGCAGCAGTGGCGCAGAGGAAACTAGGCAGACAGGGGTCACAGCAGCAGTGGCGCAGAGGAAACTAGGCTGACAGGGGTCACAGCAGCAGTGGCGCAGAGGAAACTAGGCTGACGGGTCACAGCAGCAGTGGTGCAGAGGAAACTAGGCAGACAGGGGTCACAGCAGCAGTGGCGCAGAGGAAACAAGGCTGACAGGGGTCACAGCAGCAGTGGCGCAGAGGAAACTAGGCTGACGGGTCACAGCAGCAGTGGCGCAGAGGAAACTAGGCTGACAGGGGTCACAGCAGCAGTGGCGCAGAGGAAACTAGGCTGACAGGGGTCACAGCAGCAGTGGCGCAGAGGAAACTAGGCAGACAGGGGTCACAGCAGCAGTGGCGCAGAGGAAACTAGGCTGACAGGGGTCACAGCAGCAGTGGCGCAGAGGAAACTAGGCTGACGGGTCACAGCAGCAGTGGCGCAGAGGAAACTAGGCAGACAGGGGTCACAGCAGCAGTGGCGCAGAGGAAACTAGGCTGACAGGGGTCACAGCAGCAGTGGCGCAGAGGAAACTAGGCTGACGGGTCACAGCAGCAGTGGCGCAGAGGAAACTAGGCTGACAGGGGTCACAGCAGCAGTGGCGCAGAGGAAACTAGGCTGACAGGGGTCACAGCAGCAGTGGCGCAGAGGAAACTAGGCAGACAGGGGTCACAGCAGCAGTGGCGCAGAGGAAACTAGGCAGACAGGGGTCACAGCAGCAGTGGCGCAGAGGAAACTAGGCAGACAGGGGTCACAGCAGCAGTGGCGCAGAGGAAACTAGGCTGACAGGGGTCACAGCAGCAGTGGCGCAGAGGAAACTAGGCAGACAGGGGTCACAGCAGCAGTGGCGCAGAGGAAACTAGGCTGACAGGGGTCACAGCAGCAGTGGCGCAGAGGAAACTAGGCAGACAGGGGTCACAGCAGCAGTGGAGCAGAGGAAACTAGGCAGACAGGGGTCACAGCAGCAGTGGCGCAGAGGAAACTAGGCAGACAGGGGTCACAGCAGCAGTGGCGCAGAGGAAACTAGGCAGACAGGGGTCACAGCAGCAGTGGCGCAGAGGAAACTAGGCAGACAGGGGTCACAGCAGCAGTGGCGCAGAGGAAACTAGGCTGACAGGGGTCACAGCAGCAGTGGCGCAGAGGAAACTAGGCTGACGGGTCACAGCAGCAGTGGCGCAGAGGAAACTAGGCAGACAGGGGTCACAGCAGCAGTGGCGCAGAGGAAACTAGGCTGACAGGGGTCACAGCAGCAGTGGCGCAGAGGAAACTAGGCTGACGGGTCACAGCAGCAGTGGCGCAGAGGAAACTAGGCTGACAGGGGTCACAGCAGCAGTGGCGCAGAGGAAACTAGGCTGACAGGGGTCACAGCAGCAGTGGCGCAGAGGAAACTAGGCAGACAGGGGTCACAGCAGCAGTGGCGCAGAGGAAACTAGGCAGACAGGGGTCACAGCAGCAGTGGCGCAGAGGAAACTAGGCAGACAGGGGTCACAGCAGCAGTGGCGCAGAGGAAACTAGGCTGACAGGGGTCACAGCAGCAGTGGCGCAGAGGAAACTAGGCAGACAGGGGTCACAGCAGCAGTGGCGCAGAGGAAACTAGGCTGACAGGGGTCACAGCAGCAGTGGCGCAGAGGAAACTAGGCAGACAGGGGTCACAGCAGCAGTGGAGCAGAGGAAACTAGGCAGACAGGGGTCACAGCAGCAGTGGCGCAGAGGAAACTAGGCAGACAGGGGTCACAGCAGCAGTGGCGCAGAGGAAACTAGGCAGACAGGGGTCACAGCAGCAGTGGCGCAGAGGAAACTAGGCAGACAGGGGTCACAGCAGCAGTGGCGCAGAGGAAACTAGGCAGACAGGGGTCACAGCAGCAGTGGCGCAGAGGAAACTAGGCAGACAGGGGTCACAGCAGCAGTGGCGCAGAGGAAACTAGGCAGACAGGGGTCACAGCAGCAGTGGCGCAGAGGAAACTAGGCAGACAGGGGTCACAGCAGCAGTGGCGCAGAGGAAACTAGGCAGACAGGGGTCACAGCAGCAGTGGCGCAGAGGAAACTAGGCTGACAGGGGTCACAGCAGCAGTGGCGCAGAGGAAACTAGGCTGACAGGGGTCACAGCAGCAGTGGCGCAGAGGAAACTAGGCAGACAGGGGTCACAGCAGCAGTGGCGCAGAGGAAACTAGGCTGACAGGGGTCACAGCAGCAGTGGCGCAGAGGAAACTAGGCTGACAGGGGTCACAGCAGCAGTGGCGCAGAGGAAACTAGGCTGACAGGGGTCACAGCAGCAGTGGCGCAGAGGAAACTAGGCTGACAGGGGTCACAGCAGCAGTGGCGCAGAGGAAACTAGGCTGACAGGGGTCACAGCAGCAGTGGCGCAGAGGAACCTAGGCTGACAGGGGTCACAGCAGCAGTGGCGCAGAGGAAACTAGGCTGACAGGGGTCACAGCAGCAGTAGCGCTGAAGCAGAGGTCAAATTAACATGTGAGCATTATTGTTTTATAGCATTCTTTGCTATTTGGAGAAAATGTGTGAATCCTGGACAAACCCTTTAACTCTATGATTGGGTGAAGGGATTTGATTCTCTTACTCTTCCTTTGCAGACTACTAAACCTTTGCTGAATTTAAAGGGAATCTTTTAGGATGATTTTACTTATTAAACTAGTGGCATGGCTGTGTAGGGCTGAGAGCAACAATAAAAACGATACCTGACTTGTAGCAATCCGATGTGCCAGTGCTGAGAAATCAAGCTTTGAAATAGCATGCAAATAGTTTGGGGGCGTGTCCATGTCCTCTGAGTGCACTGACACGCCCCTAATGTACAGCACTTCCAGGTTAATTTTCATAGACTTTAAAGCTTAATTTCTCAGCCCTGGCACATCTGATTAATACACAAAAGGTATCATTTTGTTCCTTGCTTTAGGACCAGTACAGCCATAGTACTAGCATCAGTAGTAAAAGGTTCCCTTTAAGGGGCAGTCAGTAACCTAAATCCACAAGGTCATGTGATATGTGTGTATCCTACTGTGACCTGGTCCTGATCTCATGATGCCATCATCCCGGCTATATGTATATTTCTCAACTAACATCGTCTCTGTTTTTACATTGGTTGTAAAAGCGAGACGGATTTAATATTTCATCTGAAGAATATTGACATTCGCGTCTGTGTTTCAAGAAATGTTCTCGAGCTCAACGAAGAGCATACGTTTCCCTCTGCCTCAGCAGATGGGATCGGTTGAAAGGAAAAACTAAATTAAGACAGTTGTTTTATGACGAGAATCCCACTCTAACAACCGGGATGCGTAAGAATGTATTCGGTTCACGCGGCGACGTTTCTTATGCTAAATTCATGGCTTTTTTGCTGTGTAACAATGATTTTATCTCGGGTTCAGCATCCGCGCTATGTTGCGATGCCTCATTAGCTTCATTATTAAATTTTAATGTCTAACCTTTCGAGACTGTAGCGCGAGCTCACATCAAAGCCTTGAAGCTGGGTTACTTCAGTGCGCTCTCTGATACCCAAACTAGGCGGCGAGTAACGACCTCATCAGCTAAATTATTCCTGGCAAGAAGATTCATGTAGATGATATGAGGTGGATACATATAGCAGAAGATTAGATACACTGACCAAGTACGGGGCATTTACCTTCCCATGGCTTTTCTCTCGATGGATCGGGTTGACTGCGCCTTCATGCAACTTCCAGGAAGCAAACCGCATTTGTATTCTAATTTTCTCTTAGACATGATTTAGAAGTACGAGGATCTCAGGATTCAGAAGGTTTTACTCCTCCCCCCACCCCCCAAAAAAAAAAAAAGTTTCTGGCTCTTTAGCTCATATTAGGTGGAGAGATCAATTAGTAGATAAAAACAATTGAAGTCATGGAAGACCCAGGATCCATGGTCACCCTAAACCCACTTTCTACCCCATAATTTTCATAGTAATTCTTTCAATATAAGACTTAAATTTGGATACATTGTATAGAGTACAGAGTAAAAAAAAATGTGTAATACTTTATTTCACCTGCGGTAGTGCTGCAGGGAAATCTAACACTTCCACATACCCCCCTCGATCACTATTGATCAAGTTGGTTTCAACCTTTAATTTGTTTCGTTTTAGAGGATCCTTTTAACAAAGAGATGGTAAAAGGTGATAAGTTTTGTAAATGAGATGATGTTATTTAAAAAAAAAGCTTCATTTTTAATATATATAATAATAACAACCCCTTTAAGGTCCTCCAGATGGTGCAGGAGCACAGAGCTCCTACATCAGCACGTGCACAGCATTGTATGTGTAGACTTCCTGCTCAGCTTGCGCTCACTTGTGTTGGCTGAGCACTTCTACTTAGAGAATTGAGCACATTTTCTCAGTGGTTGCCTTGATTAAAGGGGGTTTCAGGACCCGAATATCAACCGATCTGTGATTGTAAACAGATTTGTTTATAAAAAAAAAAACAGCTTTTTTCCTAGAGATAGCGCCAATATTGTCCATGGCCAATTCTGGCATTGCAGCTCAGCTTCTGGACACGGTTGCATTATTTCTGGCAAAAATATATCAACGTTTTGATTAGAAGCCGCTTTAACTTCTAACTAGAGATGAAGGATTTGCAAATCAAATGCACCTTGAATTTCACAAAAAAATTGGATTCAACAGAATCTGAAAAGGGGGTAAAAAATATTTTAAAAAATGAACTCACCGGTCCTTTACCTGTCCTGTTACTCATCCTCGTCCCAGTTCAGTGGTCTGGTTTGATGCAGTCAATGTTATAGTCCTCATTGGGCCATCTTCATTGGCTTCTAGTCCCCGACACTTTTGATGTATTTTGGCATCTGGCACCTTCCTAGTCTTATACACGACAAGGCTTTAACGTCATGGCGTCACAGCCTAATCAGCACAGGAGACGGCGAAGATGTTGAGTGCCAGAAGATGCCAAACATGCCAGAAGGCAATGAAGATGGCCCAATGAAGACCACACCGGTGAATGCACCAAACACCACCGAATAGGACCCGGGCTGTGCAGGTAAGGCAATAAGTAAGGGCAGGTGAGAGCCACGCGTTTTTCTTATATGTCTGTAACGCCCCGGGGTCTGGAGAGAAAACACAACATAATATTGTTGTTTTGATTCGTTTCAAATTATTTCGATGCAATTTGAATTTCCTGCTGAAAATTTGAATGAGTTGCAAAATTAAAATTTTCTCTGATTCGCCCATCACCACTTGTATCTGATAAATATTTCATCTGAGTCAGATTTCCTCGCTCTCGAGTCTGTGCACATGTGAACCCTTCACAGAAATGTGCAGTAATAAGACGGAGGCTGCTCTCTTAGCATTGTCTGTGAGTGGCGCAGCTCGACACTTAGAGCTGCAGATCTGTAATATTATCTTTCATAATGCAGAACTAAACACATAAAATGACATCTGTGGTAACCCGGCAATGCCACCTGCACATCGCAACCTTCATGTGTTGGTAACATGTTTCCAATCATCGCATTAACTCTTCTAACAGCCAGAAATGTAATTCATGTAACACATATTTAATGCATGCTAAAAAGAAGACAATGTATCTATTCATAATAATGCAATGTAATGTTACACTTTGTAATACGCTTCATTAGAAATATTCCACCGTTTTGTGTATGCAGCTCCTATGCACAGTGGGTACGGAAAGTATTCAGACCCCTTTAAATTTTTCACTCTTTGTTTCATTGTCGCCATTTGGTACATTCTAAAACGTTCATTTTTTTTCTCATTAAAGTGCACTCTGCACCCCATCTGGACTGAGAAAAAACAGAAATGTAGAAATGTTTGCAAATTTATTAAAAAAGAAAAACTGAAATATCACATGGTCATAAGTATTCAGACCCTTTGCTCAGTATTGAGTAGAAGCCCCCTTTTGAGCTTTTGAGTCTTCTTGGGAATGATGCAACAAGTTTTTCACCCCTGGATTTGGGGATCCCCGGCCATTCTTCCTTGCAGATCCTCTCCAGTTCCGTCAGGTTGGATGGTGAACGTTGGTGGACAGCCATTTTCAGGTCTCTCCAGAGATGCTCAATTGGGTTTAGGTCAGGGCTCTGGCTGGGCCAGTCAAGAATGGTCACAGAGTTGTTCTGAAGCCACTCCTTTGTTATTTTAGCTGTGTGCTTAGGGTCATTGTCTTGTTGGAAGGTGAACCTTCAGCCAAGTCTGAGGTCCAGAGCACTCTGGAAGAGGTTTTCATCCAGGATATCTCTGTACTTGGCCGCATTCATGTTTCCTTCAATTGCAACCAGTCGTCCTGTCCCTGCAGCTGAAAAACACCCCCATAGCATGATGCTGCCACCACCATGTTTCACTGTTGGGATTGTACTGGGCAGGTGATGAGCAGTGCCTGGTTTTATCCACACATACCGCTTAGAATTATCACCAAAAAGTTCTATCTTTGTCTCATCAGACCAGAGAATCTTATTTCTCATAGTCTGGGAGTCCTTCATGTGTTTTGAGCAAACTCTATGCAGGCTTTCATATGTCTTGCACTGAGAAGAGCCTTCCGTCGGGCCACTCTGCCATAAAGGCCCGACTGGTGGGGGGCTGCAGTGATAGTTGACTTTATGGAACTTTGTCCCATCTCCCTACTGCATCTCTGGAGCTCAGCCACAGTGATCTTGGGGTTCTTCTTTACCTCTCTCACCAAGGCTCTTCTCCCACGATTACTCAGTTTGGCTGGACGGCCAGGTCTAGGAAGAGTTCTGGTGGTCCCAAACTTCTTCCATTTAAGGATTATGGAGGCCACTGTGCTCTTAGGAACATTGAGTAATGCACAAAATTCTTTTGTACTCTTGGTGTGATCTGTGCCTTGCCACAATTCTGTGTCTGAGCTCCTTGGCCAGTTCCTTTGAGCTCATGATTCTCATTTGGTCTGACATGCACTGTGAGCTGAGAGGTCTTATATAGACAGGTGTGTGCCTTTCCAAATCAAGTCCTATCAGTTTAATTAAACACAGCTGGACTCCAATGAGGGAGTAGAATCATCTCAAGGAGGATCACAAGGAAATGGACAGCATGTGACTTAAATATGAGTGTGTGAGCAAAGGGTCTGAATACTTATGACCATGTGATATTTCCGTTTTTCTTTTTTAATACATTTGCAAAACTTTCTACATTTCTGTTTTTTTTCAGTCAAGATGGGGTGCAGAGTGTACTTTAATGAGAAAAAAATGAACTTTTTAGAATTTACCAAATGGCTGCAATGAAACAAAGAGTGAAAAATTTAATGGAGTCTGAATACTTTCCGTACCCACTGTATATCTACCAACTTGCCAACTTGAGGCAGGTTATCTCTGTGTAATCTGATCTTGTAGTTGTGTGTTACTTCCCTGCTTCTTGCTAATCACTTTGGAAGCAATGGAATCTCAGCAAGTCATTGTCAATCAGACACAGTGGATTAGATTTACTCCCATTTTGCACATCCAAGTAAATAAGAGGGAAGAGGAGGAGAAGCAAAACTATGATCAGGAAGAGAAGGAGCGAAGCTGTAGAGGGAACACCCACTGAGCTCTGAACTTGCAGTCCCACAAGCAGGCATGTCAGAGAATACATTTAGCAATTTCTGGAATTTTGGGTAAGAATTCAGATCTTTATGGCATATCCTTTGAATGTGCCATGACCGTGGAAGATGTGGAGTATCCCTTTAAAGGGAATCTATCACCAGGCTTTTTTATATGTAATCTGAAAGCAGCATGATATAGGGGCAAAGACCCTGATTCCAGCAATGTGTCACTTACAGGGTTGCTTGCTGTCATTTTGAGAAAATCCCTGTTTACTCTGCTGCAGATCTAGCGGTTCTCTGAATGCTGAGCTCTGTATAATCCCACCCACTCTACTGATTGTCAGTTATCTGTACACTGTGCATAGGCAGAAAGCTGCCAATCATTGTTGGGTGTGAGGTTTACTAGTCCTCTAGAGATAATCTCCTGCTGATAAAACAGTGATTTTTATCTAAACTGCAGCAAGCAGCCCAGTAAATGACACATCACTGGAATCAGGGTCTCTGTCCCTACATTATGCTGCTCTCAGATTAGGTAGCAATAAGCTGGTAACAGAATCCCTTAAGAGTTTGCCGAAGCACAAAGTTTATTAATGATCCATGTTGGTTAAGTCACACAAGACCATAAGTCATACAGGCGTGACGGGCGCGGCTACAGTCACCGCTCACAGCACTGTCAGCAGCGGCAGCACGCCCCGGCACTGACTGACAGCCGGATTGGCATTGATGTACTATTAATCATGGCCTACGCACTTGTTACATATAAATTCTTAGCGAGTCTGGGTCTTCATGGTAACTTTTGGCCATGACACAGGGCGTGAGGTTTAAGATCGCGCTGTGCCGTCGCACATGTCAGTGCAATGCAGATGGGTCACACTGCAACCTGTCAGGTACAGCGGGCGGCAAGTTGCACAAAGTCGTAACCAGCTGGAGTTCCTTGGAGTTTCTTGTTGCAGTCGCAGTACCATGCAGGACACAATGTCACCCAGTTTACCTGCATTACGTTGCGATGTAGCAGCAGCACCGAACGATCTTAGTCCCAGCCAATGTCCCTGTGCAGCCCCCGTCTGAGCGTTGGGATACGATTGACATCATTAGCGCGGTGTCCTTTGCAGATTGACTGTGCAGCTGAGTAAAGCCTTGGGGACGTTGAGCTCCAGGATTCGCTGCGCAGACGCCGCCGGCCGCGGGTGGCCGCTTTTGTTGGTAACTTTAAGACTTTTATCTCCAATGTTCAGGTAAAGTAAAAGAAAGGTAAAAAGAGGCTCCAAACTTTGTGCGGCTTTCAATGTTCCCCGAGCCAGTGCTCTTCTCCATGACATAATTGGAAATCACAGAGAAAAGAGCTATCCTTTCAGATTTTACAGCTTCCAAATCCTAATGAAGCATTGATACCTCCCGCCGAGTGCACCGAGACTCCGCCAATAAAGCGGCTCATTACCATCAGGAGGCAGACAACGCTCAGGTCTAAAATCTTCCCTAAAGAGTTTGTGAAAGAGAAGTAAAAACTGAGCAGAGACTGGGACTTAAAAAGGATCCATCACCGGATTTCACAATATCTAAAATGTTTAGATTATATTTTAGACCTGATAAGGCTGGTGTCTTTACTCTGGAAATACATGTCACAATGGCTATATAACCCCAACATTAAAATATAAATTTTATGTTCCAGTGAGAAAGCTCATTAGTCCATGTGTATTGGATTTCTGCCCACTGATCCTGACTGGGAGCTGCAGCTTATTCTGAGCGGCACTGAGTTTTTAGCAGCAGCAGGGAAGAGGGACACTGAGGAGCTTTATTATGCCTAATGTGTGCTTTAGACATGCTTACTTGCACACTGAGTAGCTGACAATCAGAATAGTTGGGTGGTGACTAAGCAGCGGAAGGAAGGAGGGACACTGAAGAACGGTCAATCAGACTAGGTGGGCGGAGACTAAACAGCAGCAAAGAGGAGGGATTAGAGGAGTTATCAATGAGATAAGATGAGCTGAGATGAAGCAGCAGGAGGGATGGGCACTGATGAGCTGTCAATCAGGCTAGGTGGGTGGAGACTAAATAGCAGCAGGATTCAGGAGAAGCATGGAGGAGGGACACTGAGGAGCTGTCAATCAGACTGAGGCAGTGGAGACTAAACAGCAGCAGGGAGGAGGGACACTGAGGGGCTGTCAATCAGACTAGGTGGGTGGAGACTAAACAGCAGCAGGATTCAGGAGCAGCATGGAGGAGGGACACTGAGAAGCTGTCAATCAGACTGAGGGGGTGAAGACTAAACAGCTGCAGGGAGGAGGGACACTGAGGAGCTGTCAATCAGACTGAGAGGGTGGAAACTAAACAGCAGGGAGGAGGGACACTGAGGAGCTGTCAATCAGACTGAGGGGGTGGAGACTAAACAGCAGCAGGGAGGAGTGACACTGAGGAGGTGTCAATCAGACTGAGGGGGTGGAGACTGAACAGCAGCAGGGAGGAGTGACACTGAGGAGCTCTCAATCAGGATAGATAAGTGATGACTAAACTGCAGCAGAAAGGAGGGACACTGAGGATCTGTCAATCAGACTAGATGGGCAGAGATAAAGTAGCAGCAGGGAGGAGGGACACTGGGGATCTGTAAGTGAGATTAGTTGAGCTGAGACTAAGCACTATGGACCTTTCAATCGGGCCAGGTTGAGTTGTAACATTCAGAGAAGGATTATACAGCCATTCTGGTATGCATTTTCAATGTAAGTACACCAGACTCATCAGCTATAAGAGATCTACTTAATATTGCATGCAGTTTGCATTGTGAAATCTTGAGACAGATCAAGAGGTCCCAAACATTACAGTTACTGATACAATAAGGTGGACTGGTGGCGGTCATGTTGCTTCTTCACTTCCATACATTGAAGTCTATACACATTCTTTCTGAACTTCCCAGTGCCAGGCCTTTTGGGTTACGTGCACCTGGCACCAGTGTTGCCCATTGTGGGTGTTTCTCCTGGTGCGCCTGGTGTCTTGATGCCAGCTATCATCATATTCCATTGCATCAGCGACCTTTTTCATTATCTGGTGATACCCCCATTATATTCAGAGTCTTGCAACACCCTCCCATTAGTGTGGAACTGGGGACCCTCGAGTTGTCTGGGGCCCCAAGCTCATCTCAATGGGGAAAGGGGATGTTAAAATCTTATCAATAAGATCTCAGGGGAACAGTCATGGCGCCATACACAACAGTACATATCAAACTGAAAATGAAGGTTTGGCTAAATTTTCTCTTATGTGTACAGCCAAAAGGTGCCGTACAGGATATAAATAATCTTTTTTAAAAGGTGTTGTCCACCTTGGGAGAAAATGTATTTTTCTTACTAAAATGCATGTATTTGTAATTCGTTTTAGTGAAATTTTTGCACCATTTACCTTCTACAGCCTCTGTGCTGCAGTCTATTGCTGGCTGCAGAATGGGTGAACTGAGAATATGTCAGTGAGCTCGACCTGACAGTCTAACAGGAAAGTTTGTAACTCTTATTTGTCTTTTTCTCAGCTCCTTTCAGCTGATTTATGACCACAGACCACATCAAAGTGGAATGTGCAGGGAATCATAAAGCCTGTAAAAGCCAAACTATGTAAAATTTGAAATAAAACCAATTTGCAAAAATAGTTCTTAACTATATTTACGAAAAAAATGACCCAATGGTAGACAGCCCCTTTAAGGAAAGAAATATATTATAATAAAAAATTAGCCCTTTTGCTCTGCGGGGAGGTTCTGGCTTTAGCGTATTACATGTGTACCTGCCACAGATTTAGCAGTCACTGCCTGTCTAGGTTTAGTCGCCTGACAGCATGAGCTCTGCAGCCAATCATTGGTCTCGATAATGATGCCTATATGTATATGAGAACAGCACAGCTCAATACACCGTGTAGTGGCAGTTTTTGGTACTGCAGCTCAGCTCCTGTTGAAGTGGATATGATCTGAGCTGCAGCACCGAGAATGACCACTACAAAGAGTATGGCGCTACTGTTCTCCTCCGTACACTGTGTACTTGCTCTATGGGGCAACTGAGCTCTGGAAGTGCTGGGCGTTGGCCCCCCATTAATTTGATATTGACTATACAATAGAGTATCTTAGTCCCGGACATTAAGAAAGAGTCTAGCTGGCAATGCTCCATGGCAAAAACATGCAAATTAGCTCTCTCCCAGAATGAAAGAAGCCAGCACTCGGAGAATAACAGCCGGGTGCTCGTGATCCTGATCGAGGGGATTGCAGTGATCTGCTATCACAGATTGCAGGTTTGCAACGCGATGGTGTCAAGCAGCTCCTGAAAGGGGCCACATCCTAATCTTTGCTACAGGTCCCACCGTCCTCCACATCCACCTCTGAGATAATGGAGATTTACCCGAATACCCTTGAAGATTTCAAGACATAATCTTACTCCGCTTCTTGTGAATGCAGCTATATGGGAATAATTAGCAGGAAAGTAGAAAGTTCTGCTCTTACAGACACGTGAACGCTCCTGGGAATTACAGGAAATTGTGTCTCGAAAATGGGACATTTTATCAAACATCTAAATTATCGCCCAAGGAAGTCTCCATACACGAGGCGGAACCTTCCTGATTGTCTGATCATCAGATTCCACTTTGCTTTATTCATTTTTATCTCTGACTTTACAGACAATAACATTTATCATCATCACGCGAAACATTTGTGTAGAGAACACAAAATCTCCGAACTCATAGAAGAACTGTCACGGCCTCGGGTTACACCGAGCGATAATAGATCTCCGGGACAATGCGGAGTATGAAACAGGAGAGAACGGATCCGGAGAGAAGGAAGGCGGAAGATCACGTCGTCAGGTGAGAACATGAGAATTATGCGTCTATATATATTACTATATTATGTACATATTTATATTATACACGCGGTGACATTGTAACACCAAGGAAAAGTGGTGGAATGATGGAAATCACAAGATGGAGACGTTACTGATCTGCAAATGGAAACAAAATATCCAACAACTGGATTTCTCCAGTCTGGAATCTGAGCCTCGTGTAGCTTCGGCTGCAATCAGTCAGGTTATTAATGTCTGAGGAAGGTTCTGCTGCTGAATGCAATCATCAAGATCCTCTGCTGGCAGCTCCTGTTTAATCACCGACCAATGGAGTCCTCGATGGGAGACAAGTCCAGTGACGTTGAAGCCACGGGAGCAGGTTAAGGCCACACAGGCTGCTCACAGTAGCTCCAGCATCTTGCGCTTAGTTGGTGCCGTGTTCCACCACCAAATCAATGTAACACCGAGCTTAGTGACCTGGAAGGAAGACTAGAGGAATCCAGCTATTCTGCATTACGCCCCCTCACACCATAATCCTGGGAGTAGGACAGGTGTGTTTCTACCTCGTGAAGGTTTCTTCATGGGTTGCCCACATGGTCTCCAAATGGTGACCAGAGGTTGAAATGGAGGTCTGTACTCTGCAGTGATGAGTTTCAGTTTTATCTTGGATGCAATGATAGCTGAAGATTGATCTGGAGACCATGAGGGTAACGCCATGAAGAAGCCTCCATGAGGGAATGTCACACCAGTCTTATTCCTGGGATTATTGTCGGGGCATAATGTACAGAAGCTGGACCTATCTAGTCTTCAGTCCAGGTGCACTAATGGCTCGGTGTTACATTGATTTGTCTGTGGAACCAGTGGTGCGGCCATTTCTCCAAAGTGTTGCAGGAGCTGTTTTTCACCACAACAACCCCAGGTCGCATGTTCCTCATGTTACTGTGAGCGGCCTACGTGGCCTAAACCTGCTCTCATGGCCACAGCGTCTCCAGACTTGTCTCCCATTGGCCCGATGGTAGAACAGCTACCTCCTATCTATCTAAATGGAAAAAAAAGCAGGCAGCACACTGTAGGAATATCAAAAAAGTGGACAAACTTTTCATTAGCCATGTGTGCAAAAAAAAAGCAACGTTTCGGCTCCAAAGAGCCTTTATCAAGCTTGATAAAGGCTCTTTGGAGCCGAAACGTTGCTTTATTGCACACATGGCAAATGAAAAGTTTGTTCACTTTTTTGATATTCCTACAGTGTGCTGCCTGCTTTTTTTTCCATTTAGATAGATAGGAGGTAGCTGTTGTACCGTACATTTCTCTCCTCCCCAGACTCCTTACTATCATCATATATAATAACACATACGTTTGGCGCGGTCATCATTTTGCTGTGCATTTGATTCTGAGATCACAGGCCGCGGCGGCGGCGGCGTCCCTCGGTCACACGTCCGCTCATTAGCTCCTCACTAGAACAACATCGCATAGTCAGACTCCAGCGCTGATCCTCTTCTTCATGAAAATAAAAAGGCTGATAATTGAAGTCATCGGGACACACGGCGGCCCGGGCCTCGGCTTCATCCTTCCTTTTTCATTTATGTGACTTCCCAGACGACGACCTACTGAACCTGCCGTTTTGTGCAATTAATTTCCCCTTCATTATACCATTGCTAAAACAGATCGTGGATGAAAAAGGGACCTTGTTATATCCCGGATAATGGGCATATTGGGCGTAGCACGAGAAACAAAAACAAGTTGCCCATTAGAATTTCATGTTGATTGGAAGGTTAAGTATGGGCGCCGTGTCGTACGGCTGGCAGGTTGACAATTCTATTTTTTTTTATGAAATTTAATTTTTAATCATTTACAATTTTTTTTTTTTTTTGGGTTTGAGCACAAAATTGAATGTGAGTTGTGGGCTTTATATGATTCATGGATATTTTACACTATAAACCTGACTTTATCATTTACCTCTATATATTTTAGCTTTAGTTATTGCCCCAGGATGAATGTCTTATGACAGCACAGGATCCTCATGGGTGGAACCTGTCTTCATACTTCTTTTAATTAGCCAAATTAAAGATCTACTCTCACTCCGGAAAACTTGGTGCCACCATGTAGCACTACATTTCCAATAGTGTAAGTGGCAGCAACCCAATTCCCAATGATCGCCATCGGGGGTGTAGGTAAAGGTGGGCCCTCTACTTAGATAATGGGTGATTACAATTGCAGAGGCCCACTTTAATTATAGTGACTTTACCCCAGTGGCTCCTCAGCTATGAACTCCTGAATGATCTACAGAATACGGGGCTAAATTACTCAATGGGGTTGTCGCATCTTCAGCAAGAACGCAGAGCTGCACTGTCTCTCGTCTTCCTGCTTGCAGAGGAAGGGGGCCATGTGCAAGACTTGATTGACAGTTCATACCAGCTGTATTATTATAACATTGGTTCAAATTGTGCGCTCTGCAGTTCTGCATGTAGAGGCAGTTTTTGCCTCTGCAGCCTCGGGGGAGTGCATTGGTACTGCCAACTGCCAGATCCAGCGATTCTTCTAGCTTCAGAGCAGCGCTCTAGAGAAAGGTAAGTTGCAAAGTCGCTGGTTTTTACAAGCACTTTGCAATTTTTGTACTTCAAGATGACGAGACTAAGTAACCGCTGGCCTCAAGGGGGTAAGTACCTGCTGAGTTTCTTATTTTTTGCATTACATTCAGTTTTGGACCCACTTTCCTGGCAGCCTCTCATTCATACCTGTTAACTTTTATGAAGGCCCTACCCCATGAACATACCCTTCCATGCCCCTGAGACCCCCCTAAACACCTCCTGGCCTCCCTTATAGATCTTGCAGCCACAGCAATTGACGTGTGTATGGTTGCTGTGAGTCCATCAGATGAAATATCCTGAAGTCACCCACCATAAACACTCCAGAAGCCTTGCTTCCTAGAAGTTTTCAGATTCTTCGAGAGATTTACAAACTCATCCAGAGTCTAGGATGTTTCCCCCTTTTCTATGAGGAGGAGATTGCCCAGTTCCTCCAGAGTCTAGGATGTTTCCCCCTTTTCTATGAGGAGGAGATTGCCTGGGTTCTCCAGAGTCTGGGAGGTTTCCTCCTTTATTAAGAGGAGGAGATTGCCCAGTTCCTCCAGAGTCTGGGAAGTTTCTTACTTTTTTTTGGGAGGAGGAGTTTGCCCAGCTCCTTCAGAGTCTGTGAGGTTTCCCTCTTTATTGGGAGATGGAAAATTTCTAACTCCTCCAGATTCTGGGAGGATTTCGCTTTTTGGGGGGGGGAGCAGGATATGGCCCAATTCTTCCATAGTCTGGGAGGTTTCCCTCTTTTTTGGGAGGAGGAGAATTTCTAACTCCTCCAGATTCTGGGAGGTTTTCCCTCTTATTTTTTGGGAGCAGGAGATTGCCCAATTCTTCCAGAGCCTGGGAGAATTCTTACTTTTTTGGGAGTAGGAGTTTGCCCAGCTCCTCCAGAGTCTGGGAGGATTCCCCCTTTTTTGGGAGGAGGAGTTTGCCCAATTCTTCCAGATTCTGGGAGGTTTCCCCTCTTTTTTTGGGAGCAGTAGATTGCCCAGATCCTCCAAAGTCTGGGAGGTTTCTCCTTTTTTTGGGAGGAGGAGTTTTTTCCCAGCTCCTCCAAAGTCTGGGAGTCCTCCTTCTTTTGGGAGGAGGATTTTTTTCCCAGCTCCTCCAAAGTCTGGGGGGTTCCTCCTTTTTTGGGGCGCTTCCAGGACATTGTAAGTTAGCTGGCAAATTTGTTCTTTGCTATAGATACTTCAGTAGGCTGCAGGTTGTGTTGGGCACCAGGTGGTGGATAGATCAAATGCACAGGGTGACATAAAACAGCCATACATGTAGCCACCCCCTAGTCAGAAATGGCTGCTAACAGGGAATAATAGAGGCATATTCAATAACATATGGAGATGGCTTAGATGCAGTGTAGCTCACCAGAAGAGGAATGATTTATAGCTGCTTTTTGTAACCCAGCTGATTTATTGAGTTGACAGGTATCTCCGTCTCCTTCTGCAAACCCAAGTTGTTTGCAATCCCCCCTCTGCGGGATCCTCACCTGATTTACAATTCACAATCCAGAATTCAATTAAGTTGCAAATCCTTCTCTCCCCGCATGCAAAATTAAAGAGCTAATTTCTAATGATATTTATCTGATAAACTATGATCAAAGTTAATACCATGGAATTAATAAAATATCTTTCCAGCTTATCATTAGGATTTGTAAGTAACTTAGCCTCCGCAGATCTCCAGGACCAGTCAATGCGAAATTCCAGGCAAACAGATAATTTCCCGCATGGAAGTATCAGGATCAGAAAATTACCTGATTCTAAGCACTGACGTCCGGTCGCCTGAAGCAAGGGAGAATATATGATTAATGGATCGCACCTTGCTGGGACCGGCGCGCGCTTAGATATTAGCACAATGCAAGCACATCAGGCGTCACCGGCAGTTTACCCAATTATGAAGCTGGAAACCTATTACCGATATCAAAGTGATTAATACCATTCTAGTAGGAGAGTAATAAGCTTAAATATTGCATGAAGGAAAGAGGGAGACCAAGAGTCTGCCCATCAGGTGGGGGAGATAATGGCTCGCAGGGCGCATAGAGATTAGTCATCTATAGTGGCTGGGAGAGTGGAGAGGGCGCCACAAAAATATCAATGTCAGCATTCTTGTTGGCGACATAGGAATTTGTAGTCCTGCCTTCGGTCCCACCCCACACTCATAAAGCAACACCCATTTGTGGTCAGGGTTCTTGTAAACCCCACCTTTTTGGTCAGGACCCCATAAATTTGCTGGGATTGTTTCCAAAAAATCAGGACAGTCTCAACAAATTTGGGACAGTTGGCATCTGTGAAGTTAGATCTCTGCTTCTGGTGTTGGACGTCTGCATCAAACCCCAAGGGATATGCCTCTTAATACATGCCGTTAAAAGGTTATAATAACGAGGTGCTTCCAAAAAGTAATAATGCCCACTAATACCCACCTAGAGTGACAATACTCACTAAGTGGCCTCTAAACAAAAAATATGGCAAAGTGCCCTCTTACAGTAGGAATGTCCCTTAAAGTAGGAATGCTCCTTGTGAAGGATATTCTAGAATAATCACATGTCCCCTTGTTGTCAGGTCTCCAAACACAGCGTAACCCGACTCCCAGCTGTCATAGAGAAGGAAGGGGTCTTCAGTGTGAGTGTCCCTCTGCAGCGTGAGCTGAGCTGACAGGCAAGCTCCCTGCCAAGATCCTCTCTTTGTTCTCAACATGTGCTCTGTTGTGTAAGGTACTATATTTCTACACTGAGCTGTGGAAGAACTATATGTCCCAGCTCTTCACAAAATGGATTTTCTAGCTCAGGGGAAGATAGCGAACTCCAGGCTGCATCCTAGCCCACTCTAGCAGGTAGGGACGAGGAGATACACGTCCCAGCCTTTTGGATCCTCCTACAACTGCTGTGTTTGGTACCCACACGTAGCAGGGGCCCGGCCGGGTCCATTGACACCAGAACCGGTTCCCTGGGACCATCCAGTAAGGAGGTATGGGCCACATTATTTCTGGGAGTCTCTTAGCCAGGAAGGAACAGGGGGTGGAGACTTGGTCTGAACAGGGGGCGGGAGTGGGAGTTCCCAGAGAGTTTAAAGGTCTCTGTAGTGTGACAATGTCATATGTTATATGTGAGGGGAGGTATGTGTCACTCAGGATGCTCTCCTGTGTGAACTAAGACCTACTTTATTTTTCTGCCAGCATGTTATATGCTGGTAGATTTACTCTGTTAAAGGGTGTGCGGTTTTATGGGAATGGCAAAGAGGGCGGGACGCCATTCCCCCTTTCTCCCCTCAGGGTGTGGCTGAGCAATGTGTAAAAGCTCAGTCCTGTTTTTTTTTTCCTGTGAAGTGTGGTCTGGAGAGGGAAGTCTCCAGACAGTATTGTGGAAGCTGCAGAGCTTGTTACCTGTGCAGTCTATGCTGCCGAGAGCTGGCGGAACCCGCTCAACTATGGACTGAGCTATACTTTGTTTTGTTTTTCCGTTTAACCCAGAGGGGTCTTGTTTATTTTTTCTGCGAAACCCTGCATGAGTTTATGCCAGACAATAAACCAGCAGAAAGGTAACCTGAGAACGTGTGTCCTGAGTCTGCCTCCTGGAGAGCCGAGCAAGTCGTCTTGCCACAGTTGGTGTGAGAGTGCGTGCAGGATTCCAGGAACACTTGTACCTGCCACAAAGACCGGTGGATGTCCTGGGTGAAGGCTGCCAGCCAGCCAGAGAAGTCCAGCAGCATGGAGGAGCTCGTTAAGCACCTGGTCCAGGCCCAGCAGAGCATGCAGCAGCAATACCTACAGGCCCAGCAGAGCATACAGCAGGAGCACCAGGCGACAACCAAACTGTTGCTTCAGCAAATCCAGTTGCAGCAAAAGTAGCAGCAGCAGCACCAGCAGGAGGCGCAACAGCAGATACAGCTTTTGGCGGACGCCATCCAGAGCAGGGCGGCCGCCCCACCCCCAGGGCCGACTGATGATTCTCACGTCAGGAAGGCGGTAAGGCGGGCCATGCAGAAGATGACCCCTGGGGATGATGTAGAAGCATTTCTGACTGTTTTTGAGAGGGTGGCTGATCGGGAGAGACTTCCACCAGCACAGTGGGCAGAGGTTCTTGCGCCATATTTATCGGGTGAACCCCAGAAGGTGTATTTTGACTTGGCGCTGCAAGATGCTAAGGAGTATCCCAAACTAAAGACAGAGATCTTAGCACGTCTGGGAGTAAGTATGGCGGTGAGAGCCCAACGAGTTCATCACTGGGCGTATGCTAGCGACAAACCCCCTCGCTCGCAGATGTTTGACCTCCTGCATCTGGTTCAGAAGTGGCTACAACCGGAGTCCTCCACTCCGGCCCAGATGGTTGAGCGGGTGGTGATTGACAGATTCATGCATTCCCTTCCCAAGCCAGTACAGACCTGGGTTGCCCAGGGTGATCCCCAGAATGCAGATGACTTCATCGGCCTGGTAGAGAGGTACCAGGTAGTCGAGAGATCTCTTGGGAAACTGGATGCAGTCACTTCTCCCTACTGGGATACCCAAAGGGGGGCGGGTTCACCACGGAAGGGGTCTAGAGCCACCACTGGGGGGCGTCCCACTCCCACTGAAGGTGCCGTTAGAACAGTTGGTAAAGATATAGTTTGCTGGCGGTGTCACAACCCTGGACATGTAGCCGGCAGGTGTCAAATATCCCCTGAGCCCATGGACTGCAGCCTAGGCAGACGGGTCTCCTATTATGCCTATCCAGCCTGTAGCGTGGACTGTCGACCCCGTGAGGGGCCGCAGGCATGTGCAGTGTCCATTAATGGAGTAAAAGTGCTTGGGCTGTTGGACTCCGGGAGTCTGGTGACCTTGATCAGAGCATCCCTTCCCCACCAGTTGATCCCTTCCAAAACCCTGGGCGTTCGGTGCATCCTTGATGACACCAAGGACTATCCCGTGGCCACAGTAACAGTGGGGACAGACTGTGGTGCCCATTCCCATGAAGTCGGGGTAGTAAAGGACCTGATACATCCCGTCATATTGGGCCATGATTTTTCCTTATTCTGGGACTTGTGGGGGAAGGGAACTGGACTAAGTAGCATGGGGAAAAGCCAGGTGTAACGGGTCTGGGAGGCGGAACCTCTGAGCTACTATACAAGGGGGCGGTCCTTGTAAGGGAGCGGGTGGCGACCAGGGAAGACGGGCAGGAAGTCACAGCAGGTGACCGGGACAGTCTCTGAGTGAACGGGCTGGAGGTCACGGCAAGTGACCGGGGCAGTCTCTGGATGAACGGGCAGATGGTCACGGCAAGTGACCGGGGCAGTCTCTGAATGAACGGGCAGATGGTCACGGCAAGTGACCGGGGCAGTCTCTGAATGAACGGGCAGATGGTCACGGCAAGTGACCGGGGCAGTCTCTGGATGAACGGGCAGATGGTCACGGCAAGTGACCGGGGCAGTCTCTGGGTAAAGGGTTGGTACGACCTGTGGCGGCTGATGATAGACGTGAGCTCCCAGGTGAGCAGGCGAGAGTCTCTGGATGAACGGGTGGTCACAGCATGTGACGGCGGAGCCTCCAGGAAGACCAACAGACAGGCGGCAGATGAGCGCTCCCAGGTGAGCGGGCAGAAGTCTCTGGACAGGCGGGTGGTCACAGCACGTGACGGCAGAGCCTCCAGGTAGGCTAGCAGACAGGCAGCAGATGAGCGCTCCCAGGTGAGCGGGCAGGAGTCACTGGACAGGCAGGTGGTCACAGCACGTGACGGCGGAGCCTCCAGGTAGGCTAGCAGGCAGGTAGCAGATGTGTGCTCCCAGGTGAGCAGGCAAGCTGGTCCATAGACAGACTGACAGGAGTTGGAAGGCAGACCGTCGGACCTCAGGCAAGCAAGCAGGTGGCTGAAGTGCGCTCCCAGGTGAGCGGACAGGCTGGTCCTTAGACAGACTGACAGGAGTAGTAAGGCAGACCGTCGGACCTCAGACTAGCAGGCAGGTAGCAGATAATCAGGCAGGAATAAGACAGCAAGCTGGCAGGAATCTGGCAGGTATCTGGCAGGTAACTGGCAACGGGACCTGAGGGCTGAAGCAGAGTAGTGAACAGTGCAACAACATTGCTCGGGCACCTCCATTTTGGAGGAGGTGCCTTATATATGGTGAAGTCCTCCGGCCATTGGCCGGGGACTCCTTAGGACTGCGCGCGCGGCCCCTTTAAGAGGGAGGGAGAGCGCGCGCGCCCTAAGCACAGTGGCCGGGAAGGAGCGCGCGCTGCCAGCAGAGCGGGAGGAGGACGCCGGGCACGGAGCAGAGAGGTGAGGGGAACAGCGTCCCTGCCTAGCAGAGGGCAGGGACGCTGGCGCTACACCAGGTCCTTGAAGAAGAACCCCCGACAAAGTCTCAGATGGAGGGGTTCCCACTGTGCGTCCTTGTCAGTGATGAGGGTGAGACGGTGACCGAGGAGGCCGACCTCCCTGCGTTAGATTGTCCAGAGAGAACTTTGGGACTGCTCAAGTTCGAGACTTGACCTTAAAAGGGGCGTTCGACCAGGTTACTGTATGTAATGGGGTTTCCCAAGAGCCGGGGGCCGACACCAGATTCCCCCACTTTGCAGTGCAGGGGGAGTTGCTATATCGGGTGGCCAAACTGAGGGGCGGTGAGATAGTGGAACAGCTGTTAGTGCCGGGGCCATACAGACGACGGGTGCTAGATATGGCCCATTCACATGTTCTGGGGGGACGCCTAGGGGTCGAGAAAACTCAGGAGAGGATATTGAGAAGGTTTTATTGGCCAGGGTGTTATCGAGAAGTTCAAAACTATTGTAGGTCCTGCCCCACCTGCCAAATAACCGCTCCCTCCTCCCACTTCCGTAGCCCCTTAGTCCCACTACCTGTGATAGAGGTTCCCTTTGAGAGGATTGCCATGGACCTCGTGGGCCACTTAGTTAAATCAGCTCGGGGCCACCAATATATCCTGGTCGTCATGGACTATGCGACTCGGTATCCGGAAGCGGTTCCCCTAAGGAACCTGTCCAGTAACAGTATAGCCCGAGAGCTGGTCCATATTTTTGCTCGGACAGGTCTACCAAAAGAGATTCTAACAGACCAAGGAACCCCCTTCATGAGCAAGGTGATGAAGGAGCTTTGCAGAGTCCTTCAGATAACTCAGCTTCGGACCTCGGTTTATCATCCACAGACGGACGGCCTAGTAGAACGCTTCAACAAGACCTTAAAGGCGATGCTCAAGAAGGTCGTTGAAAAGGATGGGCGAGACTGGGACTACCTGCTCCCATTTCTGCTTTTCTCGGTCAGAGAAGTTCCTCAAGCCTCCACTGGCTTCTCTCTGTTTGAGCTCCTATATTGGCGGCATCCAAGAGGTCTCCTAGACATCGCCAAGGAAACTTGGGAGGCTGAAGTCACACCACACCGGAGTATCATCGAACATGTCGCCCAGTTACAGGAGAGAATGTCAAAGGTGATGCCCATCGTGAAGGAACATCTCCTCCAGGCGCAGGAAGCCCATGCGAGGGTCTATAACCGGTCGGCGAGACTAAGACAGTTCCAGCCCGGGGACCGTGTTTTGGTGCTGATCCCTACCGTCGAGAGCAAGTTCCTCGCCAAATGGCAAGGTCCATACGAGGTGGTGGAGAAAGTCAGCGAGGTTAATTATAAAGTCCACCAGCCTGGCCAAAGAAAGCCGCATCAAATATATCATGTAAATTTGCTCAAGCCGTGGCGGGACCATGAACCTGTGGAAACTCCTTGCCTGGGAGCCGCACCAGAAGGCGAGGTGGAGGAGGTCACTATTGCAGAGACTCTATTACCGGCCCAGAAGCAACAGTGTCGAGAATTACTACAGCGGAATCGGGAGCTGTTCTCAGAGTTGCCGGGGCATACTCAAGTGGTAGAGCATGATGTGCTGACAGAGCCACACGTAGGAGTGAATCTGAAGCCGTATCGGATTCCAGAAGCACGCCGGGAGGTTATCTCGGCCGAGGTGAAGAGGATGTTAGACCTTGGAGTAATAGAGGAGTCAAAGAGTGGGTGGTCGAGCCCAATCGTCCTCGTGCCGAAACCCAATGGAGAGTGGAGGTTTTGTAATGACTACCGCCGGCTGAATGAGGTATCCAAGTGTGACGCGTACCCGATGCCCCGCGTCGACGAACTCATCGAGAGGCTTGGACCGGCGAGGTACATCACCACTCTCGACCTGACGAAGGGCTACTGGCAGATCCCCATATCCCAGATGGCTAAGGAGAAGACGGCTTTCTCAACACCTGATGGGTGTTTTCAATACACGCGGATGCCATTCGGACTACAGGGGGCCCCAGCCACTTTCCAGAGGGCTATGAAACGGATCCTAGCCCCACATAAGAAGTATGCCGCAGCCTACCTCGACGACATTGTGGTCTTTAGCCCAGACTGGGCTAGTCACCTACCTAAACTACAGGCCGTTCTGGACGCGCTAAGGAAGGCAGGATTTACCATAAATCCGAGAAAGTGTGCCATCGGAAAGGAGGAGGCCAAGTACCTGGGCTATGTTGTCGGGAGAGGCGAAATAAAGCCGCAAATCAAGAAAGTGGAGGCAATTCAAACCTGGCCGCAACCACTCTCGAAGAAGGAGGTGAGAGCATTCCTGGGAATGGTGGGATACTACCGGCGGTTTATCCCGAATTTCGCTATGATTGCCGCGCCACTAACGGATCTTCTAAAAGGCACCAAATCAATCATGGTGAAATGGACGGAAGAAACGGAGACCGCGTTTCAACAGTTGAAGCTAACACTGTGCAAGCAGCCGGTCCTGGTTGCGCCAGACTTCAAGAAAGAATTTGTGGTCCAGACGGACGCTTCAGAGGTTGGTCTAGGGGCTGCACTCTCCCAAGAGAAAAATGGGGAAGAACATCCCATTCTCTATCTAAGCCGAAAGCTGTCCTCCTGCGAGAAGAACTACGCCATAGTAGAGAAAGAGTGTTTAGCCATAAAATGGGCCGTGGATACACTGAAATATTACCTACTAGGCCGGAAGTTTAAATTAGTATCAGACCATGCCCCGTTGAGATGGTTGAGGGAGAAGAGGGGTAAAAATGCCAGGGTAACTAGATGGTTCCTAGGGCTTCAAGATTTTAACTTTCACGTGGAGCATAGGCCCGGGAAGTTACACGGGAATGCAGATGCCCTCTCTAGGATTCCCTGCCTGGTGTCAGAAGGTGCCCAAACCCCCGGCTTTGGGCAGAGGGGGGGAATATGTGACAGTGTCACTGGTTTTATATGTGAGGGGAGGTATGTGTCACTCAGGATGCTCTCCTGTGTGAACTAAGACCTACTTCATTTTTCTGCCAGCATGTTATATGCTGGTAGATTTACTCTGTTAAAGGGTGTGCGGTTTTATGGGAATGGCAAAGAGGGCAGGACGCCATTCCCCTACCTCTCCTCAGGATTTGGCTGAGCAATGTGTAAAAGCTCAGTCCTGTTTTTTTTCCTGTGAAGTGTGGTCTGGAGAGGGAAGTCTCCAGACAGTATTGTGGAAGCTACAGAGCTTGTTACCTGTGCAGTTTATGCTGCCGAGAGTGGGCGGAACCCGCTCAACTATGGTCTGAGCTATACTTTGTTTTGTTTTTCCGTTTAACCCAGAGGGGTCTTGTTTATTTTTTCTGCGAAACCCTGCACGAGTTTATACCAGACAATAAACCAGCAGAAAGGTAACCTGAGAACGTGTGTCCTGAGTCTGCCTCCTGGAGAGCCGAGCAAGTCGTCTGGCCACAGTAGCCAAAAGCCTATTGTCTTTTCCCTGGGGAAGCTTGTGACAAGCAGATGTAAGGGACAAGTCCAGCAACCAAGCAAGGCACACATTCTTCCCCATGTGGTCACCCAACCCACGAGCCATGCTTTCCATCTAACCTGTAATTGACTTTAAGATCTGCTTAGCTTGATGTACCATGATTTTGTATTTATGTAGATCTAAATGTGGGAAACAGAGCGCGCAATAGGGTGATACCCTATGGGGGGAGAGTAGGAGAGTGCTGGTTACACTCACCTGATGGAGTTGTGACAGGCACAACTCCTATGAAGGCATGAAGAAAACCAGCTGCTGCTGCCCCGTGGCTGGAAGATGAATCCTCCAGGAGATATTGGATCCAGCTGGATAAACACGTAGGTGGGCTGCACTGCTGAAGTGAATCAATTCTTCAGAGATGATGATGATGATGATGATGAAAAAGGCTTTTTATTAACAACTCGTTTCAACGCTGTACCGGCATCTTTTTCAAGTAAAAAAAACAAATGTGATTTGTTTTTTTTACTTGAAAAAGACGCCGGTACGGCGTTGAAACGCGTTGTTAATAAAAAGCCTTTTTCATCATCATCATCTCTGAAGAATTGATTCACTTCAGCAGCGCAGCCCACCTACGTGTTTATCCAACTGGATCCATGCTTTTGTATTTGTAACTCTGACCACTGTATATGTGTAACCTTGTGTATATAGTAGATTGTTTAGTGAGCCATTATGGCGATTAAATATATAATTTAATCTTGGGCTGTTCTTTTATCTCGAACCACGAACCTCACGTCTGTTGTTCGGTCAACGACGCTCTACCAGGCTGGTTTCTAGCCCGATATAAGTCTGTTATATCAAATAGAAACTGGTGGCAGCTCTATCCAGGCAGACAAGGGTCTGCTTTACTGGAGTAGTGAAAGAGCCTCTCAGCCTGCCAGGAGTGTGGGAGAGTGTGGGGCCACGTCAGTGTCTGAGTGGAAAACCTTGTCCCATCCCCTGGTGCCTCTCTTTACCCGTGTGGACAGGAGGTGACGGTGTAGAACTGTGCCGATCTGACCTTACGCGTCCTTGAGGGCGTGCGGAATGTCATGTTGGTGCAAAGGGTAGACCTGTATCATGTGCTCCGTCTGGCGTAGTGTGACGTCAGGCAAGTGCCCTATTACAGTAGGAATGCTCCTTAAGTGCCCTCTTACAATAGGAATGCTCCTTAAGTGCTAGCTAACAGTAGGAATGCCACTTAAGTGCCCTCTTACAGTAGGAATGCCCCTTAAGTGCCCTTGACGCGCCCCTGGGCCTGCTGTGTCGTGCGGCATCGCGCGCACGGGGGCTTACCCGGAGCCGGATCAGATGGGGGTAGTAGTCTCGTGGCGGTGACCCGGTCCGTGCCCAGGGAGTCAAACTGAGCGGCAGTCTTTAGCAGTAGATGTTAGAATGTTCGACTACGCCACCCGTTGAATGCGGCTATGAAGCCGCCGCTGCAGGACAGTCCGCTGAGGCCGGTGGTACGGATGTGCAGCGTGGATGGTATAACCCCCCAACGGGAGGGGTATGGCCTCAGGGCAGCAGATGTGGATGATAGTGGTAGTGATGGTGCAGCAAGGAAGCTCAGAGACGTGTGGTGCAGTTTCAAGGCTTTTACTCACAGGTGTTGCTCCGGTCACTTCGGCCAAGAGTGACCACCCGAGCCGTGCTGCGTCCACCAGGTGCGGGACTCGGCCAACTCCCAGGCAGTTCCAGAGCGTGGTCCTGAGCTCCCCTCTCTTCCTTCCTACTGGCCGTCCTCACCAGGGACCCACCTATGTCCGGCTTCCTCGGGCCTTATGGGGCAAAACCTCTCTCCGGTTTCCCTGACCCTATGCGTGGTATGCCTTCCTGGTGGATATGGTGAGGGGTCGCGCCAAAACTTGTCCACGACCTCCGGTTCCTGGCTAAGGATAATTAGCCTCTACCAGTTTGGGATCCGGTACCCTTTTCTGCCAACCCTTCACCCGTTCTTGTTCTCTTGTGGGATCTCAGGGTTCCCTCTACTCATGCGTCTCTGGGCTTCTCTTGGTGTTCCTGTTCCTTCTTCTCCTTCCTCTCTCTGCCTCAGGCCTTCACTCCAGGCCTGGCTCTGGAGCTGGGCCCAGACGGAGCCACAGCTCCCCCTCAGCCCTCTCTGGCTGAGCTCCTCTCTCCACTCCTCCAGGCTGAACAGACCCTGTCTTAAGATGGTGCCCACCTTATATACTCCCTCTGACACCCGAGCCCAGGTCACAATGCAACCATGGGCTCCTCCTATGCCCAGAGTCCCTCCCCTGACTGCTCCTACACTACTGGGATGTTCCTCCCCCCCTCCCACTCCAGCCAGGGACAGACGCTGTCGTACCTGCACATCTATCTGGTGGGAGTACCGTTGTTCTGTCCCCCGGAAATGGGATGTATGTGGTGCATGCAGCTAACTGAGCTCAGTTCCACACTCCATCCTTACCCGGGAGTGGAATATCACACCTCTGGTTGAGGTGCAATACCCCTGTAGCAGCCGAGTCCTCGGGGTGCTACACCCTCATACAGTAGGAATGCTCCATAAGTGCCCTCTTATAGTAAGAATGCTCCTTAAGTACCCTCTCACAGTAGGGATGCCCCTTAAGTGCCCTCTTACAGTAGGAATGCCCCTTAAGTGCCCTCCTACAGTAGGAATGCCCCTTAAGTGCCCTCTCACAGTAGGAATGCCCCTTAAGTGCCTTATTTCAGTATGAATGCCCCTTAAGTGCCCTCTTACAGTAGGAATGCCCCTTAAGTGCCCTCCTACAGTAGGAATGCCCCTTACACTAGGAATGCCCCTTAAGTGCCCTCTCACAGTAGGAATGCCCCTTAAGTGCCCTCTAACAGTAGGAATGCCCCTTAAGTGTCCGCTTACAGAAGGAATGCCCCTTAAGTGCCCTCTCACAGTAGGAATCTCTCTTAAGTGCCATCTTACAGTAAGAATGCCCCTTAAGTGTCCTCTCACAGTAGGAATTCCCCTTAAGTGTCCTCTCACAGTAGGAATGCCGCTTAAGTGCCCTCTCACAGTAGGAATGCCCCTTAAGTGCCTTATTTCAGTAGGACTGCCTCTTAAGTGTCCTCTCACAGTAGGAATGTCCCTTAAGTGCCCTCTTACAGTAGGAATGCCCCTTACAGTCGGAATGCCCCTTAAGTGACCTCTTACAGTAGGAATTCCGCTTAAGTGCCCGATAACAGTAGGAATGCCCCTTAAGTGCCCTCTCACAGTAGGAATGCCCCATAAGTGCCCTCTAACAATAGGAATGCCCCTTAAGTGCACTCTCAAAGTAGGAATGCCCCTTAAGTGCCCTATTTCAGTAGGAATGCCCCTTAAGTGTCGTCACACAGTAGGAATGCCCCTTAAGTGCCCTCTTACAGTAGGAATGCCCCTTACAGTAGGAATGCCCCTTAAGTGCACTCTTACAGTAGGAATGCCCCTTACAGTAGGAATGCCCCTTAAGTGCACTCTTACAGTAGGAATGCCCCTTAAGTGCCCATTTACAGTAGGAATGCCCCTTAAGTGCCCTCTTACAGCAGGAATGCCCCTTAAGTGCCCGCTAACAGTAGGAATGCCCCTTAGGTGTCCGCTTACAGTAGGAATGCCCCTTAAGTGCCCTCTCACAGTAGGAATGCCCCTTAAGTGCCCTCTTACGCTAGGAATGCCTCTTAAGTGACCTCTTACACTAGGAGTGCCCCTTAAGTGCCCTTGTGGCGCCCCTGAGGGTTCAGTCGCCACAGGGGTACTGCACCTCAGAACGAGGTGTGGTATCTCCTCTCCAAGGTAAGGATGGAGTACCACACAGGACCCCAACCACACACTTAACACTACACCACTCCAGTTCTGAAGGGGGCCTAAAGCACCATAGTGTTGCCCCGGGCCTGAATGGAGGAGTTGGGGGGAGCCAAAGTTAGGGGGAACCATGTAGTGAGTGAGGGTGGAGGAAGCACTTTACTTTAGCACTTAATAGAATCATATATAACTGGAGGCCATTTTAATAACCGGGTCTTTGGTCGTGGGTCTTTGGTGCTGCAGGTCAGCACAAGGCTGCAGCCGGCTGAGGGTCCACGGTTCCCGGTCTCAGGCCTCGAGACGGGGGATTGGGGCAGAGTATAATCGGCTCTATCTCCGGTCTTAGTCCAACCAAGAAGGCCCAGGAGGGGAGCAGAGGAGTTAGGCTCCACAGGCGAGAGGATCTCAGGGGGTGCGGACGGAGCGGAGTCGCCACCTGCATACTTTATTCTGGCTCTGCCAGAGAGACCCTGCCGCAAAAGGGGGTACCGGTCCCCAATTATCTGACTTTGCACTTCACGTCTCTGTCGGAAAAGTCCGGAGGCTTATGTGGATCTCAGGGGGATACGGACGGAGCGGAGTCGCCACCTGTATGCCCTATTCTGAGTTTATCCAGAGGGACCCGGCCTAAAGCCACGTTCTCACCACCAGTCACCAAAAAGGGCACCCAGTCGGTCCGGGGACTACACGTTACCCACAAAGGACATCGCAGTACCCGTACGGGACTCAGTGGGGGACACAAGGTGGGAGAAGTTCAACTAGAGAGGAACACACTAAAGCGGGGGTCCTGTCAAGTGCGCCCGAACTACCTGGAGTGTGCTGAACCCCACCCTGGCAGCCGCAGCTCGCCGTGTGACAGCAGAGAGGAGCTCTGAGCTGAGAAAACACTACCGTGAGTAAAAGACTTGGATGACTTCAACTACTGCCTGTCTGCTATTTCCTCCGCGGCTCTGCACCCGCTAACGCTCTACTCTGCATTCCTCCCCACACTCCCCTGAGGCCCCGCTCCACCTGTAGGGAGCAGCACCAACTAAGCTGCCTGAACACCGGCCTCAGAGGACTGTCGCAGCGTTGGTGATCCTCACCAGACACCATGGGTGGCGTCACGAACATTCCCCTTTCCAATACACCTTTCCCCCCCCATTCCCTTGCTTTTAAGAGTGACCCCAGGGTACGGGCCTGGGAGCCGGCCACCGCCACATCCCCAAGAGTCAACAATAAGGCCCGGGCGCCGAGTCGTCCGTCCCCATCATCACCCTGGGCGTGTCACCGTCTCACAGTAGGAATGCCCCTTAAGTGCCCTCTTTCAGTAGGAATGCCCCTTAAGTGCCCTCTCACAGCAGGAATGCCCCTTAAGTGCCCTCTTACAGTAGGAATGCCCCTTAAGTGCCCTATTTCAGTAGGAATGCCCCTTAAGTGCCCGCTTTCAGTAAGAATGCCTCTTAAGTGCCCTCTTACAGTAGGAATGCCCCTTAAGTGCCCTATTTCAGTAGGAATGCCCCTTAAGTGCCCTATTTCAGTAGGAATGCCCCTTAAGTGCCCGCTTTCAGTAAGAATGCCCCTTAAGTGTCCACTTACAGTAGGAATGCCCCTTAAGTGCCCTCTCACAGTAGGAATGCCCCTTAAGTGCCCTATTTCAGTAGGAATGCCCCTTAAGTGCCCTCTCACAGTAGGAATGCCCCTTAAGCGCCCTATTTCAGTAGGAATGCCCCTTAAGTGCCCTATTTCAGTAGGAATGCCCCTTAAGTGCCCTCTCACAGTAGGAATTCCCCTGAAGTGTCCTCTTACAGTAGGAAGGCCCTCTAAGTGCCCTCTGAAAGTAACAGTGCCCCCCAAGTTACCTTTTAAAGTCCCAAATACCCACGTCAAGTAATAATGATCCTGAGTGTACCTTTAAAAAAGTATCAATGCCCCATGAATCCCCCTTAAGTAAAATTAATGATACCCCCTTTGTATCCCCTTTGTGAGCCCCCCTAAAAAAAGCATAGTCACCATATCCTGGTCTCCGGACGATGACTGCGACCTGTACACCCGCAATAACTAGCCGGGCTGAGAGGCTCGTTCGGTCGTCGTCTCGCGCGGAGCACGTTCTGTCATTGTGGCCTCGCTTTTACAGTCATTTTCATACAAGATAAACAGAATTACATATATATCACAATTCATTTGTCACACACAATTATCTCTTGGTACAACATGGTACATGCAATTAGTCGATATTTCATTATAGCAAATTATACACTTGTGGCGTCTGGAGCCTTTCACAAGACGGAGAAGGAGAGTTTAGTAGAGCAAATAATTAAAAGCTTAAACAACAGATTGTTTTTCATGTGATTATATCGGATAACGCACAGTACAATATAACATATTCCAGGACACCTTGAGTAGTTGTTGTAATAAAGGAGCCTGGCATCCAGAAGCGTCATCTGATCTCATTGAGATAAGTCAGCAGAAATGAAGAATACAGGGCTACCCTCTTGGTGTTACATATCCCCAGATAAATGGCGCAAGATGAGCAGCTTTGAAAACAAATGATTTTCTGATACTCTGTCTGGAGATGTTTCAACTATTTGTGTCTATATGTGGCCACCCGGTGGTTGTGGTGTGAATTGCAGCTTTTTGAGATTTTGCTAACATGTTGCAATAATATATTGAATATGTACAGTGAGAAACTGGAGTTCTTGAAGTGTTATTCCCAAGGTTGAAAGTTATCCCAGGGATCCTGAGAGAGGCTCTGTGGAGCCGCCTCTGAATGGAGCTTGCACATCTCTGATCCATTCATTATTTATGAGACTGTCAGAGAAATCTGAGTACAGCGCTCTGCCAGTTCTGCCAGTCCCATAGATAATGATTGAAACGGAGAAGTGCTCAACCTCCAGTCTACTCACACAGTACTCAGAAGAGCATCTCTCTTGGGGCTCTGTAGTAGAATCATGATGTATGGATGGAAGCCTGTGCCTAGGGCGGCCCCCGGGAACTGAGCATCTCCTGTCTGAGGTCAGGATCGGATTTTACTGCACAGCCCCTCTATCCACTTCAGTTAAAGGGGTTTTACACTACTTTACTAATTAATCTTAATGGGCTCAGGGTGGTGTAAGAAAATAATAAAAAAAACATATATTCCTCAAGACTTGGTACTGTCTTTCCCATCCAACCAGAAGGGGGTGTTATGTGACCTCTGAAGACAATCATAACTTTTCTGAACATGACAACTGTTTGGATGGAATATAAAGGCTGTGGCAGTCTGGCCAACTCCCCTTACCATACGTTAATGCCAGGATACCGGTGGGGGCACTGGTCAAGTAGGTAAGTATGGTTTCTTTTGTATTCCTTACCAGTACCAAGACCATAAAGATTATATTTTAAAGCAGTAAAAATTCACACAAGGAGTTATATATATATATATATATAAGTTTTGGCTACCTCTAGCCTCCACTAGGGGGAGCTCAGGAGTTTACTGCATACAGCACATTCATTGAACTCAATAATAAGCCATATGTAAGGTGCATACATGCTCCCTCTAGTGGAAATAGATATTTACAACATGCTCACAAACACATCTGTTCTTGTTTTTAACAAAATACATACAGAAGAAAGACAGATCACAGGCAAACAATATGGAAATTTCCATTCAGTTGGATATGAAAGTGTCATAGGAGACCTTAGAATTATGGAGAGCAAAAATACTAATTTTCGATATTAGAATGAAATGATTTGAGGAACCTTTGTAAAATAGGATACATGATACCGGTATAAAACAACACAATATGGAGTGAGAAATGATTTCAGTGTTCTTGATAAGCCCAAAATAATTACAAAATTGAAATGACAGGAGCACATGCTCCCCGGCACAGAATAGGACGCACCCGCGTTGTGCTTTGGTTTTCAAGTTCCTACTCTACATTGAAGCAATGTTTCTCAGGACTGGAAGATCTTCACCAAAGCCAAAAATATATCAAGAACTTCCCGGCATTGGGATGACCCTTATGCTCACTAATGGTCCCCTTCTAATTTAGAGGGTCCATATGTCCATATCATGGAAGGTTGAAGCTTCATTTATACTGTACATGCACTTGCATATCTGCCTTCACCTTTATTGTTCCTATCAAATTTACATTCTTATTCTTTAACATTTAGAACTGTACTAAAGGGTTAAACATTCCTTTTTAAATAATTCCCTTAGAAACTCTCCACTATTATATCCTGATCTCATATAGTACCTGAACTTTGTGTTTTGGGACAGAGCTCCAAATCCCATGCATATTCATAGAGTTACATAATTATATGCCCCCTGCCTCCAGCCACCACTAGGGGGAGCAAAAGAGCTTAATGTATACTGTTTTACCCTTGAATACAGGGGGAGCAATATACATCATCATATATCGTGAGCTCCCCTAGTGGCAGCTGGAAGGTACTAAAATTTAATAATTAAAGATGGTTGTCTCCCATCATTACATATATTCATTGTACAGATTAGAAAAAATAACACTATTTGTGATTCACATGTTAAGAAACAATCTAGTGAAGAGTTTTGACATTTACTAACAGGGGAAAATATATATATATATATATATATATATATACAGTACAGACCAAAAGTTTGGACACTCCTTCTCATTTAAAGATTTTTCTGTATTTTCATGACTATGAAAATTGTACATTCACACTGAAGGCATCAAAACTATGAATTAACACATGTGGAATTATATACTTAACAAAAAAGTGTGAAACAACTGAAAATTTGTCTTATATTCTAGGTTCTTCAAAGTAGCCACCTTTTGCTTTGATGACTGCTTTGCACACTCTTGGCATTCTCTTGATGAGCTTCAAGAGGTAGTCACTGGAAATGGTCTTCCAACAATCTTGAAGGAGTTCCCAGAGATGCTTAGCACTTGTTGGCCCTTTTACCTTCACTCTACGGTCCAGCTCACCCCAAACCATCTCGATTGGGTTCATTTTTGGTGACTGTGGAGGCCAGGTCATCTGGCGTAGCACCCCATCAATCCCCTTCTTGGTCAAATAGCTCTTACACAGCCTGGAGGTGTGTTTGGGGTCATTGTCCTGTTGAAAAATAAATGATGGTCCAACTAAACGCAAACCGGATGGAATAGCATGCCGCTGCAAGATGCTGTGGTAGCCATGCTGGTTCAGTATGCCTTCAATTTTGAATAAATCCCCAACAGTGTCATCAGCAAAGCACCCCCACACCATCACACCGCCTCCTCCATGCTTCACGGTGGGAACCAGGCATGTAGAGTCCATCCGTTCACCTTTTCTGCGTCGCACAAAGACACGGTGGTTGGAAACAAAGATCTCAAATTTGGACTCATCAGACCAAAGCACAGATTTCCACTGGTCTAATGTCCATTCCTTGTGTTCTTTAGCCCAAACAAGTCTCTTCTGCTTGTTGCCTGTCCTTATCAGTGGTTTCCTAGCAGCTATTTTACCATGAAGGCCTGCTGCACAAAGTCTCCTCTTAACAGTTGTTGAAGAGATGTGTCTGCTGCTAGAACTCTGTGTGGCATTGACCTGGTCTCTAATCTGAGCTGCTGTTAACCTGCGATTTCTGAGGCTGGTGACTCAGATAAACTTATCCTCAGAAGCAGAGGTGACTCTTAGTCTTCCTTTCCTGGGGCGGTCCTCATGTGAGCCAGTTTCTTTGTAGTGTTTGATGGTTTTTGCAACTGCACTTGGGGACACTTTCAAAGTTTTCCCAATTTTTCGCACTGACTGACCTTCATTTCTTAAAGTAATGATGACCACTCTTTTTTCTTTACTTAGCTGCTTTTTCTTGCCATAATACAAATTCTAACAGTCTATTCAGTAGGACTATCAGCTCTCTATCCACCAGACTTCTGCACAACACAACTGATGGTCCCAACCCCATTTATAAGGCAAGAAATCCCACTTATTAAACCTGACAGGGCACACCTGTGAAGTGAAAACCATTTCCGGTGACTACCTCTTGAAGCTCAAGAGAATGCCAAGAGTGTGCAAAGCAGTCATCAAAGCAAAAGGTGGCTACTTTGAAGAACCTATAATATAAGTCATATTTTCAGTTGTTTCACACTTTTTTGTTAAGTATATAATTCCACATGTGTTAATTCATAGTTTTGATGTCTTCAGTGTGAATGTACAATTTTCATAGTCATGAAAATACAGAAAAATCTATAAATGAGAAGGTGTGTCCAAACTTTTGGTCTGTACTGTATATATATAGTATATTATTTTTTTTTACCATGTTAGCCAGTAGATAGAAAAATATTTGGATTTGAGAGTCCTCAGTAGTTGATACCTTTTAATGGCTAACTGAAAAGATAGTAACAGATTGCAAGCTTTCGAGACTACTCAGGTCTCTTCATCAGGCTAATATAACCCAAAATCTGAAGAGTCACATATTTATACACAATAGGGCACAGAAATAATGCAATAGATGAGACTGGTGATGAAAAGCAGAGCTATTACTATGGGAGAGATAAACATTTCTGGCTGTAAATATTTTAGCAGTTCATAGATAAGTACTGAAAGTTTTATTGTTTGGTGCAGTGTTGTGATGACCCCAAAAGTCTGATGGACACATTCCTTAGTTGATGTAGAATGACATAAATCCATGTGACACATTCATTCCTGCTCTGAAGGTGTCAAAGGTCACCATTAGTTTATATTCCGAGACTCTCCTTTCTCTCTGAGATTTGAAGTTACCTTTTAATACCAGTAATTTCATGATCACAGACAAGATAAAGATCCCCAACTCACATCAGGACTACAAGATCCCAGGTACGTTCAGCTGTATCACATCTAATGTAGTGTACTTAATTATATGCACCAAATGTCCAGCTGGGTGTCTGTATGTAGGGGAAACGGGGCAAAAACTTAGGACAAGGATGAATTCTCATCGCCACACAATAAAAGAAGAAAAAATAGATCTACCTGTAGCCAAGCATTTTTGTTCCCCTGATCACAGCATCAAAGACTTGAAATTACTGGTATTAAAAGGAAACTTCAAATCTCAGAGAGAAAGGAGAGTCTCGGAATATAAACTAATGGTGACCTTTGACACCTTCAGAGCAGGAATGAATGTGTCGGATGGATTTATGTCATTCTACATCAACTAAGAAATGTGCCCATCAGACTTTTGGGGTCATCATAACACTGCACCAAACAATAAAACTTTCACAGTCCTTATCTATGAACTGCTAAAATATTTACAGCCAGAAATGTTTATCTCTCCCATAGTAATAGCCCTGCTTTTCATCACCTGTCTCATCTATTGCATTATTTCTGTGCCCTATTGGGTATAAATATGTGACTCTTCAGATTTTGGGTTATACTAGCCTCATGAAGGGCTTACATCTAGGGAGCTGTGTATTAGAACAAGGGAGCATGTGAGGGACATCATTGCGGCAGGGGAGGTGAACGATTTTTCGGCTTTAAAAACTATGCCCAAACACTTTAAGGTCCATCATAACTCTGATCCACAAGGTTTTCAGGTGAGGGGTATAGATAAGGTTCACCGTGGCATTAGAGGTGGTGATGACAAGAAGATCTTGGCACAATTAGAGTCACGGTGGATTTTTCACCCGGGAACTATGTCCCCAAACAGACTTAATGAAAAAATTAGCTTTGCTCCATTCTTATAGGTGTCTCTTGCATTTTTAATTTCTTGTTTTATTTTGCCTTTTTGTGTGTTTTTAATTTATGTCTATTTAATTTATAGCAAAGGACTCCTGCATAATTACCTTTGATATCACCTATTGGGGGCATCAAAAAAAGAAAGACACTCCCCTTGAGAAAGCACTTTTGGTGTGTGCGAGTCGCAAATCATGCACACGGTAGTGACTCAAACATAACATTCGAGCACGCCGAAGATACTTGGAAAACACCCGAGCATGCTCGTAAATCTTGAGTAACGAGCATGCTCGCTCATCACTGAGAGCAGGAACCGTGTACATGAAAGAATGAATGGGGCCAGGTATCGTGAGATTTTGAGTGCAAACCTCCTTCCATCAGCAAGGGCATTGAAGATGAAACGTGGCTGGGTCTTCCAGCATGACAATGATCCCAAGCACACAGCCAGGACAACGAAGGAGTGGCTGCGTAAGAAGTATTTCAAGGTCCTGGAGTGGCCTGGCCCGTCTCCAGATCTAAACCTTTGGAGGGAGTTGAAAGTCCGTGTTGCTCAGCGACAGCCCCGAAACATCACTGCTGTAGAGGAGATCTGCATGAAGGAATGGGCCGACATACCAGCAACAGTGTGGGCCAACCTGGTGAAGACTTACAGAAAACGTTTCACCTCTGTCATTGCCAACAAAGGATATATAACAAAGTATTGAGATGAACTTTTGACAAAATACTTATTTTCCACCAAAATTTGAAAAAAAATTCTTTCCAAATCAGACAATGTGATTTTCAGGATTTGTTCTCTCATTTTGTCTCTCATAGTCGAGGTCGACCTATGATGTCAATTACAGGCCTCGCTCATCTTTCTAAGTGGGAGAACTTGCACAATTGATGGCTGACTAAATACTTTTTTTCCCTCACTGTATATGTCTAGGAGGAAATACTGCCCCTAGTGGTTATATATGTATTGGAGGGAATACTGCCCCTAGTGGTTATATATATGTATAGGAAGGAATACTCCATCTAGTGGTTATATGTGTATAGGAGGAAATCCTGTCCATAGTGGTTATATATGTATGAGAGGTAATACTGCCCCTAGTGGTTATATATGTATAGGTGGGAATACTGCCCCTAGTGGTTATATATGTATAGGTGGGAATACTGCCCCTAGTGGTTACATATGTATAGGAGGGAACGCTGCCCCTAGTGGTTATATATGTATGAGAGGGAACGCTGCCCCTAGTGGTTATATATGTATAGGAGGAAATGCTGCCCCTAGTGGTTATATATGTATAGGAAGGAAAACTGCCCCTAGTGGTTATATATGTATAGGAGGGAATACTGCTCCTAGTAGTTATATATGTATAGGAAGGAATACTGCCTCTAGTGGATATATGTATACTGTCCTGAGTAGCAATATATGTATAGGAGGGAATACTGGTCCTAGTGGTTATATATGAATAGGAAGGAATACTGCCCCTAGTGGTTATATATGTATAGGAAGGAATACTGCCCCTAGTGGTTATATATGTATAGGAAGGAATACTGCCCCTAGTGGTTATATATGTATAGGTGGGAATACTGCTCCTAGTAGTTATATATGTATAGGAAAGAATACTGCTTCTAGTGGATTTATGTATACTGCCCCGAGTAGCAATATATGTATAGGAGGGAATACTGCCCCTAGTGGTTATATATGTATAAGCGGGAATACTGCCCCTAGTGGTTATATATGTATAGGAGGGAATACTGCCCCTAGTGGTTATATATATATATAGGAGGGAATACTGTCCCTAGTGGTTATATATGTATAGGAAGGAATACTGCCCCTAGTGGTTATATATGTAAAGGAGGGAATACTGTCCCTAGTGGTTATATATGTATAGGTGGGAATACTGTCCCTAGTGGTTATATACGTATTGGAGGGAAAACTTCCCCTAGTGGTTATATGGGTATAGGAGGGAATACTGCCATGTCTCCTATCTGTGAACAGATAAAATAGTGATAGAAAAGATGACAGTGAAATCTTCCTCCTGGGACCTTCAGAGGCAAAGATATCCAAAAAGTTGGGAATCTCATAATTTTTTAATACTAAGACACATCATATAGTTCTCTGCAGTCCAGCTGAGTTACGAGTCGGAGCGGAGGTGTGTGGGTGTATCTTGTGCTAATAAAAATCCAATGCCAAATATGATCCTTGCTCAATGTCAGGAAGATACTTTGTTGTGTAGGATTGATCCACGTTTTCACCATAGTTCTTCCCTCAATATATCTGAGCTATTTCCGTGACCAGGTTTAGTAACTTTCTTTTATTATTCCTTTTTATTTTATGTAATTGTATATGCTGTATTGTTTTGTCCCCTTTGTAAAATCTTTTGTATATTTTATAAACACTGCGTATCTTTCTGGATTAAATATAAAATGTAATAGTTCTGTTTCTCATGCACTGTAAATCGCACCTCTGAACCCATACACTACCTGTAACGAGTGTCCAATCGGCCGGTATAAACGATTGGTGGTGGCAGCTAGCTGTTCTTTTTGTTATTGCGGAGCTGGCAGGGACCGTATGGGGATATATATATATTCCATGCATTGGAATTGGAGGTGTATATACCATACGCTCACTGTTAGTTCCGCAATAACCAACGTAGCTTCGTCCATCAATCGTTGGTCAATTGCATATTGTCCTGATGATTGGAGGCAATGGAGTGCTGTTACCTTGACAAATTGGTGGCAGCAATGGTATCTGTGCAACTGTCCACAGCTGTGTACCTTTACATATGTGTAGGAGGGAATACTGCCCCTAGTGGTTATATACGTATTGGAGGGAAAACTTCCCCTAGTGGTTATATGGGTATAGGAGGGAATACTGCCCCTAGTGGTTATATACGTGTAGGTGGGAATACTGCCCCTAGCTATATATGTTTAGGTGGGAATACTGCCCCTAGTGGTTATTTATGTATAGGCGGGAATAATGCCTCTAATGGTTATATGTGAATAGCACGGAATACTGCCCCAAGCTGTTATATATATATAGGAGGGACTACTGCCCCTAGTGGTTCAGTCAAGATGAGTGTACTTTAATGAGAAAAAAAATTAACTTTTTAGAATTTACCAAATGGCTGCAATGAAAGAAAGAGTGAAAATTTTAAGGGAATACTATCCCTAGATGTGTTTATTTGAGGGAATATTAAGGCTATATGTCTATATTTGATGTATATATATATATATATATATATATATATATATATATATATATATATATAAGGGAATGCTGCCCTTAGTGGTTATATATGTATAGGAGGGAACACTGCCCCTAGTGGTTATATATGTATAAGCGGGATTACTGCCCCTAGTGGTTATATGTGTATAGGCAGGAACACTGCCCGTAGTGGCTATATATATGTATAGGCTGGAATACTGCCCCTAGTGGTTATATATGTTTAAGCGGGAATACCGCCCCTAGTGGTTATATATGTATAAGGGGGAATACCTCCCCTAGTGGTTATATATGTATAGTGGCTATATATGTATAGGCAGGAATACTGCCCCTAGTGGTTATATATGTATAAGGGGGAATACCGCACCTAGTGGTTATATATGTATAGTGGCTATATATGTATAGGCCGGAATACTGCCCCTAGTGGTTATATATGTATAAGGGGGAATACCGCACCTAGTGGTTATATATGTATAAGCGGGAATACCTCCCCTAGTGGTTATATATGTATAGGAGGGAACACTGCCCCTAGTGGTTATATATGCATAGGAGGGAATACTGCCCCTAGTGGTTATATATGTATAGGAAGGAATATTGCCCCTAGTGGTTATATATGTATAGGTGGGAATACTGCCCCTAGTGGTTATATATGTATAGGAGGGAATACTGCACCTAGTGGTTATATATGTATAGGAGGGAATACTGCCCCTAGTGGTTATATATGTATAGGTGGGAATACTGCCCCTAGTGGTTATATGTGTATAGGAGGGAATACTGCCCCTAGTGGTTATATATGTATAGGAGGGAATACTGCCCCTAGTGGTTATATATGTATAAGCGGGAATACTGCCCCTAGTGGTTATATATGTATAGGCAGGAATACTGCCCCTAGTGGTTATATGTGTATAGGAGGGAATACTGCCCCTAGTGGTTATATATGTATAGGTGGGAATACTGCCACTAGTGGTTATATATGTATAGGCAGGAATACTGCCCCTAGTGGTTATATATGTATAGGAGGGAATACTGCCCCTAGTGGTTATATATGTATAGGAGGGAATACTGCCTCTAGTGGTTATATGTGTATAGGAGGGAATACTGCACCTAGTGGTTATATATGTATAGGAGGGAATACTGCACCTAGTGGTTATATGTGTATAGGAGGGAATACTGCCCCTAGTGGTTATATATGTATGAGTGGGAATACTGCCCCTAGTGGTTATATATGTATAGGCAGGAATACTGCCCCTAGTGGTTATATATGTATAGGTGGGGATACTGCCCCTAGTGGTTATATATGTATAGGAGGGAATACTGCACCTAGTGGTTATATGTGTATAGGAGGGAATACTGCCCCTAGTGGTTATATATGTATGAGTGGGAATACTGCCCCTAGTGGTTATATATGTATAGGCAGGAATACTGCCCCTAGTGGTTATATATGTATAGGTGGGGATACTGCCCCTAGTGGTTATATATGTATAGGAGGGAATACTGCACCTAGTGGTTATATATGTATGAGTGGGAATACTGCCCCTAGTGGTTATATATGTATAGGTGGGGATACTGCCCCTTGTGGTTATATATGTATAGGTGGGGATACTGCCCCTAGTGGTTATATATGTATAGGAGGGAATACTGCCCCTAGTGGTTATATATGTATAGGTGGGGATACTGCCCCTAGTGGTTATATATGTATAGGAGGGAATACTGCCCCTAGTGGTTATATATGTATAGGAGGGAATACTGCCCTTAGTGGTTATATATGTATAGGAGGGAATACTGCCCCTAGTGGTTATATATGTATAGGAGGGAATACTGCCTCTAGTGGTTATATATGTATAGGAGGGAATACTGCCTCTAGTGGTTATATATGTATAGGTGGGAATACTGCCCCTAGTGGTTATATATGTATAGGAGGGAATACTGCCTCTAGTGGTTATATATGTATAGGTGGGAATACTGCCCCTAGTGGTTATATATGTATAGGAGGGAATACTGCCCCTAGTGGTTATAAAGCAATTTCCATTAGTCCATAGATTCAGACTATATTCAGCCAGTATTTCCCAGCTCCATTATTGGCTGTGACTCATGCTCCAAAAATGGCTCCTCAAAGTAAAAAAAGAAATAAGAAAAGCTATTATTTGATTTTTTCCAGCTTGTTCTCCTGTTAAACCTAATAAATAATCCAGCTCTTTACACACGATTATATCTTCAAGGTGTCGTGTCATCGACGTCTTGGCAGATTCTTGGTGGAGCAGATAAGTGAGGAAATGATTAACAAGTATCTTATATTTAACAAAGAGTGAAGAAGATAAAACAGGAACCGTTCTCCGGAGCGCCGGATGTCGTCTCATACTTAGAACTCAACGGGAGGAGCAGATTTTGGGTTGGAGCCACATCTTGTTACTCTTTTAGGAATCATTTCCCTTCTTTCCACAACACAGATGACTTCATGTTGGCTCAGATCTGCCGCTAACTATAACAGCCAGTCTGATGGCTGCCATTCCCTAAGGAAACTTAAGAATTGGAAAAAAAACCTGGAAGTGAAGGGTTGGATGAAGAAGGGTAGTAAAGATGTGTTTTTATGAATCTAAAATTCTAAAGAACCAGTGGGCTTTCCGGTGTTAGTGACCCAAATAATCCAGAGACTAGATCGCCTGCCCCCGTCATTACAGCTGGCGAGTGGCTTTGAGAGAGATTGCATTTATGAAACATTTTTCTTTTCTTCCCTCATCTTCTTATTTTGTTGGAAACCATGCTCTCCTCTTTCTCCTGCTTAGCTTCTTCGTTGCTCCTTTCCTACTATCTTGTGTTCCCCTCTCCTTCACCTACTATCCTCACGCCTTTCTTTTTCCTTCTATCCCTCTTTTTTGTTGCCTCGTTTGCTCTTACTTTTAATATAACCTTCCACTACTTTTCCTTCCCTTTCCCCAACTTTTCTTCCTCTCTATCTCCTTTTATCCCTCGTTTGATTTTTTCACACCTTCTCACTTAGTCCTTTTCTTCTCTCCATTCCTTTTCAATTTCCATCTCTCCTTCCTCCCCACTCCCCTTTATCCTTTCCCTCTTCTTTCATTTCTCATTCAAAGTTACTTTCCTTAATTTCTTTCTTTTTCCCCTTAATTTCCCATTAGTTCTTTCTTCTCTCCCTTCTTCTTCTCCCATTCTCCTTTCTCTTAGGCTGCGTGCCCACTATGCATTTTTCAAGCGTTTTTGCCGCAGAATTTCTGCAGCGAAAATGCTTAAAAAACGCTTGGTAATCCGTGCCCCATGGTCCCCAATGATAATCCGCGTGTGCTGTGCACATGCTGCGGAAATTTCCACTGCGGATTATCATTGCGGAAAAATATGCAGCATGTCCATTAATTTTGCGGACACGCAGCTTAATTGCCGCCATTGACTTGCATTGGACCGCGTGACATCCGCATGACTACATGTGCACATGTGGATCAATGTGCGGATGGTACCCGGGTGTGGAGGACAGGAGACTCTCATCCAGACCTGGGTACCATAAAAACTGTAAAAAAAAGAATTTAAAATAAAAAATAAAGATTATACTCACCTTCCGGTGTCCTCCCGGTTTTTGCTCCCCTCCATCTGGTCTGCTGTATGGGTCGCGGTGTTGTGAAGGACCTGCCATGACATCATTGAGTCATGTGACCTGACACATGACTCAAAGACATCACTGCAGGTCCTTCACACCACCACGAGCCGCCCAAGACACCGGACGCAGCGGAGATAACACCGGGAGGACATCGGAAGGTGAGTATAATCTTTATTTTTTATTTTTACCATTCTTATTCTTTTTTTTTTAACTAACTTGGTCACACTACTATAAATCTATGCCGGTTGCCGGTTGCATGGATTTATATAGTGTGAACAAGTTGTCAAGCACTTTCCAAGTAATGCTAAAATCGCTTGGAAAAGCGCTTGATAACCCGCATGCAGAAATGCTGCAAAAACGCTTGACAAACCCTTCTACCTGGCGGGAAAAACGCATGTAAAATCCGCATGTATTTTTCCTGCCAGGGAGAAGTGGAAAAAATATGCAGCATTTCTGCATCGTGGGCACATAGCCTTACAGCCATATTTCCTTTATGCGTTCATTCCTTTTTCCCTTCCTTCTTTCCTTCCTCCCCACCTCTTTTCTATTCTCACCCATCTGTCCTTTTCCTGTCATTTCAACTCCCCTTTGAACATCTGTACTCCAAAGACATACTGATAGGGAATGTAGATTGTGATCCCCAATGGGGACAGTGCCGATAATGTATGTAAATTGTCTGAATTGTAAAGCGCTGCGGAATATGTTGGCGCTATATAAATAAAAATATAATTTATTATTACCTTTACCCTTCTCCAATCCTTTCAACCTTAATCTTGACTTTCTTCTTTCCCTTCTTTTTTCTATTTCTTTTTCCTTATTCTTCTTCCTTCCTTCCTTATATTGTCATTTAATTTCTATTTTGAACCTTTCTTCCTTATCCCTTATATATCGCCTCCTTTCCATTTCTCCTTTCTCCTCCATCCTCATTATCCTTTCCATTCTTTTCATCTTTTCTTTAAAAGCTAGCCTCTTCCATTATTTTCTCCTGTTTTTTTCTATTGCTCATCTCTTCTACCTTCCATTCTTCCTTCCTTCTTATTTCCCTTTCTTTATTCCCCTTCTCCTCCCTTTCATCCTCCCTTTCATTTATCCTTTTCTTCTTTCATCTCTGACTCTCTCATCATTCACCCCTTAGTCCAGCTTTTCCTCTCTCCTTTTCCCTTCTTTTTTTTATCTCTTCCTTTCTCTCTTATCCCTTTTAAAGTATTTCTATCCTCCATTCCTTTTTTCTCCTTTCGATTCTTCTCCTTTACCTTCTACCTATTTAGCTTGTTGAGATAAATGAAGTGACACAAACAAACTCCGTAAACTTCAGTCATTTTTACCAGAGTTTTTATTTTCCGCTGAGTAGACCCATTTCCAAATATATCCACTTTTTTTCTCAACTATTTTAGCTAGTTTCACAAATTCAGTACAAAATCAAGTGCAAAACAATACAGATTCCATGAAGTATCGGATGGATGATAAAATGGATTGTCACATTCTCGTTTGCACAACAGTTTTCAAAAGAATTTTGAATAATACTTTTTTGAAGAGGAATAGCTCTGAAATCACAAAAAAACATATGAGAATTGTGCTATAATCAGGGATCTGCAAAAACATGATGTAGGTCTTGTAAGCCAAGAAGCTCAGCGCTAGACAGCGTATTGCAGAGCCATTTAGAGATGTGTCAGTGATTACATTTGTGCACCCCTTGCCCTAGGATTCTCCATCTGCCATATTGTAGCTGCCAAATGATCATCACAATAGATGTGTAAATGCATAACAACATTTCCGTGACCTTAGTTTTAAATATTTTTGGACTCTTCAGCCGAACAGCCTTTTTGCCCTTTTTGTAAACAGCACCAATCCAAATTTTATCCCCAGACAAGAATATTGAGCCTGGATTTTACCATCTTTCCACTTCTAAATGTCTTGTTTAGCAGTAAGACATGGCGGTCACGTCAACATCGATCACCAAAAAGATAAAAAATACTCAACACCAACCTCATCACTAGTATCAAATAGTGATATAACCTGTAACAATATATATTTAACTCCATCCACAATATTTCTCTGGAAGGTGATTGGATGCAAAGGACTGGAGTCGGGATTTTCTTTTTTCAAAATAGTCACTTAATTTACCCAAAAATATTTTCTTTGTCTCACATTGAGATAACCTTTCAATGATTGGCCATAGTTTGAGTTACCTAATCCAATATCAACACTGAATGATTACTGCAGTCAGTGGCACAACATGGCTAAAACAACCCCCTCCCCAAGCTGACATGGTGGAGTCCCCCTAGAAAACTTGTAATAGCGACTTTTTTGACTATTTATGGATGATTTAACCTAAGACTTTGGCAAACTGGGAGAAAAGTTGAACCACATCCCAGATGTTGGACTTATGCAGCTCTTGTTATCACTTATGTCCATTTTAAGTCCACTTCTTCTGGGTCCTCAGTGGCTAATATTTTCCCTTGAAAGGGTTAAAGGCATATGAACACTGACCATTTATGAATGGATTAACTTGGGACTTTGGCAAACTGGGCGGAGAGTTGGACTGCAGCCCAGTTGGTGAAAGGACTTCATGACTTATCTCTTTTTGATGACCACCAACAAAGTCTACTTCATCGGCGTCTTCATAGATACATAAATGCCCTTAAAAGGCTTAAAGGCATATGACCATTTGTGGATGGCGTAACCTAGGACTTTAACAAACTGGCCGAAAAGCTCAATCACATCCCAGATGGTGGAATATATTGAGGTATGCACCTCCTATGTAATTTTTAAGTCAACTTCTTCCGGGTCTTCAGTGATTAATATCTGTCCTTGAAAAGGTTAAAGGCATATGAACACTGACCATTTATGAACGGATTAACTTTCGCCTTTGGCAAAGTGGTTAAAGAGTTGAACTGCAGCCCAGCAGGAGTAATGTATTGACTGGGAGAGCTCATGATATCTCTTTTTGATGATCACCAGCAAACTCTACTTCATCTGTGTCTTCATCGATACATAATTGCCCTTAAAGACCATTTGTGGATGGTGTATCTTAGGACTTTAGCAAACTGGACAAAGAGTTGAATCACATCCCAGATGGTAGAATATTTTGACATATGCACCTCCTATGTCATTTTTAAGTCAACATCTTCCGTGTATTCAGTGCTTAATATCTGTCCTTGAAAAGGTTAAAGGCATGTGAACACTGACCATTTATGAATGGATTAACTTTTGACTTTGGCAAAGTGGGTAAAGAGTTGAACTACATCCCACATGGTGGAAGGAATAGCTCCGGAGACCCCATGATCATAAGCAAACTCCATCTCGTCTGGATCTTCATAGATACATAATTGCCCTTAAAACATTTGAGGACATTTCCCCATATGACCATTCATGGATGACGTAATCTAGGATTTTATTAAACTGGACGAAGAGTTGAATCACATCGCAAATGGTGAAATGCATTGACTTATGGACCTTCTGTTATCTTTTATGTCATTTTTACGTCAACTTCTTCAGGGGATTTAGCGATTTAATATTTGCCCTTGAAAGAATTGAGGACATTTCACCATATGACCATTCATGGATGACTTCATCTAGGAGTTTAGAAAACTGGGCGAAGAGTTGAATCACATCCCACATGGTGGAAGGTATAGCCTGGGAGACCTGATGATTGATAGCTTGGGAAAACTCATGATTTATCTCCTTATCTCATGATTTGGTTGACCAAAGGCAAAGTCCATTTCATCTGGATCCTTATAGATAAATAATTGCCCTTAAAACAAATGAGAACATTTACCCATATGACCGTTCATGGATGACATAATCTAGGATTTTACCAAACTGGACGAAGAGTTGAACCACATCACAGATGGAAGAAGCTACAGCCCGGGAGACCTCACAAATTATCATTTTGGTGACCATAAGCAAAGTCCATCTCATCTGGATCTTCATAGATACATAATTGTCCATAAAATTACTGAGGGCATTAGACCATGACCGTTTATGAGTGGTTTAATCTAGGACGAACTGGGAGAATGGTTGAACCAAATTCCAGATGGTGGACGGTATAGACCTCGTGACCTATCTTTGAAGCAATTTTGATGGCCACCAACAAGATCCACTCAATCTGGGTCTTCATAGATACGTTTGCCCTTAAAACAGTTCTGCAACAACATCGACTAAGGGGCCGCGCCTATCTGCCAACAAAAGCTGCGTTACATTGCAGACGTGTGATCTCTGCATGGGTTGGAGAACACTGAAACTGAACACCGGCTGACGTATGGACATTTTCATAAGCACACGTAAAAGTCTTTCACACTTGGGTGGCTACATGATATGAACTCCTAAAAATATGTTCTGTACATTTCAACATTTTTTATATATATTTATATATATATATATAGAGAGAGAGAGACTGAATCCCCCCTTAAGCTAATAAAACCCCCATCTGAATTTAAAAAAAAAAAAAAAAAAAATAACAAAAACTTTATGAAGGCACACCCATGCGAGACATACAGGTATAAATTTAACTGCTTCATGCAGTTTTTTTTTTCTCTCGTAGTTTTATTTTTGTATAATACTGTATCTGGATTCCCAAAACTTGCAGTCGATCTAGCTAAATGTAACTGGTGTAATCTTTTGAAGGCAATATTTTTGTAATAAAAGTGGAAAATGTTTGATACACACGAGTTCCAAATCATATTTCGAAAGGCAAGAGAACGCGTGCCTCGGAGCTTTGAAGTATATTATTTGCCACGGCGATATTCTCTTGACTTTTCTATTAATATCAGGGGTGTTTTTGTAGTTTTTTTTTTTTCTTTTTTTTTTTTTTTTGCTTATTTTTGTAAACCATAACCCGCACCTACGGTCACCAGACTCTTTTTTGAAAACTTGTAAATTTACAAACATGAAGTCACAATTAATATCCTCTAAAAGTAATTTCAGAGCTGTCACGTTATAGTTTTCTTTTTTGTTGTTCTTTTGTTTTTCTTAAAAAAAGGACAATGTGTACTGCGTCACAACGTAATGCAGCTAATCGAAAAAGAAGAATTAAAGTATTTACAAAAAAGAAAAAAAGAATAAAAAAAAACAATTCTAAAGAAGCCGATCATTCCCCATGTATGTACTGCCGACTACATCCCACACTGCGTCAGACAAACAGTACCAGGTCGCATCCTGCCATCAGCAATTCTGCAGACATCTTTAAAGCCTTGTTGTGGTTCGGTAGGTTTATTGTATAACCATGTTCTTAAGGTAGATTATGCTCGTGAAAGAAGAAAGTGTCAAAACCAGGTACCAACAAGAGAAGAGGATTTCTGCCCTTCCAGTGATGCCGTATTGGGCTGTGCTTGGAGCTGAAAAGACAAAAAAAACAAATAGGTAAATACTTTTTAAACCTTTTTACTTACTAGTTTTGAACTTTCACCAAAAAATTCTAAATGCTTCGTCCTTTATATGTTACAGTACAAGTCCCTATGTCACATCGTCTGGCATTTGCACCCGGGTTCAGGAGCAGCGACCTCTGATGTTACTCTCCTAATTCCGGCAGCTCCTGAGACCCTCGGGGTCTTCCACAACATTTTTTACATATTCTTCTTTGCTGGCCTTAAAGAATAGGAAAATAGGAAAAAAGGTCACACATGCTCCTGTTAGAGCCTTAGCCAATGGTCCCAATAACCGTGTGCTGCAGCAAATGCCTGTGTGGTGCCCCTGAGGGAGGGCCGGCGTCAGCACCCGGCGTACCCGGGCAAGTGCCGGGGCCCTGGAAAATCAGAGGGGCCCAGCCGCCCACTCACTGTCGGGGCCCGGGCCCACACACCCACCCGCCCACTCACTGTCGGGGCCGGGCCCACACACCCACCCGCCCACTCACTGTCGGGGCCCTGGCCGCTTCCTCGGCACCTGTTCAGGGACGCAGGCGCTGCTTGATTGCCGGCACTTCCCCCAGACATGGCCGCGCGCTGTCCGGCTGTGTCTGCTAGTAATGACACGGCAGGGTCGACGGCACTGCACCTTTAATTGTGCTTGTGTGTCGCTCCTGCCGCGTCATTACTAGCAGACACAGCCGCACAGCGCGCGGCCATGTCTGGGGGAGTGCCGGCAATCAAACACCGTCGGAGCGGAGGTCCTGCACAGATGGGCGGGAGGGGCCCGGACCCGACCGCAAGTGGGCCCCTCTGATGTTCCAGGGCCATGAAGTCTGTGACACGCCGGGGGCCCTGCACTGCCCCATACCCGAGGAGCTGCTGGACAGGACACTGGACCGGGGACAGGTGAGTGAGGCTTCCCCAATCCCCATATTAAAAATATTAGTAATGGGTCTGTGTGAGTGCATGTATGTGAATGTCAGTGTATATGACTGTGTATATATATTTGTCTGTTTTATCTATGTGTATGTCTGTATGTGTACATATGTCTGCGTACCGTGTGTGCGCGCGCATATGTCTGCGTACCGTGTGTGCGCGCGCATATGTCTGCGTACCGTGTGTGCGCACGCATATGTCTGCGTACCGTGTGTGCGCGCGCATATGTCTGCGTACCGTGTGTGCGCACGCATATGTCTGCGTACCGTGTGTGCGCACGCATATGTCTGCGTACCGTGTGTGCGCACGCATATGTCTGCGTACCGTGTGTGCGTGTGCATATGTCTGCGTACCGTGTGTGCGTGTGCATATGTCTGCGTACCGTGTGTGCGTGTGCATATGTCTGCGTACCGTGTGTGCGTGTGCATATGTCTGCGTACCGTGTGTGCGCGCGCATATGTCTGCGTATGTGAAGGATGAGGGGGCAGGCTGGGCCATGTGTAATAAATAAATAAATATATATATATATATGTATGTGTATATATATATATATATATATATATTTATTTCTCCGCCGTATCTGTGCATCATGAATCGTGTATGTGTTAAAAGGGCCCACTGAGACTCTTTCGCCCGGGGCCCAGAAAAACCTGGAGCCGGCCCTGGTCTGAGGGTTCGGTCGCCGCAGAGGTATTGCATCTCACCCAGAGGTGTGGTATCTCACTCTCTGGTAAGGAAGGAGTATAGCTCAGGACCCTGACACCTGCATTCACTACACCACATTTCCGGGGGACAGGGCGATAATGCTCCTATGAGAGAGCACAAGTGTCCCTGATCCCTGGCTGGAGTGGGGGGAACCACCTAGAGAGGGGGAACTAGGTATTGGATGGGTGGAGAAAGTAGATCCTGGGCGCACTGAGTAGGAGATATAATAGGAAGGAACCATCTTGGTTCAGTCAGTCAGTGGGGGAGTTCCAGTCAGTCAGACTGAGGTGCAGGCAGGGGGCAGAGGCTCTGTATGAGCTCTGCTCCACAGGCAGGCCCAGCCAGAAGGCCTGAGCCTGAGAGAGGAGAGGGAGCAGAAAGGCTCCAGGACGAGGAGTGAAGGGACCCTAGGGTTACGGGCCGTGCAGCAAGCCACCCGTACGCCCGCCGCTGCCAGGAGGTAGGGGGGTCAGGCCAAGAAGGGGAACCGGGTCCCCCAACCAGCAGAGACTACAGGGCTCAACTGGGAACCGGAGGCTGCAGCACTTCAAGTACAGCAGGCCGTCCACACCAGCCACTAGGAAAGTAGCCACATAGGGCCAGGGGACGGAACACACGTCGCCCGCCAAGGCCCGAGGACACTGGACAGAGGTGCCGCTAGGTGTGAGGTACAAAGAGAGAGGCCAGAGAGGACACACAAAAGGGGGTCCTGCTAAGTGCTCCAGAGATACCTGGGAGTTGACTGAGCCCCTCACTCGGTAAACATAGGACGACGCGGGGAGTTATGAACCTGCAGTAATAACTTGGAGTGAAAGAACTGTGAGTAAAGACCCTGAGACTGCATTGCAAAGACTCTGCGTTGTCACTACTGATTCCCTGCACTATCACCACCATCATCCAGTCACACTGCCCTGAAGCTACACTCCACCTGTGGGGAGTTACATCACCCTGCTGCGCACACCACAAGCTTCAGCGGAGTGCCCCGCTGCGGCGGTCACCAATGACCGCAATCCACAGGCGGCGTAGTCGGACTATATATATAACAGAGACACATAGACTACCCTGGTTTGACCGCCCTGGGTCACGGACCGGGTCACCGCCACGGTGACTACAACCCCCAGCGTCTACAAGACCCGGCTCCGGGTATCCCCACGGCCCAGGGGGAGCGTCACTTTCATAAAGGGGTTGTTCAAGAGTAAAAAAATAACTGCTTTCTTCCAAAAATAGTGCCACACTTGTCCACTGGTCATGTCTGGTATTGCAGCTCCACCTCATTCATTTTAGCGGAGCTGAACTATAATGTCAGAACTACCTGTAGCTAGACATGAGGCTATCTCGTATCAATCATCTATCTATCTCAAATCTCTATTATCTATTATCTATCATCTATCTCATATCTCTATTATCTATCTATAATCTATCTGTCATCTATCTATTATATATCTATTATCTATCTATCATCTATCTATTATCTATCATCTATCTATTATCTATCATCTATCTATCTATTATCTATCATCTGTCATCTATCTATTATATATCTATTATCTATCTATCTATCATCTATCTATTATCTATCATCCATCTATCTATTATCTATCATCTATCTATCATCTATCTATTATCTAGCTATTATCTATCTATTATCTATCATCTATCTATTATCTATCATCTATATCTATTATCTATCTATTATCTATCTATCTATCATCTATATCTATTATCTATTATATATAATCTATTATCTATCTATTATCTATCTATCATCTATCTATTATCTATCATCTATATCTATTATCTATCATCCATCCATTTTTCTGCTTATGGAAACCTTACACGCTGTTGTGTTGCGGATCCATTACATGAAGTAACTATTGTAGAGTGTCGCCTGCAATCTTCTACCTGTTCTCTGAACCTGGAACTAATCATATCACTTGTAATATTAACTCTCCGTCGCCGGGTCACGGTTATAATGGTTCATTTACAATACAAATCCCCGCACAGTCCCAATCCGTGTCCCTTCTAATTGACAGCAATTTTAGGATGGAGCAATATCATCTGACCTTCGTCATTACACCGTTTATCCTATTGCTACAACCCTCCTCGTGCAGGTAATTGGTTTTGACAGGATTCACTTACATGTTACTGTTCTGTGTGTTTCTTACAACCAAATTATTAATGAGATTACAGCTGACCCGGACCATGACGTTCTCATATACAGCACTGACTTCACTGCGCAGGTGGAGGAGTCTGTGGTGTAATATAGCTGTACGGGGTTAATGGACAATGATCATAAATGAAACCCAGACCGGAGCTTCCAACAAAGCTTGTAATTATTCAATTCTGCAATTTGAGTTAAAGGGGTTTTCCCCACGATCAAAAGTTCATTTTAATCAATAGATCTTGGAATAATAATTGTAACAATTCAATATGTTTAAATAAAATGTTCCTGTGCTGAGATAATCTTATAAATGTGTCCCTGCTGTGTACTGTGTAATGGCCGTGTCTGACCGTGCAGGAACATGGTCTGATCATACCACATCTCCTGGGCAGGGGGGGGAAGGAAAAGAGTATACAGACAGGACAGCAGGGATCACAGATGATTCTTTTTGTGAGATAAAACATTTCCCTGCCTGTATTTAAACAATTTTTACTTAAAAAAAGAGAATAATTTGCGATCCCGGCTGTCCCACTGTCTTTATATTTTTTTTCACTTCGCCTGCCCAGGAGATGTGGTATGATCAGACCATGTCCCTGCACAGTCAGACACAGCCATTACACAGTGCACAGCAGGGACACATTTATAAGATTATCTCAGCACAGGAACATTTTATTTAAACATATTGAATTGTTACAATTATTATTCCAAGATCTATTGATTAAAATGAACTTTTATTTGTGGGAAAAAAAAAACCTTTAAGTTTGTCCACACAGCTATAAAAATGAATTATTATACAAAGGGGCAGTATTATAGTAGTTATATTCTTGTACATAGGGGGCAATATTATAGTAGTTATATTCTTGTACCTAGGGGCAGTATTATAGTAGTTATATTCTTATACATAGGGGCAGTATTATAGTAGTTATATTTTTGTACATAGGGAGCAGTATTATAGTAGTTATATTCTTGTACCTAGGGGCAGTATTATAGTAGTTATATTCTTGTACCTAGGGGCAGTATTATAGTAGTTATATTCTTATACATAGGGGCAGTATTATAGTAGTTATATTCTTGTACATAGGGAGCAGTATTATAGTAGTTATATTCTTGTACCTAGGGGCAGTATTATAGTAGTTATATTCTTGTACCTAGGGGCAGTATTATAGTAGTTATATTCTTATACATAGGGGCAGTATTATAGTAGTTATATTCTTGTACATAGGGAGCAGTATTATAGTAGTTATATTCTTGTACCTAGGGGCAGTATTATAGTAGTTATATTCTTATACATAGGGGCAGTATTATAGTAGTTATATTCTTGTACATAGGGGCAGTATTATAGTAGTTATATTCTTGTACATAGGGGGCAGTATTATAGTAGATATATTCTTATACATTGGGGCAGTATTATAATAGTTATATTCTTGTACATAGGGGGCAGTATTATAGTAGTTATATTCTTATACATAGGGGCAGTATTATAGTAGTTATATTCTTGTACATAGGTAGCAGTATTATAGTAGTTATATTCTTGTACATAGGGGCAGTATTATAGTAGTTATATTCTTATACATAGGGGCAGTATTATAGTAGTTATATTCTTGTACATAGGGGCAGTATTATAGTAGTTATATTCTTATACATTGGGGCAGTATTATAATAGTTATATTCTTGTACATAGGGGGCAGTATTATAGTAGTTATATTCTTATACATAGGGGCAGTATTATAGTAGTTATATTCTTGTACATAGGGGCAGTATTATAGTAGTTATATTCTTGTACATAGGGGGCAGTATTATAGTAGATATATTCTTATACATTGGGGCAGTATTATAATAGTTATATTCTTGTACATAGGAGCAGTATTATAGTAGTTATATTCTTGTACACAGGGGCAGTATTATAGTAGTTATATTCTTGAATATAGGGGCAGTATTACAGTAGTTATATTATTGTATATAGGGGCAGTATTATAGTAGTTATATTCTTGTACATAGAGGGCAGTATTATAGTAGTTATATTCTTGTACATAGGGGCTGTATTATAGTAATTATATTCTTGTACATAGGGGCAGTATTATAGTAGTTATATTCTTGTACATAGAGGGCAGTATTATAGTAGTTATATTCTTGTATATAGGGGCAGTATTATAGTAGTTATATTCTTGTACATAGGGGCAGTATTATAGTAGTTATATTATTGTACATAGGAGCAGTATTATAGTAGTTATATTCTTGTACATAGGGGCAGTATTATAGTAGTTATATTCTTGTATATAGGGGCAGTATTATAGTAGTTATATTCTTGTATATAGGGGGAGTGTTATAGTAGTTATATTATTGTATATAGGAGCAGTATTATAGTAGTTATATTCTTGTACATAGGGGCAGTATTATAGTAGTTATATTCTTGTACATAGGAGCAGTATTATAGTAGTTATATTCTTGTACATAGGGGCAGTATTATAGTAGTTATAGTCTTGTATATAGCAGCAGTATTATAGTAGTTATATTCTTGTATATAGCAGCAGTATTATAGTAGTTATATTCTTGTACATAGGAGCAGTATTATAGTAGTTATATTCTTGTACATAGGAGCAGTATTATAGTAGTTATATTCTTGTACATAGGAGCAGTATTATAGTAGTTATTTTCTTGTACATAGGAGCAGTATTATAGTAGTTATATTCTAGTACATAGGAGCAGTATTATAGTAGTTATATTCTTGTACATAGGAGCAGTATTATAGTAGTTATATTCTTGTACATAGGAGCAGTATTATAGTAGTTATATTCTTGTACATAGGGGCAGTACTATAGTAGTTATATTCTTGTACATAGGATCAGTATTATGGTAGCTATATTCTTGTACATAGGAGCAGTATTATAGTAGTTATATTCTTGTACATAGGAGCAGTATTATAGTAGTTATATTCTTGTACATAGAGGGCAGTATTATAGTAGTTATATTCTTGTATATAGGGGCAGTATTATAGTAGTTATATTCTTGTATATAGGAGCAGTATTATAGTAGTTATATTCTTGTATATAGGGGCAGTATTATAGTAGTTATATTATTGTACATAGGAGCAGCATTATAGTAGTTATATTCTTGTACATAGGGGCAGTATTATAGTAGTTATATTCTTGTATATAGGGGCAGTATTATAGTAGTTATATTCTTGTATATAGGGGGAGTGTTATAGTAGTTATATTATTGTATATAGGAGCAGTATTATAGTAGTTATATTCTTGTACATAGGGGCAGTATTATAGTAGTTATATTCTTGTACATAGGAGCAGTATTATAGTAGTTATAGTCTTGTATATAGCAGCAGTATTATAGTAGTTATATTCTTGTATATAGCAGCAGTATTATAGTAGTTATATTCTTGTACATAGGAGCAGTATTATAGTAGTTATATTCTTGTACATAGGAGCAGTATTATAGTAGTTATATTCTTGTACATAGGAGCAGTATTATAGTAGTTATTTTCTTGTACATAGGAGCAGTATTATAGTAGTTATATTCTTGTACATAGGAGCAGTATTATAGTAGTTATATTCTTGTACATAGGAGCAGTATTATAGTAGTTATATTCTTGTACATAGGAGCAGTATTATAGTAGTTATATTCTTGTACATAGAGGGCAGTATTATAGTAGTTATATTCTTGTACATAGGGGCAGTATTATAGTAGTTATATTCTTGTACATAGGGGCAGTATTATAGTAGTTATATTCTTGTATATAGGAGCAGTATTATAGTAGTTATATTCTTGTACATAGGAGCAGTATTATAGTAGTTATATTCTTGTACATAGGGGGCAGTATTATAGTAGTTATATTCTTGTACATAGGAGCAGTATTATAGTAGTTATATTCTTGTACATAGGGGCAGTATTATAGTAGTTATATTCTTGTATATAGGAGCAGTATTATAGTAGTTATATTCTTGTACATAGGAGCAGTATTATAGTAGTTATATTCTTGTACATAGGAGCAGTATTATAGTAGTTATATTCTTGTACACAGGAGCAGTATTATAGTAGTTATATTCTTGTACATAGGGGGCAGTATTATAGTAGTTATATTCTTGAACATAGGGGCAATATTATAGTAGTTATATTCTTGTACATAGGAGCATTATTATGGTAGTTATATTCTTGTACATAGAGGGCAGCATTATAGTAGTTATATTCTTGTACATAGGAGCCGTATTATAGTAGTTATATTCTTGTACATAGGGGCAGTATTATAGTAGTTATATTCTTGTACATAGGAGCAGTATTATAGTAGTTATATTCTTGTACACAGGAGCAGTATTATAGTAGTTATATTCTTGTACATAGGGGGCAGTATTATAGTAGTTATATTCTTGAACATAGGGGCAATATTATAGTAGTTATATTCTTGTACATAGGAGCAGTATTATGGTAGTTATATTCTTGTACATAGGAGCAGTATTATAGTAGTTATATTCTTGTACATAGGAGCCGTATTATAGTAGTTATATTCTTGTACATAGGGGCAGTATTATAGTAGTTATATTCTTGTACATAGGGGCAGTATTATAGTAGTTATATTCTTGTACATAGGGGCAGTATTATAGTAGTTATATTCTTGTACATAAGGGGCAGTATTATAGTAGTTATATTCTTGTACATAGGAGCAGTATTATAGTAGTTATATTCTTGTACATGGGGGCAATATTATAGTAGTTATATTCTGGTGCATAGAGCAGTATTATAGTAGTTATATTGTTGTACATAGGAGCAGTATTATAGTAGTTATATTCTTGTACATAGAGCAGTATTATAGTAGTTATATTCTCGAACATAGGGGGCAGTATTATAGTCATTAGATTCTTGTACATAGGGGCAGTATTATAGTAGTTATATTCTTGTACATAGGGGCAGTATTATAGTAGTTATATTCTTGTATATAGGGGCAGTATTATAGTAGTTATATTATTGTACATAGCGGCAGTATTATAGTCGTTATATTCTTGTACATAGGGGCAGTATTATAGTAGTTATATTCTTGTACATAGGGGGCAGTATTATAGTAGTTATATTCTTGTACATAGGGGCAGTATTATAGTAGTTATATTCTTGTACATAGGGGGCAGTATTATAGTCATTAGATTCTTGTACATAGGGGCAGTATTATAGTAGTTATATTCTTGTACATAAGGGCAGTATTATAGTAGTTATATTCTTGTACATAGGAGCAGTATTATAGTCATTAGATTCTTGTACATAGGAGGCATTATTATAGTAGTTATATTCTTGTACATAGGGGCAGTATTATAGTAGTTATATTCTTGTACATAGGGGCAGTATTATAGTAGTTATATTCCTGTACATAGGGGCAGTATTATAGTAGTTATATTCTTGTACATAGGGGGCAGTATTATAGTATTTATATTCTTGTACATAGTTGCAGAATTATAGTAGTTATATTCTTGTACATAGGGGCAGTATTATAGTAGTTATATTCTTGTACATAGGGGCAGTATTATAGAAGTTATATTCTTGTACATAGGAGCAGTATTATAGTCATTAGATTCTTGTACATAGGAGGCATTATTATAGTAGTTATATTCTTGTACATAGGGGCAGTATTATAGTAGTTATATTCTTGTACATAGGGGCAGTATTATAGTAGTTATATTCTTGTACATAGGAGCAGTATTATAGTAGTTATATTCTTGTATATAGGGGCAGTATTATAGTAGTTATATTCTTGTACATAGGGGCAGTATTATAGTAGTTATATTCTTGTACATAGGGGCAGTATTATAGTAGTTATATTCTTGTATATAGGAGCCGTATTATAGTAGCTATATTCTTGTATATAGGGGCAGTATTATAGTAGTTATATTCTTGTACATAGGGGCAGTATTATAGTAGTTATATTCTTGTACATAGGGGCAGTATTATAGTAGTTATATTCTTGTATATAGGAGCAGTATTATAGTAGCTATATTCTTGTATATAGGGGCAGTATTATAGTAGTTATATTCTTGTACATAGGGGCAGTATTATAGTAGTTATATTCTTGTACATGGGGCAGTATTATAGTAGTTATATTCTTGCACATAGGAGCAGTATTATAGTAGTTATATTCTTGTACATAGGGGCAGTATTATAGTAGTTATATTCTTGTACATAGGGGCAGTATTATAGTAGTTATATTCTTGTATATAGGAGCAGTATTATAGTAGCTATATTCTTGTACAGTACAGACCAAAAGTTTGGACACACCTTCTCATTTAAAGATTTTTCTGTATTTTCATGACTATGAAAATTGTACATTCACACTGAAGGCATCAAAACTATGAATTAACACATGTGGAATTATATACTTAACAAAAAAGTGTGAAACAACTGAAAATATGTCTTATATTCTAGGTTCTTCAAAGTAGCCACCTTTTGCTTTGATGACTGCTTTGCACACTCTTGGCATTCTCTTGATGAGCTTCAAGAGGTAGTCAACGGAAATGGTTTTCACTTCACAGGTGTGCCCTGTCAGATTTAATAAGTGGGATTTCTTGCCTTATAAATGGGGTTGGGACCATCAGTTGTGTTGTGCAGAAGTCTGGTGGATACACAGCTGATAGTCCTACTGAATAGACTGTTAGAATTTGTATTATGGCAAGAAAAAAGCAGCTAAGTAAAGAAAAACGAGTGGCCATCATTACTTTAAGAAATGAAGGTCAGTCAGTGTGAAAAATTGGGAAAACTTTGAAAGTGTCCCCAAGTGCAGTTGCAAAAACCATCAAGCGCTACAAAGAAACTGGCTCACATGAATACCTCCCCAGGAAAGGAAGACCAAGAGTCACCTCTGCTTCTGAGGATAAGTTTATCCGAGTCACCAGCCTCAGAAATCGCAGGTTAACAGCAGCTCAGATTAGAGACCAGGTCAATGCCACACAGACTTCTAGCAGCAGACACATCTCTTCAACAACTGTTAAGAGGAGACTTTGTGCAGCAGGCCTTCATGGTAAAATAGCTTCTAGGAAACCACTGCTAAGGACAGGCAACAAGCAGAAGAGACTTGTTTGGGCTAAAGAACACAAGGAATGGACATTAGACCAGTGGAAATCTGTGCTTTGGTCTGATGAGTCCAAATTTGAGATCTTTGGTTCCAACCACCGTATCTTTGTGCGACGCAGAAAAGGTGAACGGATGGACTCTACATGCCTGGTTCCCACCATGAAGCATGGAGGAGGAGGTGTGATGGTGGGGGGGTGCTTTGCTGGTGATACTGTTGGGGATTTATTCAAAATTGAAGGCATACTGAACCAGTATGGCTACCACAGCATCTAGCAGCGGCATGCTATTCCATCCGGTTTGCGTTTAGTTGGACCATCATTTATTTTTCCACAGGACAATGACCCCAAACACACCTCCAGGCTGTATAAGGGCTATTTGACCAAGAAGGAGAGTAATGGGGTGCTACGCTATATGACCTGGCCTCCACAGTCATCAGACCTGAACCCAATCAAGATTGTTTGGGGTGAGCTGGACCTCAGAGTGAAGGCAAAAGGGAAAACAAGTGCTAAGCATCTCTGGGAACTCCTTCAAGATTGTTGGAAGACCATTTCCGTTGACTACCTCTTGAAGCTCATCAAGAGAATACCAAGAGTTTGCAAAGCAGTCAACAAAGCAAAAGGTGGCTACTTTGAAGAACCTCGAATATAAGACATATTTTCAGTTGTTTCACACTTTTTTGTTGAGTATATAATTCCACATGTGTTAATTCATAGTTTTGATGCCTTCAGTGTGAATGTACAGTTTTCATAGTCATGAAAATACAGAAAAATCTTTAAATGAGAAGGTGTGTCCAAACTTTTGGTCTGTACTGTATATAGGGGCAGTATTATAGTAGTTATATTCTTGTACATAGGGGCAGTATTATAGTAGTTATATTCTTGTATATAGGAGCAGTATTATAGTAGCTATATTCTTGTATATAGGGGCAGTATTATAGTAGTTATATTCTTGTACATAGGGGCAGTATTATAGTAGTTATATTCTTGTACATAGGGGCAGTATTATAGTAGTTATATTCTTGTACATAGGAGCAGTATTATAGTAGTTATATTCTTGTACATAGGGGCAGTATTATAGTAGTTATATTCTTGTACATAGGGGCAGTATTATAGTAGTTATATTCTTGTACATAGGGGCAGTATTATAGTAGTTATATTCTTGTACATAGGGGCACTATTATAGTAGTTATATTCTTGTACATAGGGGGCTGTATTATAGTAGTTATATTCTTGTACATAGGGGCAGTATTATAGTAGTTATATTCTTGTACATAGGAGGCATTATTATAGTAGTTATATTTTTGTACATAGGGGCAGTATTATAGTAGTTATATTCTTGTACATAGGGGCAGTATTATAGTAGTTATATTCTTGTACATAGGAGCAGTATTATAGTAGTTATGTTCTTGTGCATAGGAGCAGTATTATAGTAGTTATATTCTTGTACATAGGAGCAGTATTATAGTAGTTATATTCTTGTATATAGGAGCAGCATTATAGTAGTTATATTCTTGTACATAGGGGCAGTATTATAGTAGTTATATTCTTGTACATAGGGAGCAGTATTATAGTAGTTATATTTCTGTACATAGGAGCAGTATTATAGTAGTTATATTCTTGTATATGGGAGCAGTATTATAGTAGTTATATTCTTGTACATAGGGGGCAGTATTATAGTAGTTATATTCTTGTACATAGGAGTAGTATTATAGTAGTTATATTCTTGTACATAGGGGGCAGTATTATAGTAGTTATATTTCTGTACATAGGAGCAGTATTATAGTAGTTATTTTCTTGTACATAGGGGCAGTATTATAGTAGTTATATTCTTGTACATAGGGGCAGTATTATAGTAGTTATATTCTTGTACATAGGGGCAGTATTATAGTAGTCATATTCTTGTATATAGGGGCCGTATTATAGTAGCTATAGTCTTGTACATAGGAGCAGTATTATAGTAGTTATATTCTTGTATATAGGGGCAGTATTATAGTAGTTATATTCTTGTACATAGGGGGCAGTATTATAGTAGTTATATGCTTGTACATAGGAGGCATTATTATAGTAGTTATATTCTCGTACATAGGGGCAGTATTATAGTAGTTACATTCTTGTACATAGGGGCAGTATTATAGTAGTTATATTCTTGTACATAGGGGCAGTATTATAGTAGTTATATTCTTGTACATAGGGGCATTATTATAGTAGTTATATTCTTGTACATAGGGGCAGTATTATAGTAGTTATATTCTTGTACATAGGGGCAGTATTATAGTAGTTATATTCTTGTATATAGGGGCAGTATTATAGTAGTTATATTCTTGTACATAGGGGCAGTATTATAGTAGTTATATTTTTGTACATAGGGGCAGTATTATAGTAGTTATATTCTTGTACATAGTGGCAGTATTATAGTAGTTATATTCTTGTACATAGGAGCAGTATTATAGTAGTTATATTCTTGTATATAGGAGCAGTATTATAGTAGTTATATTCTTGTACATAGGGGCAGTATTATAGTAGTTATATTCTTGTACATAGGGAGCAGTATTATAGTAGTTATATTCTTGTACATAGGAGCAGTATTATAGTAGTTATATTCTTGTATATAGGAGCAGTATTATAGTAGTTATATTCTTGTACATAGGGGGCAGTATTTTAGTAGTTATATTTCTGTACATAGGAGCAGTATTATAGTAGTTATATTCTTGTATATAGGAGCAGTATTATAGTAGTTATATTCTTGTACATAGGGGGCAGTATTATAGTAGTTATATTCTTGTACATAGGAGTAGTATTATAGTAGTTATATTCTTGTACATAGGGGGCAGTATTATAGTAGTTATATTTCTCTACATAGGAGCAGTATTATAGTAGTTATATTCTTGTACATAGGGGCAGTATTATAGTAGTTATATTCTTGTACATAGGGAGCAGTATTATAGTAGTTATATTCTTGTATATAGGGGCAGTATTATAGTAGTTATATTTCTGTACATAGGAGCAGTATTATAGTAGTTATATTCTTGTACATAGGGGCAGTATTATAGTAGTTATATTCTTGTACATGGGGGGCAGTATTATAGTAGTTATATTCTTGTACATAGGGGCAGTATTATAGTAGTTATATTCTTGTACATAGGAGCAGTATTATAGAAGTTATATTCTTGTACATAGGGAGCAGTATTATAGTAGTTATATTCTTGTACATAGAGGGCAGTATTGTAGTAGTTATATTCTAGTACATAGGGGGCAGTATTATAGTAGTTATATTCTTGTACATAGAGGGCAGTATTATAGTAGTTATATTCTTGTACATAGGGGGCAGTATTATAGTAGTTATATTCTTGTACATAGAGGGCAGTATTATAGTAGTTATATTCTTGTACATAGGGAGCAGTATTATAGTAGTTATATTCTTGTACATAGAGGGCAGTATTATAGTAGTTATATTCTTGTACATAGAGGGCAGTATTATAGTAGTTATATTCTTGTACATAGGAGCAGTATTATAGTAGTTATATTCTTGTACATAGGAGCAGTATTATTGTAGTTATATTCTTGTACATAGGGAGCAGTATTATAGTAGTTATATTCTTGTACATAGAGGGCAGTATTATAGTAGTTATATTCTTGTACATAGGGAGCAGTATTATAGTAGTTATATTCTTGTACATAGGGAGCAGTATTATAGTAGTTATATTCTAGTACATAGGGGGCAGTATTATAGTAGTTATATTCTTGTACATAGAGGGCAGTATTATAGTAGTTATATTCTTGTACATAGGGGGCAGTATTATAGTAGTTATAGTCTTGTACATAGGGGGCAGTATTATAGTAGTTATATTCTTGTACATAGGGAGCAGTATTATAGTAGTTATATTCTTGTACATAGAGGGCAGTATTATAGTAGTTATATTCTTGTACATAGGGGGCAGTATTATAGTAGTTATATTCTTGTACATAGAGGGCAGTATTATAGTAGTTATATTCTTGTACATAGGGGGCAGTATTATAGTAGTTATATTCTTGTACATAGGGGGCAGTATTATAGTAGTTATATTCTTGTACATAGGGAGCAGTATTATAGTAGTTATATTCTTGTACATAGGAGCAGTATTATAGTAGTTATATTCTTGTACATAGGGGGCAGTATTATAGTAGTTATATTCTTGTACATAGGAGCAGTATTATAGTAGTTATATTCTTGTACATAGGGGGCAGTATTATAGTAGTTATATTCTTGTACATAGGAGCAGTATTATAGTAGTTATATTCTTGTACATAGGAGCAGTATTATAGTAGTTATATTCTTGTACATAGGGGGCAGTATTATAGTAGTTATATTCTTGTACATAGGAGCAGTATTATAGTAGTTATATTCTTGTACATAGGGGCAGTATTATAGTAGTTATATTCTTGTATATAGGAGCAGTATTATAGTAGTTATATTCTAGTACATAGGGGGCAGTATTATAGTAGTTATATTCTTGTACATAGAGGGCAGTATTAAAGTAGTTATATTCTTGCATTTAGTGCATTATATAGTCCTTTTTTTTTTGTTTTGTTTTTTACTTTCCTGGGGAAATGTTTATTTCTTTGCTGTCCTTTTTCTCTGCAGTAGTCATCATCTCTCTATATATTGCCTGTATCAGTCTAGTCATAAATATACATTCAGATTATTGTGTTTACAAAACATGGCCTACTTCCATTTGAATACTGATTTATGTATATTTCTTAACAAAATTACTCATTTATGAGATACAATGTGGCAGAACGCAGGCAGCTGCTTGCGCAGAACAGACTTGCTGACATAAAGAGATACATACGTAGGAAATGTCATATTTCATCTTGGAGACCTTGCGTGCTATATTACAAATAATTGTTTATCGCCTCAGGTATCTAGTTAGTTGGGGTAACAGCTTTTTCCAGCATTTACAGCAGCAAGTCTACAGCTAGAAATATATGGGACAGTTTTAACACTTGAATATTTTTTTTTTTGTCTCTATAAGATTTCTGCCAGAATTTACATGGTATTAGCCTTTAGGATTCTTGCAAACTTCCCCTAAAATACAGTGTAAGTGCTATAGAGAGCAAGTTTGGTTCCCATGATTGTTCCACATAGTTATGGACCTGGCTGGTAGTTATCAAAACTCTGTACAATTTTAGCAAAAAAAAAAAGAGCTGGAGCTGATATAATATCCATTCTGTGCATTAGGATGAGTTAACTCTTTGATCTTTTTTCATGTTTTTTTTCACATTGCAAATGAACAATTCTGTTGATAGATCTCATTAAAAAGTACAGTTATATGAAAAAGTTTGGGCACCCCTATTAATCTTAAGCTTAATGTTTTATAAAAATTGGTGTTTTTGCAACAGCTATTTCAGTTTGATATATGTAATAACTGTTGGACACAGTAATGTTTCTGCCTTGAAATGAGGTTTATTGTACTAACAGAAAATGTGCAATCTGCATTCAAACAAAATTTGACAGGTGCATAAGTATGGGCACCCTTATCATTTTCTTGTTTTAAATACTCCTACCTACTTTTTACTGACTTACTAAAGCACTTTTTTTGGTTTTGTAACCTCATTGAGCTTTGAACTTCATAGCCAGGTGTATGCAATCATGAGAAAAGCTACTTAAAGTGGCCACTTGCAAGTTGTTCTCCTGTTTGAATCTCCTCTGAAGAGTGGCATCATGGGATCCTCAAAACAACTGTCAAATGATCTGAAAACAAAGATTATTCAACATAGTTGTTCAGGGGAAGGATACAAAAAGCTGTCTCAGAGATTTAACCTGTCAGTTTCCACTGTGAGGAACATAGTAAGGAAATGGAAGAACACAGGGACAGTTCTTGTTAAGGCCAGAAGTGGCAGGCCAAGAAAAACATCAGAAAGGCAGAGAAGAAGAATGGTGAGATCAGTCAAGGACAATCCTCAGACCACCTCCAGAGAGCTGCAGCATCAACTTGCTGCAGATGGTGTCACTGTGCATCGGTCAACTATACAACGCACTTTGCACAAGGAGAAGCTGTATGGGAGAGTGATGCGAAAGAAGCCGTTTCTGCAAGCACGCCACAAACAGAGTCGGCTGAGGTATGCAAAAGCACATTTGGAGAAGCCAATTTCTTTTTGGAAGAAGGTCCTGTGGACTGATGAAACCAAGATTGAGTTGTTTGGTCATACAAAAAGGCATTATGCATGGCGGCAAAAAAACACAGCATTCCAAGAAAAACTCTTGCTACCCACAGTAAAATTTGGTGGAGGTTCCATCATGCTTTGGGGCTGTGTGGCCAATGCCGGCATCGGGAATCTTGTTAAAGTTGAGGGACGCATGGATTCCACTCAGTATCAGCAGATTCTTGACAATAATGTTCAAGAATCAGTGACAAAGTTGAAGTTACGCAGTGGATGGATCTTTCAGCAAGACAATGATCCAAAACACCGCTCCAAATCTACTCAGGCATTCATGCAGAGGAACAATTACAATGTTCTGGAATGGCCATCCCAGTCCCCAGACCTGAATATCATTGAACATCTGTGGGATCATTTGAAGAGGGCTGTCCATGCTCGGAGACCATCAAACTTAACTGAACTGGAATTGTTTTGTAAAGCGGAATGGTCAAAAATACCTTCATCCAGGATCCAGGAACTCATTAAAAGCTACAGGAAGAGACTAGAGGCTGTTATTTTTGCAAAAGGAGGATCTACTAAATATTAATGTCACTTTTCTGGTGAGGTGCCCATACTTATGCACCTGTCAAATTTTGTTTGAATGCAGATTGCACATTTTCTGTTAGTACAATAAACCTCATTTCAAGGCAGAAACATTACTGTGTCCAACAGTTATTACATAGATCAAACTGAAATAGCTGTTGCAAAAACACCAATTTTTATAGAACATTAAGCTTAAGATTAATAGGGGTGCCCAAACTTTTTCATATAACTGTATGCAGTAATTAAAATTAATTCCAAATGAATCTGTCTGGAGCAGGAGGTATGTGACAGCTGCATGAGACATCAAAACGCAGAGATAGCAATCTGCCAGGTTAGAAGCAGGGAAAAGTGGAGAACGCGGCTTGGGAGAAGGAGACGGGAACTGGGTCAGGTAAAAGGAGTGGGGATTTGCAGGACGCCAGGCGGTGGTGCCATGGGGAAAGTATCTACAAAACTGGGTTGGAAGCCCACTCAGATGTGTTTTGCTGCCTCTTGTCCGGTGCCCCCTGATCTGCTAATGGGGTCTTAAAAAAAATAGGTTTTCTATGTCACGTAACCCCTTTATGGCCAGGTTTAGGTGTGAACGGAGCTCAGTGAACTTATAGTATTAAGGATGAGGTATAACACGGCTCTCATTGTTTTGTATTCTCTTGAACTGTTACTTTGTTTCGAAAGACTAAATGTTGGCCCCATAAATGTCATTGATCTTCTCCGGCCTTCTGGTTCTGCCATTTACCGTCCCCCTATATGTGCCCTCTTCTCCAAAGTGTTTTAGTTAGTAACTCGGAGGTCAGGAGAAGCGGCGCGGCCATCATGGAGTGACAATGCCCCTCGCGGCCATCATGGAGTGACAATGCCCCCCCCCCCCCCCCGCACGATCTCTAACATTAACTGCTCTTAAACTAACAAAAGGCTATTTCTGTGCCGAAAGTTACAGGATTCAGACCTTATCTTAATTGGGAAGTGTCTGTGTAACAAAGAATGCTATAAAATCGCAATTGTAGATGTCTCGTACGCGGCACAAGGAAAATTGAAACTCTTGGGAAATAAACTGGGCTCTCAAGCAATCGAAGCGTTTGAAAGAAGACATGATGCATCTCGGCTACAAAATGCAACGCCGGTTACATGGAGTAGGTCAGAGACGGAGCCCAAAGCATTTAATTACCCATATGACACCTATGAGGATCAAAGTGCCCAGAATCACATTGGCAGAGATTGAACAAGATCGATGAACGATGAAAGCATCGGGCTGAGCGATCATTTAGGTCCGAGACTTTACATCACGCGTCTCACAGACGCACATGAGGCAGAACTGGTTAATGGTCCTTTGCCACCATTTATATAATCTACAATGTAGCAACTTTGCACACAGTGATTATTCCAAATTCGTTATCGTTTAGTGTACACAGCTCCTAGGCAGAGCTATGTGCCTCTATATAAAAGAAGCCCTGTTGTGCAGTCATGTCTCACTCCACTTCTTGGTCCCCAATTATTGCTAATCCTGAAGGGGTTATCCACTTTTGAGGACATTTATTTTAACTTAGATTAATGTATTTTGGGCTAAAATCATTTTTGCAATTTGGTTTTATTACACATACACCATTTGGCCTTTTCTTTACTGCACATTCAACTTCGATGCCATCATAAAATCAGCTGAGAGGAGCTCAGGAAAAGACAGATAAAAGACTTACAATCTCATTCAATCTGTATGAGCTCACTGACTTATTCTCAGATAACTCGTTCTGCAGCCAGCAATAGAAAATGCAGCACAGAAGCAAGAAAAGGCAAACAGAGCAAATTTTTAATGAAACCCAAAATGCAATACTTATTTTTTTTTACCCCAAAATGCACGCAATTAATAAAACAAAATTTCCCCAAAGGTGGGCAACCCTCTGTAAAGAACATACAAGAAGAAGAAAATGAAAGAAAGTAAGATGTGGCAGCAGGATCCTGGTTACTCTGTAGCCAGAGAGGCGCATCCTCAAGACTATTGCATCTAATATGAGCATTTTTATCCATTGGTAAGGATGATACTAAGAATCAGCCCAGAACTATGTAATAGTGAGGAAGGACGTACCCTTCTTTTGGCACTGATGTAGTTAAAAGAGAATGCTCCCGGAGTTAGCCCTCTCTGAACTGTTGTTAGGCCAAGCTAAGGGGTTAGCTGCAGTGGTCCAGTCAGTAGAGTAGAGGGGGGAACTTAGTGCCATGACCAAGCATTGAGTGTTTATAAAGCTTGTTTCTGATATAATTCCTTGTGGGCTGTAGTACTTGTAACCAGCCACAAGATGCCACTGTCCCGGGTGCAGATGCCAGGTTGGGTCTGAAAGTAGAATTGCAGACAGTGATGGGGTTAATGGTTGTGATGACAGCCCACATTGGGTGGGCAGGTTAGGAAACCTGTGGTGAGTTTTCCAGAACAAGTCAGAAAGAGTTATGACAGTGAACCGTACGGGCTGCCTGAGTATATGGTGGCTGCTAGGGTAGACAGGAGCTCCGTACCCTCAAACAGTGGGATCACCAGTGTGAAGATCTCCCTACGCAAGAGTCCTGTTAGCCGGCCGGAGAAATTCAACGGAGGTATTGAGGACCCGGGGCACTTTCAGTCTGCAGGCAGCAGAGGAAGATAGGACTCCAGGCTAAGACATGGGGGAGATATAGGATCCGGATACACTGTTGATATTGAAGAAGATTCTCTTGGGCTAGAGATTAGAGTCACAAAGATGCTTCACTTAAAGAGGGAACCAGGGCTGAAGATGTTGCCAGCGCCTGTGAGGGAGATGATAACCTGTTGGGCCTTATCCATTATATCTGCCTGTAAATATTGTACATATTCCTCTTCCCCAAGTAAAGTCCAAGTTATGGTTAACAACCTCGTGTCCTCTGAATTTATTGCTGCCCTGGTCCCAGAAGAGAAATGCCTGGAGACAGCCGCGATCGGATGGTCTGAAGTAAGTGGGGAGTACCACATTCACAGCCACACATCAGAGGGAGGACACGTATTGTCTGTAGGGTGCCGGAGCGAGCAGGGGCTACAGCTGAAGAGAGCTGGGACCACAATCTCAAACATTACTGTTAGTAACACACTACGCCGTCAAGGATTAAAATCCTGCAGGACACACGTCAGCACATGTCCAGGCCCGTTCGCCAATGACCATCTGGATGATCCAGAGGAGGCATGGGAGAAGAAAATGTGGTCAGATGAGACCAAAATAGAACTTTTTGGTTTCAACTCCCCTCGCCGTGTTTGGAGGAAGAAGAAGGATGTGAATACAACCCCAAGAACAATGTCCCATCCGTGAAGCATGGTGGGGGAAACATCATACTTTGGGGGTGCTTGTCTGCAAAGGAGACAGGACAACTGCACCTATTGAAGGAAGGATGGATGGGGTCATGTATTGTGAGATTTTGGCCAACAACCTCCTTCCCTCAGTAAGAGCATTGAACATGGGTCGTGGCTGGGTCTTCCAGATTGACAATGAGCTGAAACACACAGCCAGGGCAACTATGGAGTGGCTCCGTAAGAAGCACTTCAAGCTCCTGGAGTGGCCTAGCCAGTCTCCAGACCTGAACCCAATAGAAACTCTTTGGAGGAAGCTGAAACTCAATGTTACCCAGTGACAACCCCGAAACCTGAAAGATCTGGAGAAGATCTGTATGGAGGAGTGGGCCAAAATCCCTGCTGCAGTGTGTGCAAACCTGGTCAAGAACTAGAGGAAAAGTCTGACCTCTCTAATTGCAAACAAAAGTTTCTGTACCAAATATAAAGTTCTGTTTTTCTATTGTATCAAATACTTATTTCATGCAATAAAATGCAAATTAATTATGTAAAAATCATACAAAGTGATTTTCTGGATTTTATTTTTAGATTCTGTCTCTCACAGGTGAAGTGACCTACGATAAAAATGACAGACCTCTCCATTCTTTATCAACTTGCAAGATCATCGGCAGTGTATCAAATACTTATTTTCCCCACTGTGTAAAAGTTTGGACACACCTTCTCATTTAAAGATTTTTCTGTATTTTCATGACTATGAAAATTGTACATTCACACTGAAGGCATCAAAACTATGAATTAACACATGTGGAATTATATACTTAACAAAAAAGTGTGAAACAACTGAAAATATGTCTTATATTCTAGGTTCTTCAAAGTAGCCACCTTTTGCTTTGATGACTGCTATGCACACTCTTGCCATTCTCTTGATGAGCATCAAGAGGTAGTCACCGGAAATGGTCTTCCAACAATCTTGAAGGAGTTCCCAGAGATGCTTAGCACTTGTTGGCCCTTTTGCCTTCAATCTGCGGTCCAGCTCACCCCAAACCATCTCGATTGGGTTCAGGTCTGGTGACTGTGGAGGCCAGGTCATCTGGCGTAGCACCCCATCACTCTCCTTCTTGGTCAAATAGCCCTTACACAGCCTGGAGGTGTGTTTGGGGTCATTATCCTGTTGAAAAATAAATGATGGTCCAACTAAACGCAAACCGGATGGAATAGCATGCCGCTGCAAGATGCTGTGGTAGCCATGCTGGTTCAGTATGCCTTCAATTTTGAATAAATCCTAAACAGTGTCACCAGCAAAGCACCCCCACACCATCACACCTCCTCCTCCATGCTTCACGGTGGGAACCAGGCATGTAGAGTCCATCCGTTCACCTTTTCTGCGTCGCACAAAGACACGGTGGTTGGAACCAAAGATCTCAAATTTGGACTCATCAGACCAAAGCACAGATTTCCAATGGTCTAATGTCCGTTCCTTGTGTTCTTTAGTCCAAAGAAGTCTCTTCTGCTTGCTGCCTGTCCTTAGCAGTGGTTTCCTAGCAGCTATTTTACCATGAAGGCCTGCTGCACAAAGTCTCCTCTTAACAGTTGTTGTAGAGATGTGTCTGTGACGCCCAGCTGCGCTTGGTATCACAGATCCTAGAAGTGTGCATGGAAGGATTCCTCCACAAGAGGCCCCCACAGCATACACACACCTCCACCTTCCACCTCAGACCACCAGAGGGAGCCGTTAGGGATATAAATAGGGAAGGTGGAGCTAGGCAGTCAGTGAGTCTGGAGTTCACAGTGAATGATTCAGCAGTTCCTCTGAAGAGTTCCTGCAGTAAAGAAGCCTATGAGAGGTCAGTCTGCAGTGGAGCTCAGTCTAGTCTAGGGAACTCAGTTAATAGTTCAGCAGTGGAGCACGAGGTTCCTGTTAGCTAGATTCAGGGAGCTCAGTTAGAGCTTAAGTTGTGTCGGCGCCATAAGATCGGTGAAGCGCGGCAAGCTGCAGCTAGTGTGTATAGCCTAGTGAGGGCCCCGAGTAGGCCGAAGGCGAGTGGAGAGTTAGTAACATAGGGGGCAGAGGAGCTTAACCAGGTCACCCCAAAGAATTTACCGGACACCGGGTCCGAGCTTACCGGGATCTCCAAGACCCAGTAAGGCATAACCGGAATCCCTGGAGAACTACAGGACCCAGGATCACCAGAAAGCTGATACATACCAGAGCCAGGAGACACATAGGCCCCGCAAGCTGGGAGCGTGTACTCCAAGGCCCTACCACAAGGTCAGCCGCTGCAGGACAGAGACATAGTTAGGCCTAGCTCCAGGCAGGTCAGAAACTTACTTCGCAAAGGCCAGAAACAGGAGGCCCTACACCGCTCATTGGGGAGGATCCTGAAATGCACCCTTCACCCTACAGTGCTCCGGGATGTGCCTGAATTTCCACCAGTAAAAGGTACTAAAGAGAACTGTGTGTTTGCCTGTGTTTCCGTAGGCCCGGCTGGGTCTCCCCTGTCCTGCATCCCCCCTTCATACGCTGCCCTGAGGCCAAGCTCCACCTGTGGGGAGCTGTACCATCAAGCTGCATTATCACCGGCCTCAGTGGACTGCCGCAGCGCTGGTGATTCTCACCAGAAACCACAGGTGGCGTCAGGAAGTTTGACATTTAATTTTCCCCTTTTTAAGAGAGACCCCAGGGTACGGGCCCGGGAGCCGACCACCTCGACTTCCCCCAAGACCAGGCATTAAGGCCCGGGCGCCGAGTAGTCCCCATCCCCTAGGTGCCACATCTCTCTAACTGGCGTCACGAACAGGATCCCGTGCACGCTGCAACGACGGAGTGTTATGCCCGTTGCCACCGGGTACTGTGCGCCTTTAATCAAAAGAACTGTGTGTTTTGACTGTGGTGAAGATTGCCGCCATAGTTGGGCCACCGAGCGGGAAGAAGGGTGTAACCGCGGGAAACTGAGGGGCGTACCTGCAAAAGCGCGCGAAGCCCCGGACACGCCCCACGCCTCGACGTCAAACCAGGAAGCGCCAGGTCCTGGAAGGAGCCCCGGTGAGCACTCTGACGTAGGACGCAAGTGACGCAAGGTCCTGAAGAAGACCGTCACCTACGGAGCTGCGGCCTACAGGAAGGAAAGGAAGGTAGGCCACGGTTCACTAGGGGGGCGCCTGAATGTCCGAGGAACAGCACAGCGCCTGAGCACCGGTTCACCACCCTGATGTTCAACCTGCGCTCGGCCCCGAGCAGGCCGAAGCGGCCACCCCGTCAGCAGGACCGGTAACCCCTGTCATACCCATGGCCCTGAATGTCCACAAGGTGGGGGAGGAGAGAAAACCCCCGTCATCTACAGCTGATGACCCGGCTGGGCCAGCCTATCATGGACAGGTGCTTCCCCGGAAGGAGCACCATTATTGAACTGCTGAAAATGTTTTATATGTTTATAATGATTTTGTTATGCAACGTTTAAGCTTGGTACCTCCCATAAAGGGAAGATTGTTATTGTTCGTGTTTATTATTGTTGTTTCCAAAATGTACTTCAGCCCGGGAGTGCTGAGCTTTGCTAGGGGGGAATGTGACGCCCAGCTGCGCTTGGTATCACAGATCCTAGAAGTGTGCATGGAAGGATTCCTCCACAAGAGGCCCCCACAGCATACACACACCTCCACCTTCCACCTCACACCACCAGAGGGAGCCCGTTAGGGATATAAATAGGGAAGGTGGAGCTAGGCAGTCAGTGAGTCTGGAGTTCACCGTGAATGATTCAGCAGTTCCTCTGAAGAGTTCCTGCAGTAAAGAAGCCTATGAGAGGTCAGTCTGCAGTGGAGCTCAGTCTAGTCTAGGGAACTCAGTTAATAGTTCAGCAGTGGAGCACGAGGCTCCTGCTAGCTAGATTCAGGGAGCTCAGTTAGAGCTTAAGGTGTGCTGGCGCCATAAGATCGGTGAAGCGCGGCAAGCTGCCGCTAGTGTGTATAGCCTAGTGAGGGCCCCGAGTAGGCCGAAGGCGAGTGGAGAGTTAGTAACATAGGGGGCAGAGGAGCTTAACCAGCTCACCCCAAAGAATTTACCAGACACCAGGTCCGAGCTTACCGGGATCTCCAAAACCCAGTAAGGCATAACCAGAATCCCTGGAGAACTACAGGACCCAGGATCACCAGAAAGCTGATACGTACCAGAGCCAGGAGACACATAGACCCCGCAAGCTGGGAGCGTGTACTCCAAGAGAAGGCCCTACCACAAGGTCAGCCGCTGCAGGACAGATACATAGTTAGGCCTAGCTCCAGGCAGGTCAGGAACTTACTTCGCAAAGGCAAGAAACAGGAGGCCCTACACCAGCTCATTGGGGAAGATCCTGAAATGCACCCTTCACCCTACAGTGCTCCGGGATGTGCCTGAATTTCCACCAGTAAAAGGTACTGAAGAGAACTGTGTGTTTGCCTGTCTTTCCGTAGGCCCAGCTGGGTCTCCCCTGTCCTGCATCCCCCCTTCATACGCTGCCCTGAGGCCAAGCTCCACCTGTGGGGAGCTGTACCATCAAGCTGCATTATCACTGGCCTCAGTGGACTGCCGCAGCGCTGGTGATTCTCACCAGAAACCACAGGTGGCGTCAGGAAGTTTGACATTTAATTTTCCCCTTTTTAAGAGAGACCCCAGGGTACGGGCCCGGGAGCCGACCACCTCGACTTCCCCCAAGACCAGGCATTAAGGCCCGGGCGCCGAGTAGTCCCCATCCCCTAGGTGCCACATCTCTCTAACTGGCGTCACGAACAGGATCCCGTGCACGCTGCAACGACGGAGTGTTATGCCCGTTGCCACCGGGTACTGTGCGCCTTTAATCAAAAGAACTGTGTGTTTTGACTGTGGTGAAGATTGCCGCCATAGTTGGGCCACCGAGCGGGAAGAAGGGTGTAACCGCGGGAAACTGAGGGGCGTACCTGCAAAAGCGCGCGAAGCCCCGGACACGCCCCACGCCTCGACGTCAAACCAGGAAGCGCCAGGTCCTGGAAGGAGCCCCGGTGAGCACTCTGACGTAGGACGCAAGTGACGCAAGGTCCTGAAGAAGACCGTCACCTACGGAGCTGCGGCCTACAGGAAGGAAAGGAAGGTAGGCCACGGTTCGCTAGGGGGGCGCCTGAATGTCCGAGGAACAGCACAGCGCCTGAGCACCGGTTCACCACCCTGATGTTCAACCTGAGCTCGGCCCCGAGCAGGCCGAAGCGGCCACCCCGTCAGCAGGACCAGTAACCCCTGTCATACCCATGGCCCTGAATGTCCACAAGGTGGGGGAGGAGAGAAAACCCCCGTCATCTACAGCTGATGACCCGGCTGGGCCAGCCTATCATGGACAGGTGCTTCCCCGGAAGGAGCACCATTATTGAACTGCTGAAAATGTTTTATATGTTTATAATGATTTTGTTATGCAACGTTTAAGCTTGGTACCTCCCATAAAGGGAAGATTGTTATTGTTCATGTTTATTATTGTTGTTTCCAAAATGTACTTCAGCCCGGGAGTGCTGAGCTTTGCTAGGGGGGAATGTGACGCCCAGCTGCGCTTGGTATCACAGATCCTAGAAGTGTGCATGGAAGGATTCCTCCACAAGAGGCCCCCACAGCATACACACACCTCCACCTTCCACCTCACACCACCAGAGGGAGCCCGTTAGGGATATAAATAGGGAAGGTGGAGCTAGGCAGTCAGTGAGTCTGGAGTTCACCGTGAATGATTCAGCAGTTCCTCTGAAGAGTTCCTGCAGTAAAGAAGCCTATGAGAGGTCAGTCTGCAGTGGAGCTCAGTCTAGTCTAGGGAACTCAGTTAATAGTTCAGCAGTGGAGCACGAGGCTCCTGCTAGCTAGATTCAGGGAGCTCAGTTAGAGCTTAAGGTGTGCTGGCGCCATAAGATCGGTGAAGCGCGGCAAGCTGCCGCTAGTGTGTATAGCCTAGTGAGGGCCCCGAGTAGGCCGAAGGCGAGTGGAGAGTTAGTAACATAGGGGGCAGAGGAGCTTAACCAGCTCACCCCAAAGAATTTACCAGACACCAGGTCCGAGCTTACCGGGATCTCCAAAACCCAGTAAGGCATAACCGGAATCCCTGGAGAACTACAGGACCCAGGATCACCAGAAAGCTGATACGTACCAGAGCCAGGAGACACATAGACCCCGCAAGCTGGGAGCGTGTACTCCAAGAGAAGGCCCTACCACAAGGTCAGCCGCTGCAGGACAGATACATAGTTAGGCCTAGCTCCAGGCAGGTCAGGAACTTACTTCGCAAAGGCAAGAAACAGGAGGCCCTACACCAGCTCATTGGGGAAGATCCTGAAATGCACCCTTCACCCTACAGTGCTCCGGGATGTGCCTGAATTTCCACCAGTAAAAGGTACTGAAGAGAACTGTGTGTTTGCCTGTCTTTCCGTAGGCCCAGCTGGGTCTCCCCTGTCCTGCATCCGCCCTTCATACGCTGCCCTTAGGCCAAGCTCCACCTGTCGGGCGCTGTACCATCAAGCTGCATTATCACCGGCCTCAGTGGACTGCCGCAGCGCTGGTGATTCTCACCAGAAACCACAGGTGGCGTCACGAACTTTCATAAAATTAACAAATAATCCCTTTTTAAAAGCTGACCCCAGGGTACGGGCCCAGGAGCCGACCACCGCGACATCCCCAAGGTCAGGCGAAAGGCCCGGGTACCGAGTCGTCCCCATCCCCCTGGGCTAGTCATGTCTGCTGCTAGAACTCTGTGTGGCATTGACCTGGTCTCTAATCTGAGCTGCTGTTAACCTGCGATTTCTGAGGCTGGTGACTCGGATAAACTTATCCTCAGAAGCAGAGGTGACTCTTGGTCTTACTTTCCTGGGGCGCTCCTCATGTGAGCCAGTTTCTTTGTAGCGCTTGATGGTTTTTGCAACTGCACTTGGGGACACTTTCAAAGTTTTCCCAATTTTTCGCACTGACTGACCTTCATTTCTTAAAGTAATGATGGCTACTCGTTTTTCTTTACTTAGCTGCTTTTTTTCTTGCCATAATACAAATTCTAACAGTCTATTCAGGAGGACTATCAGCTGTGTATCCACCAGACTACTGCACAACACAACTGATGGTCCCAAACCCATTTATAAGGCAAGAAATCCCACTTATTAAACCTGACAGGGCACACCTGTGAAGTGAAAACCATTTCCGGTGACTACCTCTTGAAGCTCATCAAGAGAATGCCAAGAGTGTGCAAAGCAGTCATCAAAGCAAAAGGTGGCTACTTTGAAGAACCTAGAATATAAGACATATTTTCAGTTGTTTCACACTTTTTTGGTAAGTATATAATTCCACATGTGGTAATTCATAGTTTTGATGCCTTCAGTGTGAATGTACAATTTTCATAGTCATGAAAATACAGAAAAATATTTAAATGAGAAGGTGTGTCCAAACTTTTGGTCTGTACTGTATATATATATATATATATATATATATATATATATATATATATATATATATATATATATATATATATATACACGCACACATGTTTTGAATAACTGGAAGCTATTTATTTATTAATCTACTTATTGATTTATTTTACATCTATTTATTATTCATGTCCTGGAATGTCTCAATATCTGATTGTCACTTGGATTTGCGCCCGCTTTTTCTCCTCGTTCTTCTTCCTACCTTTGCACCTCAAAATTCTTGATCAATAAAATATTGTACTTTTTTCACTAATACTATTGACCTTGTTTGATAGCTTTACATGATGCAGAACATTGCATCAGCCAGAGACGCCTCAAATGACCCCACGCGCTGTTGAGCTTCCCCATAATGCCTTGCACCCATCACATCACATGATACATAGCACAATCAGTAGAAACTATTGGAGCCTGTACAAAAAGTAGAGGCAGGGAATGCAGCGGCTATTTTTAGGGTAAATTTGAATAGAGGGAGGATATAACAGCTCAGAGGTTAAACACAGAATAAAAGACACTGAATAAACATTACACATAAAATACTGAGTAAACATTACTGATAGTGTGTGACTGCAAAGTAGTGAAAAACAGCTGCCATCTGTGTGCTTATAGCGAAGTATGTAAAGGTCACTTTAAGTTTGTGCTTGCATTAAAGAGCTTGAAGGGTTGGCTACAGTCCTAGGAGACCTCCGAGTGTTACACAAATGCTTTCAAGGCAATTAGAGCCTTTGCAGTGATTGTGATTTTAAATCAAAATTTTTGGCCAAATTTGGCAAATCTGGGAAATACAAATTTTGAAAGATTCGCTCATCTCTACACACTAATTCACATGTTATTGGGTATCCAAAACGATGGTAACCTTAGAAGGCTGTTTTGGGAGTAATAGTTGTGTACACCAGCAATGGTACATGCTATTAAGCAGGAATCCATCCCAGGACAAAGAGGGTGAAACACAACACAAATCAATGCAAAATATTCAATAAAAAGAAAAATAACATTTAAAGAAGAGCAGTCACCGGGTCAGAAGGGTCCAGGTTTTGCTCTTATTTTATTCCCCATCTGAATGGAGCAGAGGTCGAGTTTGTGCGGTGCTGCTCTATTTATTCTCTATGGTACTGCGGCTGATTCCAGTCCTATAGAGAGAATTGGAGTGGCATTACACATCAGCGGCCACTGCTACATCCATACAGTCATATGAAAAAGTTTGGGCACCCCTATTAATCTTAAGCTTAATGTTTTATAAAAATTGGTGTTTTTGCAACAGCTATTTCAGTTTGATATATATAATAACTGTTGGATACAGTAATGTTTCTGCCTTGAAATGAGGTTTATTGTACTAACAGAAAATGTGCAATCCGCATTCAAACAAAATTTGACAGGTGCATAAGTATGGGCACCTCACCAGAAAAGTGATATTAATATTTAGTAGATCCTCCTTTTGCAAAAATAACAGCCTCTAGTCGCTTCCTGTAGCTTTTAATGAGTTCCTGGATCCTGGATGAAGGTATTTTTGACCATTCCTCTTTACAAAACAATTCCAGTTCAGTTAAGTTTGATGGTCGCCGAGCATGGACAGCCCTCTTCAAATGATCCCACAGATGTTCAATGATATTCAGGTCTGGGGACTGGGATGGCCATTCCAGAACATTGTAATTGTTCCTCTGCATGAATGCCTGAGTAGATTTGGAGCGGTGTTTTGGATCATTGTCTTGCTGAAAGATCCATCCCCTGCGTAACTTCAACTTTATCACTGATTCTTGAACACTATTGCCAAGAATCTGCTGATACTGAGTGGAATCCATGCGTCCCTCAACTTTAACAAGATTCCCAGTGCCGGCATTGACCACACAGCCCCAAAGCATGATGGAACCTCCACCAAATTTTACTGTGGGTAGCAAGTGTTTTTTTTGGAATGCTGTGTTTTTTTGCCACCATGCATAACGCCTTTTTGTATGACCAAACAACTCAATCTTGGTTTCATCAGTCCACAGGACCTTCTTCCAAAAAGAAATAGGCTTCTTCAAATGTGCTTTTGCATACCTCAGCCGACTCTGTTTGTGCGTACTTGCAGAAACGGCTTCTTTCGCATCACTCTCCCATACAGCTTCTCCTTGTGCAAAGTGCGTTGTATAGTTGACCGATGCACAGTGACACCATCTGCAGCAAGTTGATGCTGCAGCTCTCTGGAGGTGGTCTGAGGATTGTCCTTGACTGATCTCACCGTTCTTCTTCTCTGCCTTTCTGATGTTTTTCTTGTCCTGACACTTCTGGCCTTAACAAGAACTGTCCCTATGTTCTTCCATTTCCTTACTATGTTCCTCACAGTGGAAACTGACAGGTTAAATCTCTGAGACAGCTTTTTGTATCCTTCCCCTGAACAACTATGTTGAATAATCTTTGTTTTCAGATCATTTGACAGTTGTTTTGAGGAGCCCATGATGCCACTCTTCAGAGGAGATTCAAACAGGAGAACAACTTGCAAGTGGCCACTTTAAGTAGCTTTTCTCATGATTGCATACACCTGGCTATAAAGTTCAAAGCTCAATGAGGTTACAAAACCAAAAAAAGTGCTTTAGTAAGTCAGTAAAAAGTAGGCAGGAGTATTTAAAACAAGAAAATGATAAGGGTGCCCATACTTATGCACCGGTCAAATTTTGTTTGAATGCAGATTGCACATTTTCTGTTAGCACAATAAACCTCATTTCAAGGCAGAAACATTACTGTGTCCAACAGTTATTACATATATCAAACTGAAATAGCTGTTGCAAAAACACCAATTTTTATAAAACATTAAGCTTAAGATTAATAGGGGTGCCCAAACTTTTTCATATGACTGTATCTCCCAGTCTCACGATCAGTGGTGGTCTCAGCGGTCAAATCCCCCGAACCTACTAGTTATCACCTATTTTCTAGTAACTGGAATACCATTTTATGGACGTAGGAAAAATCCTTGGAATATCCTACAGTGAAGCCCATTAAAATACACAACCCTACAAAGCCCAGAGCGGGCCCCATACTGACTATCACGTCGTTACACCAAGGGCCCTAGAAAAATGACACCTTCATATCTGGCATCACAAAACAAATGGCACCTGGGGTCACCACTATTTAGTTTCCCTATGGAGGACCAGTATGGCACCTGAGGCAATATATGAAAGGAGTTGAACAACAACAGCATTTATCACCTATTCACAGGATAGATGGCCAATGTATGATCGCTGGGGGGTCCGAGCACTGAAGCCCCTTCTGGTAATGATAACTGGTGTCCCGAAGCAGTGGTACTGGGCATGTGCGACCACGGTTCCATTCACTCTCTATAGGAGTGCTGATCGCACATGCTCACAGGTGACTTTAGGACCCTCATTCTCATGATCGCTAGGAGTCCCGGAGGTCCCATGTCCTGTGCATGGGTGATAAATGTTGTTCATGGGACATCCTCCTGTAATAAAAACTTGAATGCAAATTGGAGCAACATTTGGGGCGACTAAACCAAGCAGGACTCTTTACCTCATGAAGGACTCTTTACCCCTAGCAGGACTCTTTACCCAATGAAGGACTCTTTACCCCAAGTAGGACTCTTTACCCCATGAAGGTCTCTTTACCCCTAGCAGGACTCTTTACCCCATGAAGGACTCTTTACCCCAAGCAGGACTCTTTACCCCATGAAGGACTCTTTACCCCATGAAGGACTCTTTACCCCAGCAGGACTTTTTACCACATGAAGGACTCTTTACCCAAGCAGGACTCTTTACCCCATGAAGGACTCTTTACCCCTTGAAGGACTCTTTACCCCAAGCAGGACTCTTTACCCCATGAAGGACTCTTTACCCCAGCAGGACTTTTTACCCCATGAAGGACTCTTTACCCATGAAGGACTCTTTACCCCATGAAGGACTCTTTACCCCATGAAGGACTCTTTACCCCAGCAGGACTTTTTAACCCATGAAAGACTCTTTACCCCAAGCAGGACTCTTTACCACAGCAGGAATTTTTACCCCATGAAGGACTCTTTACCCCAGCAGAACTTTTTACCACATGAAGGACTCTTTACCCCAGCAGGACTCTTTAACCCAGGAAGGACTCTTTACTTCCAGCAGGGCTCCTTACCCCAAGCAGGACTCTTTACCCCAGCAGGACTCTTTACCCCATGAAGGACTCTTTACCCCAGCAGGACTTTTTACCACATGAAGGACTCTTTACCCCAGCAGGACTCTTTAACCCAGGAAGGACTCTTTTCCCAAGCAGGACTCTTTACCCCATGAAGGACTCTTTACCCCAAGAAGGACTTTTTACCCCATGAAGGACTCTTTACCCCATGAAGGACTCTTTACCCCATGAAGGACCCTTTACCCCAGCAGGACTCTTTAACCCAGGAAGGACTCTTTACTCCAAGCAGGACTCTTTACCCCATGAAGGACTCTTTACCCCGGCAGGACTTTTTACCACATGAAGGACTCTTTACCCCAGCAGGACTCTTTACCACATAAAGGACTCTTTACCCCAGCAGGACTCTTTAACCCAGGAAGGACTCTTTACTCCAAGCAGGACTCCTTACCCCAAGCAGGACTCTTTACCCCAGCAGGACTCTTTACCACATGAAGGACTCTTTACCCCAGCAGGACTTTTTACCACATAAAGGACTCTTTACCCGAGCAGGACTCTTTAACCCAGGAAGGACTCTTTACCCAAGCAGGACTCTTTACCCCATGAAGGACTCTTTACCCCAAGCAGGACTCTTTACCCCAGCAGGACTTTTTAACACATGAAGGACTCTTTACCCCAGCAGGTCTTTTTACCCCATGAAGGACTCTTTACCCCAGCAGGACTTTTTACCACATGAAGGACTCTTTACCCCATAAAAGACTCTTTAACCCAGGAAGGACTCTTTACTCCAAGCAGGACTCTTTACCCCATGAAGGACTCTTTCAGGACTCTAGGGTTTTCCCGCTGATAAAGGGGTAAAGTGTTTGCGGAATGAATACAGCGCGCACCGTGGACACCGTGCATGAGACTCTCCGCTCCACAATGACATCTCGTTCTAGGTGAGCCGCCATCCATTGTCCCGTCATAATTAGACACTTTTATTCGCGGCGTCACTGAAAGCTCTTTGTCTCTTTAAAGATGCGTTTTCTGGAAAGCGTCAGCATTTGCCGGATAATCATTTTAATTGCTTCCAAACTGTCACTCAATTTTTTCTCTTTGTTCCATCAAAGAAAAGAAGGAAGACGTTCCTGCTTGTTTATGAGGAGGAGGAAAAAATGAGGCCTCCACCTGTTTCCACTTAAAACACGAAAATTGGCGATAATAGATTTGTCATTTTACTGAAATTAGCTTTTTTTTTTCAGTTAACCCTTTAACAGGTATGGCAGTGTCTTCCCACAACTGATCTTCACAGGTGGTAGGCCACCATCCAACTAAGGACAACATGCACACGGCAGGGTTCCAGTGATTGGCTGCAGTGGTCACATGCTTGTCCCTATCGGAAAAGGAAGCTTGGAGACCAGTGGGTGATGCAGTCAGCGCTGCAGGTTTTGGTAGGTAAGAATACTTTTCTTTTTTTTTTTTTTTTACACCATTTTGGGTAGTGTTTGGGAAACAACCCTATTAAAATAAGTTGTCCAATTAGGACTGATAGATGAGGCTGAGCGCTGCGCTCGGCACTCCCTCTGACAATGAATGGAGCATGTGCACCTCTGCTCCCCCATAGACGAGGCCGATCTCCAGATCACTGGGGGTCTCAAGCAGTTCTACTCCAGTGATCAGCAAGTTATCCCCTATCACATGAGATAAGGGATGACTTGTTTTTTTTTTGAGAAACCCTTAATAATAATATTAACCCTTTAATTAATGGGTCAATTAAAGGGTTTCTACCAGAGTACACCCCCGTCATTCATCACCCAGAGGAACGTGGCACTTGTCAGATTTCACATCAATCAAATAGTAAAAAAAAAGGAATCTGGAGACAAAGTGAGATTCACACCTCTTAACACCTAAGACTCCATCATTGATCTGCAGTGAAATCTCAATGTTAAATCGGTTCTAAGGACAAGATTTATTTTGAAACAGTTTAGAATGTTATGAAATAGCAAATGATTGGCTGCGGCAATCACATGTCCTCGTTAGAACATCACCATTGGAGGAGGAAGAACAAAGACCGGTGGGGGACCTGGAAGTATCGGAACTGGAGCAGAGAGGGATCGGCACCATGGATGGAACTTCCTTTGTTATTTTATAGCATTCTAAGCCCAAAATAATGGCTGGATACCTCCTCTAAGACACGGCTCCTGTCTGATGCTTGTGACCCACCTATCCAATTTACAACTGAAGATAGAAAGTTGCACGATACAAAACTGAACGCTAATGTGATGTAGTGTCCCGAAACCGGCGTCTATGAGAGGCGCAGCGAAGGCTGGAGACAGAGAAGGAAATCATCCCCAGAAGTGACCTGTCTGCTTATGTGCAGGAGGTTGAAGACTTTCCGGAGAATGTGTCATTATGGCGTACCTGTGGTTTTGGGTGATTGTTCAGAATAAGCCGCCCAGTGTGCACATATATTTCTGGCCATTCTATGACTTCTACTCTGCATTATTTAGCAGTTTTCCATTCTGCACCTTCCTTTTTCTCTGTCTCTTCCTCCGTCCAGTTCCTTCCTCCACCCCTCTCCATAGACTTCTACAGGCAGCAGGTGTAATCTGATCCCTCAGTGGGGACAGAACTGAAGACCGATTTGAGCAGTTTTGAGAATGGATGATGTGCAGGAGAGAAGAAGAGACAGATAAGATGGGAAAAAGGTATATCTTCTGGTAAGATCCGTTACAGCGTTTCTTATCTTCACTTGTGCTATTGAGTTAGGAGAAAATAAAAGTGTAGTCACTGTTTAGTAACTGGCTGGAAAAAATATACGTAAAAAAGAGAAAAATATATATTTAGCCGAATATTAGAGGGAACAAGTTAATGAGTAGTAATATTAATATAATAAGAAAAAAAAACTAATAAAAAAGCCCACCAGGTACCCAAAAGTAATAAAGTAACCAAGACGTCAGAGCGGACCCTCTAAAGTAATAGACAACCCCGGACCAGACCCCCTAAAGTGACCAAGACTTCAGACTAGTTCTCTAAAATAATAAAGACCCCAAGTCAGACTCCCTTGTATTACAGACAACAATCCAGACCCCCTTAGGTAGCAAAGACCAGAGGCCAGACCCCCTAAAGTAACAGACCCCAAACCAGACCCTCTAAAGCAATCAAGCCCTCAGACTAGACTAAACTAATGCAGACCCCAGACCAGACCAATTGTGTAACATACCAAAACCGAGATCTCCTAAAGTAACAGACCCCTAAAACCTGACCGTAGAAAGTAACCAAGACCTCAACCCTATACCATACCCCTTAAAGTGTCACTGACCCAAGATCAGACCTCCTAAAGTGTCACTGACCCAAGATCAGACCTCCTAAAGTGTCAGACTCAAGATCAGACCCCCTAAAGTGTCACTGACCCAAGATCAGACCTCATAAAGTGTCACTGACCCAAGATCAGACCTCCTAAAGTGTCAGACTCAAGATCAGACCTCCTAAAGTGTCACTGACCCAAGATCAGACCTCATAAAGTGTCAGACTCAAGATCAGACCCCCTAAAGTAACACTGACCCAAGATCAGACCCCCGAAAGTAACACTGACCCAAGATCAGACCCCTGAAAGTAACACTGACCCAAGATCAGACCTCCTAAAGTATCACTGACCCAAGATCGAACCTCTTAAAATAATAGTGGTCAAGATCAGACCCCCTAAAGTGTCACTGACCCAAGATCCAACACCCTAAAGTAACAATGACCCAATATTAGACCCCTAAAGTAACAAAGCCTCACACTGCACCCCTAAACTAATATAAATAAATACAGACCCCAGAACTCCCTAAGCTAATTAGGACCCCAGAGCAAACCCCTTTAGTAATATAAACACCAGTATAAATACAGACCCCCAGCCCCCGTAAATCAAGACCTCCCATAAAAAGTTACAGATCTAACATACAATGAGCGCCTCCTGCTTCTTTTACAACATATCTACACTTGGATTTCGTTAGTCAGGTGTCAGTCTTTACTGCAGTTTGATGTTCTATTCATCTTGAATCATTGCTGTCATGATGGAAAAGTGGGACTAATATCGCAAATCCTGTGCTGATCACCGGCTCCTAGAACCTACGAGTCCTGACAGAAAATCTCCCTAAAAACCAAAGTCCTCAATAACTGTATGAACAGAAGCTGGAGAGGCTGCAGATCCGGCTCACAGCAGCTGAGATAATGCAATGAGGATGAGGCTTCGTGCCACTGAATTCATTATATCTGGGCTGGTATCAGACATTTAATGTTAAGGAAGAGAAAGTCGTCGGATACAGAACTGAAGAGGTTTCTAGACAAGTGATCAAACTTTCACTTAGATTTGTTCCTCACTTCTCAAGTTTACACAAATTGGCTCCATCCTAGAAGGTAAGAAAGCGGCGTCTGTAGCGCCACCTATTGGAAGGAGCTACCCTGAAAGTCAGTGCACAACCTAATAATTAGCCTCACAAAAACTGGGGGTATTATCCTTTATTTATACAGTGGCTTGCAAAAGTATTCCCCCACCCCCCCCCCCCCACCCCGGCATTTTTCATGTTTTGCTACCTCACAACCTGGAATTTCACAGGTTTTTTTGAGGGTTTGCATCAGTTCATGTAGAGAACATGCCAACAACTGTGAAGATTTGGTTTTCTTTTTATTGTAAAGCAAACAACACATAGGAGAAAATAACTGAACACTTCATTGTGCATAACTATTCACCCCCCTAAAGTCAGTACTTTGTAGAGCCTCCTTTTGCGGCAATTACAGCTGCAAGTCGCTTTGGATAAGTCTTTATGAGCTTTCCAGATCTGACCACTGGGATTTTTGCCAATTCCTCAAGGCAAAACTGCTCCAGCTCCTTCAGGTTAGATGTTTCCTCTGGTGAACAGCAATCTTCACGTCTGACCACAGATTCTCCATTGGATTAAGGTCTGGGCTTTGACTCGGCCACTCCAGAACATTTACACGTTTCCCGTTAAGCCACTCGAGTGTTGCTGTAGCAGTATGCTTGGGGTCATTGTCTTGTTGGAAGGTGAACCTCCATCCCAGTCTCAAATCACTGACAGACTGAAACAGGTTTTTCTAAAGAATATTCCTGTATTTTGTACCATCCATCTTCCCCTTGAATTAGACCATTTTCATTGTCCCTACTGCTGAAAAACATCCCCACAGCATGATGCTGTCACCACCATGTTTCACTGTGGGGATGGTGTTCTTGGGGTCATGAGTAGTGTTGGTTTGGCGCCAAACATAGCGTTTATTTTGGTGGCCAAAAAGTTAAATTATGATCTCATCTGACCACAGCACCTTCCTCCATACATTTAGGAAGTCTCCCACATGTCTTTTGGCAAACTCAAAACGATCCTTACAATTTTTGTAAGTAAAAGCTATTTTCTGCCCACTCTTTCATTAAGGCCACCTCTATGGAGTGTACAGCTTATTGTGGTTGTATTGACAGATACTCCAGTCTCTGCTTGGGTACTCTGCAGTTCCTTCAGGGTCATCTTTGGTCTCTGTGCTGCCTCTCTGATTTATGTCCTCCTTGTTCAGGCTGAGAGTTTCTATTTGATGATCATGGATTTTATGGTGCTCAGGGGGTTTGGGGGTTATCCGAAATTGAGATATTTTTAAAACCCAACTCTGACTTGTACTTCTCAACAACGTTGTCCCTGACTTGTTTGGAGATCTCCTTGGTCTTCATGGTGTTGTTTGGAGTTCTCCTTGGTCTTCATGGTGTTTGGAGATCTCCTTGGTCTTCATGGTGGTATTTGGAGATCTCTTTGGTCTTCATGGTGTTGCTTGGAGATCTCCTTGGTCTTCATGGTGGTATTTGGAGATCTCCTTGGTCTTCATGATGTTGTTTGGAGATCTCCTTGGTCTTCATGATGTTGCTTGGAGATCTCCTTGGTCTTCATGGTGTTGTTTGGAGATCTCCTTGGTCTTCATGGTGTTGTTTGGAGATCTCCTTGGTCTTCATGGTGTTGTTTGGAGATCTCCTTGGTCTCCGTGGTGTTGTTTGGAGATCTCCCTGGTCTTCATGGTGTTGTTTGGAGATCTCATTGGTCTTCATGGTGTTGTTTGGAGATCTCCTTGGTCTTCATGGTGTTGTTTGGAGATATCCTTGGTCTTCATGGTGTTTGGAGATCTCCTTGGTCTTCATGGTGTTGTTTGGAGATCACCTTGGTCTTCATGGTGTTGTTTGGAGATTTCCTTGATCTTCATGGTGTTGTTTGGTTAGCGGTGCCTCTTGTTAATGGTGTTGAAGCCTCTGTGGCCTTTCAGAATAGGTAAAGTGTATATACTGACAGACACGTGACACTTAGATTGCACACAGGTGGATTTCCTGTGACTAAGCATGGGACTTATGAAGGTAACTGCTTGCACCAGAAATTTTTAGGGGCTTCGTAGCAAAAGGGGTGAATACATATGCACATGCCAATTTTTAGTTATTTGATCCCATAAATGTAATTTATGCCGATATTTTCTCACTTCACCAACATAGATTATTTAGTGCTGATGCATCACACACAAATTGGATACAAAAATGTACACACAGGTTGTAATGTAACAAAATAGGGAAAAAGCCAAGGGGGAGGGGGAATACTTTCACAAGCCACTGTAGATAGATAATAGAGATATGAGAGAGAGGACACAATGATTTGGTAAATTGGGGAAATCACAAGAAAATATCCACAAATACAAATGAGTCACTAATAAACACGTTTGTGGCATTTAAGATGAAGATGTCGGCTTAGAAAATAGTCTGGTTACATCTGCCGCTTCAGATTACATTTATTTAATATGGAATGAAACATCGGTTTTCTCATTTATCTTTGTGCTAGAGATTCTCTCATTCCAGAGAATTTTCTTTGAGACGTCTAGCAAAATGCTGAATGCACAAAGGAGAGGCCAGACTGCTATATGTACTGTAGGTAGATACAACCATACCTGTATATGAGATAGATAAAGAGATAGAAGGATATGGAGATACATAAAGAGATAGAAAAAAAACTATAGATAGATATCCTGTAGGTAGGCGACAAATGTTATAAGTAGAGCTACCACTGGTCATTAAGGGGTCAATAGAGAGGGGAAGGCTACATTTTGAGTGACAGTGACAGCCTGTACCTGCCTCACTGCTCCTTGTCTGAAATGAGAGCAATGACCTTAGCTGCACCTAAAATATCTCCCAGAGAAAAGACACAACACAATACATTGTATCCAGCATTGTCAGACACATTACGTCACATTGTATCCGGCATTGTCAGACACATTACGTTACATTGTATCCGGCATTGTCAGACACATTACGTTACATTGTATCCGGCATTGTCAGACACATTACGTTACATTGTATCCGGCATTGTCAGACACATTACGTTACATTGTATCCGGCATTGTCAGACACATTTCGTTACATTGTATCCGGCATTGTCAGACACATTATGTTACATTGTATCCGGCAGTGTCAGACACATTACGTTACATTGTATCCGGCATTGTCAGACACGTTACGTTACATTGTATCCGGCATTGTCAGACACGTTACGTTACATTGTATCCGGCATTGTCAGACACATTATGTTACATTGTATCCGGCATTGTCAGACACGTTACGTTACATTGTATCCGGCATTGTCAGACACGTTACGTTGCATTGTATCCGGCATTGTCAGACACGTTACGTTACATTGTATCCGGCATTGTCAGACATGTTACGTTACATTGTATCCGGCATTGTCAGACACGTTACGTTACATTGTATCCAGCATTGTCAGACACATTACGTTACATTGTATCCAGCATTGTCAGACACATTATGTTACATTGTATCCAGGATTGTCAGACACATTATGTTACATTGTATCCAGCATTGTCAGACACATTATGTTACATTGTATCCAGGATTGTCAGACACATTATGTTACATTGTATCCAGCATTGTCAGACACATTATGTTACATTGTATCCGGCATTGTCAGACATATTACGTTACATTGTATCCGGCATTGTCAGACACATTACGTTACATTGTATCCGGCATTGTCAGACACATTACGTTACATTGTATCCAGCATTGTCAGACACATTACGTTACATTGTATCCGGCATTGTCAGACACAATAAGTTACATTGTATCCGACATTGTCAGACACATTACGTTACATTGTATCCGGCACTGTCAACCACATTACGTTACATTGTATCCAGCATTGTCAGACACATTACGTTACATTGTATCCAGCATTGTCAGACACATTGCGTTACATTGTATCCGGCATTGTCAGACCCATTACGTTACATTGTATCCAGCATTGTCAGACACATTACGTTACATTGTATCCGGCATTGTCAGACACATTAAGTTACATTGTATCCGGCATTGTCAGACACATTACGTTACATTGTATCCGGCATTGTCAGACACATTACGTTACATTGTATCCAGGTTTGTCAGACAAATTACGTTACATTGTATCCAGCATTGTCAGACACGTTACGTTACATTGTATCCAGCATTGTCAGACACGTTACGTTACATTGTATCCAGCATTGTCAGACACATTACGTTACATTGTATCCGGCATTGTCAGACACATTATGTTACATTGTATCCGGCATTGTCAGACACATTACGTTACATTGTATCCGGCATTGTCAGACACATTACGTTACATTGTATCCAGCATTGTCAGACACGTTACGTTACATTGTATCCAGGTTTGTCAGACAAATTATGTTACATTGTATCCAGCATTGTCAGACACGTTACGTTACATTGTATCCAGCATTGTCAGACACGTTACGTTACATTGTATCCAGCATTGTCAGACACATTACGTTACATTGTATCCGGCATTGTCAAACACATTATGTTACATTGTATCCGGCATTGTCAGACACATTACGTTACATTGTATCCGGCATTGTCAGACACATTACGTTACATTGTATCCAGCATTGTCAGACACATTATGTTACATTGTATCCGGCATTGTCAGACACATTACGTTACATTGTATCCAGCATTGTCAGACACATTACGTTACATTGTATCCAGCATTGTCAGACACATTATGTTACATTGTATCCGGCATTGTCAGACACATTACGTTACATTGTATCCAGCATTGTCAGACACATTACGTTACATTGTATCCAGCATTGTCAGACACGATACGTTACATTGTATCCGGCATTGTCAGACATATTCTATCACACTGTATCCGGGCCTGCTGCCTTTATGCCATTAGTTTTCTTATTCTTGCTATTCCTCCGCTATTATCAGAGTAAACTGTTTTTTTTTTCTGGGAAATATAATAAACCTCGTCTCCTTTTTGTGTTCACATGGAGATTTAGCGTTACTCGGTGCGGTCGTATCTGCGTACAGGTGTTTTATCCATTCCCATACGTTCTGGCCGTATAAATACTGCCGCCAAGTGTATACAGCTTTGTCCTCTATGTGTTTATGCTTCACTATTTGTTCGGAGCCATTAAACGTTATGAGACTTTTTTTTTTTTTTCCCTGCACATTGAAATATTTCCCCTTGAAAAAGATCGATTAATAATGAGGCGAGATCCTTATGATTTGGCTGGATGTGGCGGTTTAATAGGTATCTTCATTATTTCGGAGATTATATGCTGTGATCTAGTCCTCATCGGCGGCGCGTCTCCGGCGCTTCATCTCTTCCTCCCGTTCTGTCATTATTTCATGTGTCTGACGAGGATTCTGCTCTTTGTAATTGACAGCAGCTGTTGTCCCGGCCCCTCATCAGTGCGGCACATCGCATACAGCCATCTGCAGCCTGGGCCACTTGGCCGGCAATCCTGCGCTGGGTAAGTAATTGCGTTGCTCTGCGGTCATAAAGCCGTGCCATCTTGCAGTAATTATGCTGTTTGTTGCACGGCTTTACTACTCCGTCTACTGTATCATTCGCGGAGTTCAGCTGCGAGGCACAGCTAAAATATGCATGGAGTAGTCAATAATATTTACAGGTATCTAAAGGGGTGTATCGTAAAAATGTGCGCTCAGCTGTGATGTCTGCATCTCAATGGCTCTGCTCGGCTCCGTACGTGGCGCCTTCTCGGCTCAGGCTTTTCTCATTGCTCGGCTGACACCCAGCGCTGAATTTCTAAAATGTAGGAAACTTCACGCTGTGTCGGGTCACACATCGATCTGCTAATTATAATGCAGAGGACACGACCGGCCTGGAGCACCGGGGCTCGAGGAACTCATGAAATGTGGCCAGTGTCCGACTGAAAAACATTGGGCCCACCAGAGGATTTGATTCTGAGGGCCCACCTTTCTCCCCCACTCAAGAACCCCATAGCAGCTGCAAGGTTTGCACTATGAACTCTCCTGGAGGAGAAGCCAGGGCCCACCGGAGGATCCTCCAGTTCTCTGGTGGGCCAGTCCAACCCTGGATGTGGTGCTTATTGGATTATTGGATGCCGGCTGTTGCACAGATTAATGGGGACTAATAATGAGGGATTAATGGAGGTTTATATATTGAAGACCTATTGTTAGGATACGTCATCAATATCAGACCAGAGGGGGTTCCAATATTCGGCACCCCCACAGATCATCTGTTTGTAGCTCCCATGGCAGCCGGTTGTGCACAGTATATGCGGCACCTCCGTTCTCGGCTGCTGCGGCTCAGCTCTTATTGAAGTGAATGGGAGCAGAGCAGAGATGAGGGAATCGATCCGTAGGACCCAGGATCAGCGGCCATATCAGCATTCTGGACAGGAGCTCTGTAGACTTATTTCCACGTGTCGGCTTTCCTGATTACGGTCAAGGTCATGAATATGACAAACCTCAATGATCACTTTGCACCAGACCTAAAAATTAGATGACGCGCTGGGGATTTCAGGAGGAAGGAGGCAGTTTGCAGAACTCCTCTCCAGGGACCACAGAAATCAGAGATCAAGGTCCTGCAAATGTATTTGGTCATCTTGAGAGCTGAGCTGCAGTAGCTGATAATGGCCACTACAAAGCACCCTGCACCGGCTCCGCACACCGTGTACATCCGGCCTGTAGCTGCAAACAGCCGATCGCTGGGTGCTCTGGGGGTCCGAACTCCATGATTTATTATTGAGCACATATCTTGAGAAAACACTATGAATATATAAGTCCTGGAAACCAATGTTAACAAAGTAGCATGCTATTAGATGATGGGCGGCAGCGATAAGGGTAAGTTGATACATTGTTGCACACAGTACGAAACTATGTAAGTATGTTATCGATCAGAGTGAAAAACAAGACACGAATGACACCTGAACTGGTGAATCAGCGATAGGAAATGATGGACAGCGGCAGGCAGAGACTTAAAGGGGTTGTCAACTACATTGATATTGATGACTGTTCCTGCAGACAGGACATCAATATCCGATTGGGGAGTGGGGGTATCACGGTTACCCTATAGATCCGCTGTTATCAGCTCAGGCGGAGGTGGGATGTAAATGGTGCACAGCTCCGAACACTTCACCATTACCAAGAACTTTAACTTGGCTCCTATTTAAATGACTGATGCAGGCGCGGCATCTGATAAGGTAGTGTGAACAGGGGTCTGCCGGGACATGAGCGCTCATCTTGCCATCACCCCCATCATCCTACTTTTCCTATCACTCCCGTTATTCCTATATCCATTTCTGAAGCGTCTTAGGGTCTGTGGTTTTTTATCCTCTAATCACATTTGTATTAGGGGCTCTTTCTCTTTCTCACACTCTTCTGAATTTCATTGGTCAATAAGTGCCATTAACGCCCCAAAATTTGGGGCAAGTACATCCTAAAGTTTTCTGAAATACAAATCAATGGAGATAAGACTGGAGTCTGGTTGGTGTTCAGCACCAAGATGTGGACGGCTCCTCTCCTTCACTAGAAGTCATCTAGCAATCGACTGTCCAGCAGCTCCGCTCATCTCAAAGACAAGGGACAGAAAATGGGAACCATTACGAACAATTTTACAACCAATACTTGCTGCAATAAATAAAAACAAACATGTTTTTTGTACACAGCTTACGTGCAGACCAATGTGATGCTCCAGGGTTACAGACAGCACAACAGATAACCTACAGAACTTGTGAGGAGTCTAATCCCCTTGCAACTGTGGTCGGCGCAGGGTATGACACAACAGATTATTTATCCCTCAGATTTCTGAGCTGCATAGAAATCACAGGTTACACATCTATGTCACTATGGTGGTGGAAGGAAGGAGGAACGTAAGGCACTCACTGGGAGAAGGCCAAGCATGCTCTACAGGGAATGCCCACCAAGCACAAAACCTGCAGCTTCATAAGCAGACCCACATACAGGTTCATGCCAGAGTCCCCAGCACAGCTTGTCTGTAGCACCACTGTGCTGGGGGGGGGGGGGGTCACAGCTGCATCATTCCTAGGATCTGTGGGGGTCCAGGCAGATGGACCACCATCAATCAGTAGTTGATATGCCACTTGCTATAGTGGGAAAGTCCTTCTATGCAACGGCTCATCTCACCTGTGCTCTGGGTCTGTCATATTCTGAGCCAAGAGGTTGGAGATGAGCAGCTCTGAAAACAGAATTTCCTGATACTCTCACTGGAGATGTTAATATTATAATGTGTCTATATGTCACCATTCGGTGGTCTGAATGTGAGCTGAAACCTGTCAAGAGCTTTGCTACTAAGTCTTATTAATTAGAGATGAACTAATTAATTTAAGGCAAATTGAATCCGCCTAGAATTTTTTATACAAATTCACAAAAATGGTGGCAGGATGGATTCAAAAGATCTGGTAAGGGGTTAATAAATGACAAAAAAAAAGAATAGAAAAAAAAATAATACTCACCGGGCCCTCACCTGTTTTCTTCGGTTACCAGCATAGTCATGAGGGTCTCCTGGAGCCTGGAATCTTTGGGGTCTCCAGCGCTGACAAAGTATTATTACATTACAATCTAGTCAGCGTTGAAAAACGTTGAAGATGTAGACCCCACCGGTGACTGGACCGAAGATGAGGAGCGGAGAGGGGCTGCATGGCGGAACCAAGGGGGGGGTCTCCCGGCTAATTTCGAGTCAACTGCCGAATTAGAATTTTTGCAAATTCGCAGACAGTTACGGATTGTGTTAAGACTCATCCAGAACTTGGATATCTAGAAACTGAAATTCTAAGACAAAAGTGAAAAAAAAATTTCTGCCTCCCCCGAGATGAAATCAACGAGAAATACATATATTTGTTTTTATTCTGTGTACAGAAGCGGACGCTGAACAAATAACAGAATAAATCCAATAATAATAAGGTCGGAGATGTGGACATAAAACAAATAGACTTTCCATTGTATCAATATAGACTCTGCTTGCAAGACTGATCTTGTCGCTGTCTAAATAGACATTTTAATTTAGAGAAGAGACATTTTCCAAAATTATCAACTTTAAAGTCACCATTATTGTCTTTTTTATTTGCTTTTGAAACCAAATTTTTGAGTGACGGATTCGCGTTTCCATGGCGATATAATTATAAGTGATACTGTAAAATCATAAAGATTTGCAAAATAAAGACGGTAATAAGCGCAAAGTGCTTAACTAAAACTACGGGGGGGGGGGTGAGAGTGAATTACGAGCTGATGAAGTGTATATTGTAAGGAAACCGGTATGTACAGGCGGAATAACATCAGTAATTAGCGAATGTGACGAGCTGTCAAGTAACATGAGAAGTGTCACATCCTGGACAGGGAGGCGCTTCCTCCACTTCTCTGGCGTCACGTCCTGTATGGGGAGGTGACGTTGTGTCTACGGATGCCTTCCCGGAGCAGCGGACAGCCGGCAGGCATTGTGCACCTGTCCTACCCATTGGAATAGCTGTCAATACCTGCCGGCTGTGCACGCGGCCGACACCTGACAAAGCCGAATCAGCACCGCTGGCTTCCTGATTCAGGAGTGAGCACCACCTGAGAAAGCCGGCAAAGGTCTCAACTTGCAATTAAACTACTGATCTCGAAGCACTCCAAACAAGTCTTAAAGGGGTTATCCAATATAAAAAACTCCACTGTAAAATACCCTATTAGGAATATTTGAGTTAAAGGGGTTTTCTCAATTTCTTAACTGGGTAAAAATAAGCGACTTTGCAATTTACTTATTAAAAAAATTGTTTGTTCTGGAGATCAGAGGTATTTCTTATTTTATAGTTTTTTGCTCATTACCTCGGTTACTGGCCACCTCTGCAGTCTGGGTGGCTGGTTTCCTAGACAAGGAGTGCGCATGGGCTTGACAGCTGTTTGCTGTACAGCATGTTAGCGCTGCTCTGAAGCTGGCTGGATCTTCATACACTTGTGGATGCTGCAGAGGCAAAACAGCTTCTGCTTTCAGCATGTGTGTTACGCACCATTCTCAGATCCAGGCTTTGCTTCCTTCACCCCAATCGGCTAAACTCTGTTGTGTTCCACGTCGGGTTTTGCAGATGGCCCGGTGTGCACCCATGTGATCACCTTCCTGGGCCTATATAAGGCTCACCAAGATTCACACCTGTGTCTTGGTATTAAGACTTCTAGATTGTCTGTTCACAGTTCCCTGTCTGTGGTCTCCAGAACGCCTCTTGGCTGCCTGCGGCTTCCAGTCTCTCAGTTACCTATGTGCCTATGGCTTCCAGTACCTCAGATACCTGTCTGTGATCTCCAGGACATCTTCTGGCCACCTGCAGCTGACTCGCCCCCACGGCAATGGGGTACTCGGCGTCCGGGCCTATGGATGCCGGTGGGGGATATCACGGTGGCTGGCCCGGTCCGTCGCCCAGGGCGGTCACCAAAAAGGGGAATATTATTTATAGGGGATTTGTAAAGTGTTTGTGACGCCACCTGTGGAATGCGGCCAAAGGGTGCCGCCGCTGCGGAGCAGTCCTCTGGAGCTGATGTTACTGCAGCAGGGATGGTATGGCTCTCCACAGGAAGAGCTAGCTCCAGGGCAGTGTAGGTGATGGTTGCGCTGGGCGTTGTAGTGCAGGGGGGGGAGATGGCGCAGATGAAAGAATGGACGGAGGCAGTACGGTGCAGTCATCCGAGTCTTTACTCACAGTTCTTATGACAGTTCCACTGGTGCACTGTACGGGTGCCAGCCTCCCCACGTCGCGCTGTGTTCCCCAAACCGGGGGTTCAGCTCTTCCTCAGACAAATTAGGAGTACCTGATGGAACCCCGCTTTCTTGTGTTCCTTGCTAGACTGTCTTCACGCTGGGTTTTCTCCCTCCTGCCCTGCGCTTCCCCACTCTGAGTCCCGTTCGGGTGCTCTGAAGTCCCTCCTGTCTTACTGGAGTTCCCAGACCTGCTTGACCCTCGCGGAGATTAGAATGAGGCTTTTGGCAACTGACTATATAAGCCAGAAGCCTCCGGTTTTTCCAGCCGAGACTTGGAGTTACACGACTGGTCCAGGGGCCGGTCCCCTTCTTGCGGCCTACGATCCCTCTGTCTTCTGACAGATTCGGGGCGTACGGGTGCCGTCCCGCACTCGCCGTACACCCTGGGATCCCTTTACTAGAACAGAGCCTACTCCTCTGCTCCCCTCCTGGGCCTCTAGCACTGGGCCCCAACTTGTGGAGCAGAACTCCTAAAGAGAATCTGCTCCCAGACTGACTTCTCTCACTGACTTAACTCCACTGCCACCCTAAGATTGCTTCCCATTTTATACCTCCTTCAAGGGTGCTCCCCTAAACTGCTTCCTCCACCCACACCCACTACTGGTTCCCCCGACCTCTGGGTTCCCCCCACTCCAGCCAGGGTCAGGGCTCAGCTCTACGCACGCATGTTGCCCCTCCAGCCGGCCTGGAGCAGTGTAGTGTTGGATGCGGGTGTTGGGGTTCCGGGCAGCACTCCCTCCTTACCTGAGAGAAGGAAACACCACACCTCTGGGTGAGGTGCAGTACCTCTGTGGCGACTGAACCCTCAGGGGCGCCACACTCCCCCCTGGTAAAACACAGCACGTCCGCAGGCTGGAACAGAGTAAACACGGTATATTAAACATGCAAATTTTTTAAGAATGCAATCGCATATAAGACAATAAAACTATTTTCCCTTTATGGGAGGCACTTCACTTAAAACGTTACAGGTCATCATAACATTATAGACATTTTTCAATAAAATTTCTGTAACAGGGTGTGACCGTAGCAGCACGAGGGACCCGTCTGCAAACCCTCAACGTAGGCGCTGGGCGTGGCTGCAGGGCATAGGTGATCCTGGTGGTGGACCACGTCTTCCGCCACGCCAAATGGGTTTTTCTTCTGAGGTCACTTACTTGTACTTATAAAACCAATAGGAAGCACCTTAAGAAGTGCCAAACTATATACAAAATAAGTTTTTGGCTGTTCATAGTCCCCAGCCTGGAGTCTGTATACCGTGATGGGTAATTATGCAAACACACTACAAGAAAAACATTATTTTGAACTTTAAATTCCTGTACCCTTACGGGTAACTTTTTACAGTTTAGTCCCACCTACTAGACTAGTAGTGGGGTCCCCGCCTGGGGTACTTAAGGTTCTTGCTGGACCCAGCCGGGTCATCAGCTATGTCCTGCGGAGGTGTGTCCTCGATCACGCGGTACACTTGTAGGGCGTACCACCCGCGTTCCCCGTGGTGCCGAGTATAAGTGACACGGTCACCGGGGTACAGATTTCGGTCGGGATGGCCCTGTTCCAGGTGGGGCTTGACATCCCGCCGATTTACAAAAATGTCTCTGTCGAACTGGGGAAGCCATTTTGCTCCGGGGATGTACGGCAGGGCCATGGGCATGACTGGAATCGCGACCCCTGCTGGTGGGGCGGCCGCTCCGGCCTGAGCAGCGCCGGGCGCGAGTTGAGCATCAGGAGCGTTAACCGGTGCTCCGGCAGCTTGCTGGTCGTCGGCCATGGTTGCGCCCCCCTGGTAAACCGTAGCCTACCTCCTTTACTTGGATCGGGTAGGCCGCAGCTCCGCAGGCAACGGTCTCCTTCCAGGACCTTGCATCTCCCTCGCGGCTGACGTCAGAGCGTGCACTTGACAACGGTCTCCTTTTAGGACCTGACTCTTCCTGGTTCGGCGTCAAGGGCGGGGCGTGTTTTAGGCTTCGTGCGCTTCCAGCGGTTACGCCTCTCCGATTCCCGCGGTTACGCCCCTCTTCTTCCCGCGCGGCGACAGGAAAATGGCGGATAATGGCGGGAAACCTCGGAAATGGCGGGAAATCTTCACCACAGTAAGTGTTACAGTCTTTTAAGGCACACAGTACCCGGTGGCAACGGGCACGGAATCCTGTTTGTGACGCCAGAAAGTTGAGTCGCCCCCAGGGCAATGGGGTACTCGGCGTCCGGGCCTATGGATGCCGGTGGGGGATATCACGGTAGCTGGCCCGGTCCGTGGCCCAGGGCGGTCACCAAAAAGGGGAATATTATTTATAGGGGATCTGTAAAGTGTTCATGACGCCACCTGTGGAATGCGGCCAAAGGGTGCCGCCGCTGCGGAGCAGTCCTCTGAAGCTGATGTTACTGCAGCAGGGATGGTATGGCTCTCCACAGGAAGAGCTAGCTCCAGGGCAGTATAGGTGATGGTTGCGCTGGGCGTTGTAGTGCAGGGGGGGGAAAGATGGCGCAGATGAAAGAATGGACGGAGGCAGTACGGTGCAGTCATCCAAGTCTTTACTCACAGTTCTTATGACAGTTCCACTGGTGCACTGTACGGGTGCCAGCCTCCCCACGTCGCGCTGCGTTCAACAGGCAGGGGTTCAGCTCTTCCTCAGGCAAATTAGGAGCACCTGACGGAACCCCGCATTCTTGTGTTCCTTGCTAGACCGTCTTCACGCTGGGTCTTCTCCCTCCTACCCTGCGCTTCCCCACTCTCAATCCCGCTCGGGTGCTCTGAAGTCCCTACTGTCTTAATGGAGTTCCCAGACCTGCTTGACCCTCGCGGAGATTAGAATGAGGAGTCCCGCACTCGCCGTACCTCCTGGGATCCCTTTTCTAGAACAGAGCCTACTCCTCTGCTCCCCTCCTGGGCCTCTAGCACTAGGCCCCAATTTGTGGAGCAGAGCTCCTAAAAAGACTCTGCTCCCAGACTGACTTCTCTCACTGACTTAACTCCACTGCCACCCTAAGATGGCTTCCCTTTTTATACCTCCTTCAAGGGTGCTCCCCTATACTGCTTCCTCCACCCACACCCACTACTGGTTCCCCCAACCTCTGGGTTCCCCCCACTCCAGCCAGGGTCAGGGCTCAGCTCTACGCATGCATGTTGCCCCTCCAGCCGGCCTGGAGCAGTGTAGTGTTGGATGCGGCTGTTGGGGTTCCGGGCAGCACTCACTCCTTACCTGAGAAAAGGAGACACCACACCTCTGGGTGAGGTGCAGTACCTCTGTGGTGACTGAACCCTCAGGGGCGCCACACAGCTTCCAGTCCCTCAGTTACCTATGTGCCTATGGCTTCCAGTACCTCTGTTACCTGTCTGCGGTCTCCAGAACGTCTCCTGGCCGCCTGCAGCTTCCAGTCCCTCAGTTATCTATGTGCCAATGTGTGACATGCAGAAGTAGTGCTGTTGCTTCAAAAGCATCCAACAATTAGAGGGGTTAATACAGGCACAGGAGACAGTGAGTGTTTTAGCAGAGCCCCAGGTGGATTGTGGGGAACTTGTTATTGTAGTCTGGCTGAAGCCGAAGAGAAAGGTGGTGTGTTATCTGGATCTGACAGAAGGCAACGGAACAGGATTCAGATCAGGAGAGAAACTAAACACAGGTCAGATAAACTCCCTGAACTAACAATGCAGAGTATTATCGGGCAGGAAGATAAGGACTGTAAGGAATTGTGTCACAGGGATCATCGCCCTCATCAAACCCTCCCCCCCTCCATCTCCATGCAGGATGAAGAATGCTGTGTACTATTGTGTCCTTGTGAAGGAAAAGCATGTTGTTGTGAATGCATAGAAGTGTGCTGCTAAGAGATCTAATCTATGCTGAATTATGCTACTGAAGAGACTGTAATACTGTGCCTTGTGAAGAAACTACTATATTGTTACTGGAGCGGGTTGCTCAAGAAACTCAGACTGTACTGTAATGAAGATTGTTGCTGTAATATCCCTGAATTGCACTGGTCGTGCTTCAGATTAAATTCCACTGTTAAACTGTTGAAAAAGACTCTTGTCAGATGTGTCTGGTCAGCAATTAAATCTATCGTGTGCCTGAGAGAAGCTGCAGCCTATGGTCGCCCTGAGTAACGGTTCCCCCAGGATTCCAAAGAATTCATGAAACCCGTCTCGCCCTATCTGAACCTAGCGGCGTGCGTGTAACATATGGCTCCAGTACATCTGCTACCTATCTGCTGTACCTTAGCTACCTGTCAGTGGTCTCCAGGACGTTTCCTGGCTGCCTGCAGCTTCCAGTCCCTCAGTTACCTATGTGCCTATGGCTTTCAGTACCTCAGATACCTGTCTGAGGTCTCCAGGACGTGTCCTGGCTGCCCGCGGGGCTTCCAGTCCAGTCCAGAGAGGTGCTGTCCTGAAGAAAGAAGATCAGACAACCCCTTCAACAGATTGTTTACTGATATGGGGCCCTAGTCTATTACTAAAAAAGGAGAACAGCCTCTCCCTGTCTCTGGAGGACTCAGCACCCTGGGAATCCTGTAATTCTTCATTTCCCCTGTGATGGCACTGCAAGGCAATTGAACACTTGCAGCCAGGATGATCTCTGGGGATCTCAGCAATGTAACACTCAAGGAACCTGTATACCAAAATGGAACTGTGTAAGCAGAAAACCTCTTTATGGTACCTTTGTGGAACCGAGCAGGTGGATTTTGGAGATACTGAGGTGATGAGCGTTCCCCTGTGGGTATTGATTGAGTTTACGGTTCAGAGACCCGTTTACTGTTTGCCCGACATTCACAGCAGCCATGATGGGTCACATAGATCCATTTTCTGATGGATCCATTGCCTTATAATGGGGTCCAACAGGTTTCTGTTCAGGTTCTGGTATATTTAGAGTAGCAGAAACAAAACTGAGGAAAACAAGCTGACGTCACCTGATCCATAGGTAACTGGTATTTAACCCTCTTCCCAATTTAATTTTTGGTCGACAAAGTCAATCTACACTCAATGGCCCAACTCTACCAATTCCTCTAATTCTCTTCTTATCCTCCATGGCATAACGCTTCTCCTTTAGAAGATATAAAGGGCAGACAATGCTCTCTGGGAAATAAAGATATGCAAATTAGCTTCTCCTTAGAAGAAAAAAGCCGGCTCTCTACTGCCACCTATAGGAAGCAGACACCAATGCTGATTCTATGTATATGGCGAGACTCAAGGAGTGTTCCAAGAATTGACAGTTATCCCCGATCCATAGGACAGGAGATGATTTACTGATCGTTATCTGCTGGACCCCTAGGAAATGGGGCTCCGCAGAACTTCATCTTGAATGGGGCAGATGTGCATTATTTACATCGCTCATTGTCTATGAGACCGCTGGAGGAAGACGAGTACAGCGCTCCGCTATTTCCGGCAGTTCCACAGACAATGAATGGTGGAGACATTGAGCTCCATTCAGGACCATTCTCAAAATCCTTGGCCCCATACTCGGGATTGGAGGAAGCAGCGGTTGGACTCTAAGCAATCAGTGATTTACCTCCTGTCCTAGGTTTAGTGATAACTTTCAGTTCCGGTAATATCTATTTAAAGGGAACCTATCATGTCCTCAAATACCTGCAGATATAGGGTTATTCTGCAGGTAAATGTGTGTCACCCTGGCCTGGATGCCACAAAATGTATTAAAGCTGTGTCTGAGAGCAAGGGGGAGGTTCTCTAGTCAGGGGAACATTAGCATGCAATGCCTCCTGTCTCAGGCCAGTAGGGGGAGCAGGCTGCCCCTATAAAAGCTGGTACTGGGGGCAGGGTTAGAGAGGACTTGATGGCCTGTCTCAGCACTGAGACTTGTCCCAGAGCAGAGCAGGGACAGACAGTTGCACTGCACCTAAGAGGAAGTGTGGCAGGAGGAGAGCCACAAGCCAGAGACAAGAGGCGAAGAGAGCCTGTCTTGGCAGATAAGAGACTGACTTTACCAGACTTTGGTGTCTGAGGCTGGGAGGATTCTACATCCTCCAGCAAAGAACCAGTCCGCAAGGGACTGTATATTCCTTGGCCTAAGAAGCCTGGAGGCCCTGCCACAACCGAAGGGACCAGCAAAGCCGTACAAGGCTGGGAGCAGAAAGGAACCCACGTCGCAGGCCATACAGGCGAGAATACACAGAAAGCTCGGAAACGTGGGCTGTTACCCTATAACGAGGAGATAGCCAGAAGGAGCACAGAAAGCACGGTAGGCCTACACCCTCACCCTGACCAGGGCCAATTTCCCCGTTGCTCTCAGACATCCAGGTCCCCTCCTAGCTGGGACTGTTTATGGGTCAGTTTACCTGTTTCAGTAAAGACCCTGGACTGCAACCTATTGTCTGTGTGCTCCTTCGCGCCTCCAGCACTACCGGTACTGGGACTCTCACCACCATCACTCCCACCATCCACTACACTGCCCTGGGGCCGCACTCTTCCCGTGGGGAGTCACACTACCCTAGCTGCACACCTCATCAGCCCCAGCGGTCTGCATGCAGCGGCGGTACCTAATGACCGCAAATTCACGGGTGGCGTAGTCGGACATAATCATCAACACATAACGGACTACCACTGGCCTGACCACCCTGAGCCACGGAACCGGGTTGCCACTACTACTCCCACCGTTTCCCTAATTGCCCGGATCCGAGTGCCCCACGGCCCAGGGGGCGAGTCAAATGGTGTTAACAATTCTGACCACAGCATTGAAAGTGCAGCAATTTATTCCTCCCTGCAGCCGCCAGCTTTCAGTCACGGGGGCGGTGCAGGGAGCAGCTACAGTCACCACTCAGTACACAGAGAGTGGGACTTTGATTGACAGCTCATGGTGCAGCGCCTCTGTCTTTTGCGAGCTGTCAATCACAGTGCTGCCCCCCATGCTTACAGCTGTGAACAATGACTGTAGAAGCCGACACGCCTCTTTGACTGAAAGCCGGCGGCTCACAGGGGGAATAAAGTCAATTTTCTCCTGCTAGCGTTCGGACTGCTTTATGATACTATTAACCTCAATATTGCAGGTAATAGCATTTTGGATATGACAGGTTCCCTTTAACACTGACGTATAGGGTGGCTACCTACAGGTGGCACTGGAGCCATTTCTTCCTCCCCCCAGCAGTGTGCGTATCCTCCAGGTTGGCACTCTTCACTCCTCGTTTCGTTCATTGAAATGTCACCTCCGCTCCCCTCCCCCTCCATTGCTCTCGGAGCGATCCACTCCCCATATTAAATGAACCCTTTTATCTCTTTCTTGTCAAATGATGTTAACCTTTCCTCAATCAGAATTGTAATCTTCAGTTCTGTGTTTTTCAGCATTAATGTGACATTACGGTTAACGACGGGCTGCGCCGAGGAGCTGAAATCCTAAATCTTGTCCAATTCCCTACCAGTGCCAATAACAAATAATTGAGAGCTTTATTCTTCAGGTCTCTTCTCCTTCTAAAGGATATTTCTGAGCCGCAAAAAGGTGATGGTCAGAATCCAAGGCTGCAATCCCGGCATGGCTCCGTGCGCCGGCTCCGTGCTCTTGCATTAAGCAGCCATTGTTCCCTGCTAACCTATCATAGATTCCCATCTTTCAAGTGCATTTTAGTGGCTCTGAAGAACATGACTGGTTCTCTGTATTACACTCCACGTAAGTATCATCCAGACTGAATTTGTCATTTCAGCTTACAGAATTAACAGTATAAGTGGAGCTGCGGATCCGTTCCCGGGTAATTCTTCCTGGAAGATAATAGCTTTGTGACATCGCTCTGTATGTTTTGTAAAATCTACTAAACAAGGCAATTATTTCACTATGTGAGGCTTCCGAGTCTTTTCTTCCTTGCAAGTGGCAATGCGGCAATATAAATCGCCAATAAATCCCTATGGAGGCTGCAAACGTCTATGAATGCGGCCATAAACATAAAGGAAGATGCTTTCCCCATCATGGATGACCCTAGAGAAGGTGCAGTAAGATCAGGGCTCCTGGTGCATCCAGCTATGGTGCCCTGCAAGGAATGGCACGGGGTAACAGCTGCACGGAGGTTGCCTGTTGTCCGCCTGTCTGCACTGGTTTTCTCCCGGTTCCTCACTCTCTAGTGAACTCTGATAAAAGGTTAATTGGCTTCCTCTGACATTGTGTGCATATGTCTGCCTGAGGCTAAACGGGCCCCGGGCAGATGTGAATCTGTAAAGCGCTGCAGATGAGATCACAGGTAGATAACAGGCCGGGAATATTCCGCAGCACAATTGTTTCATCTGCTGGATATTTATCAGACATTCATTAGAATACAGACGATATTACTCCGCAGGTCACAATGTTCCGGTAGCTGAAGACTTTTCCTTCTTTTTGGAACATTAGGGAAGTGTACACTTAAATTAAACGGTTCGCACCTTCTAGGAAACTCTGGTCCCCAGAAGCAGCTTACCATAAAAAAACAAACTGTGCTTTACTAACCCTTCCCAGGTCCAGTGCTGAGTCTCCACCACTGCTGCCTGTGTTTGTTATTGTTATGTCAACAGCGCTGCAGCCAATCAATGTGCCCTGTGGTCTGAACCTTCTTTTCCTTCTTTCTTTCCTTCCTCTCTCTCTTTAGTGTTTTTTCCTTCTTTGCTACCTCCATTCCTGTTTATCCACACTTGTAACCTCCCACCCTTCCTTTAGTAAGGCTTCTATCCATTCCTTCTTCCCTCACTTGTTTCCTTCTTTCTCCCTCCTTCTTTCCATTCTTTTTCTTTCGCCTTCCTTCCTGCTTCCTTTTCTTTCCTTTCTTCCTCTTTCTTCTTTCTACCTCTTTTCTTCCTTTTTTCTCCCTTGCTTCTTTCCCTCCCTCCCTCCTTCCTTCTTTCTCCCTTCCTTCTCTCTTATTTCCTTGCTCCCCCCTTCCATCTCTCTTTTTTTCTTTCTTTCTCCCTCCTTCCTTCAGTCTCCCTCCCTCCTGATCCCTCCTTCCTTCATTTTCCTTTTCTTCCTCCCTTTCTTTCTCCCTCCTTTCTTCCTTCTTTCTCACTTCCTTGTTTCCCTCCTTCCTTCTTGCTTCTTTCTCCCTTCCTCCCTTCTCTCTCCATCCTTCCTTCTCTCTTTCTTTCTTTCATCCTCTTTCTTTCTCCCGCCTTCCTTTATTTTTTCTTTCTTCCTCCTTCCTTGTCCCCTCTTCCTTTTCCCTTCCTTCTTTCTACTTTCTTTCTGCCTTCTTTCCCTCCTTCTCTTTCTTTCCTTCCTTGCCCCTCTTCCTTCTCCCTCTTTCCCTCTCCTTTCCTTCCTTTCTCTCCTCCTTACTCTTATTCTTTTTTTTTCTTTCTTTCTTGTTCTCTTTCATCACTTATTTCTTTTGTCTTTGCTTCTTTCTTTCTTTTTCTTTTCTCCCTTATTTCTTTTTCTTTCCTTCCTATTTTTTCTTTCTTCCCTCTTTTCTTTCCTCCCTTCTTTCCTTCCTTACTTCCTTCCTTGATCACTCACTACCTTTTTTCTTTCTTCCCTTCCTTACTTCCTCCCTTGATCATTCACTACCTTTTTTGTTTCCCCCTTTCTTTCTTTTTCTTTACTCCCTTATTTCTTGTTCTTTCCTTCCTTCTTTTTCTTTCTTCCCTCTCATCTTTCCTCCCTTGTTTCCTTCCTTACTTCCTACCTTGATCACTCACTACCTTTTTTCTTTCCTCCTTTCTTTTTCTTTCTTCCCTTATTTCTTTTTCTTTCCTCCATTCTTTCCTTACTTCCTCCCTCGATCACTCACTACCTTTTTTCTTTCCTCCTTTCTTTTTTTCTTTCCTTCCTTCATTCTTTTCCTTTCTTCCCTCTCTTCTTTCCTTACTTCCTCCCTTGATCACTCACCTTTTTTCTTTCCTCCCTTCTTTCTCTTTTCTCCCTTCTTTCTTTCTCTTTCCTCCCTTATTTTTCTTTCCTCCCTTCTTTCTTTCTCTTTCCTCCCTTATTTCTCTTTCCTCCTTTCTTTCTCTTTCCTCCCTTATTTCTCTTTCCTCCTTTCTTTCTCTTTCCTTCTTTCTTTCTTTCCTTCTTTCTTTCTCTTTCCTCCCTTCTTTCTCTTTCCTCCCTCTCTTCTATCCTCCCTTCCTCAATCACTCAGCTTTTATCTCTTTTTTCCTTCCTTCTTATCATCAACAAGACATTTAGTAACTGAATCCCCTGAGTTGAAGGATCGCTGCTCTCCTCTCTCATCCCGCTGTATGAACCTCCGCCAGGTGCAATATTCCGCCCTGAGACCCCGGTGGTCTCGGCCCCCCGTTTACTTCGTTGTTGCCTGTTGTATTATTTCTTCCCAATTCTACCTTGTAAATTAGTAAAAGTTTGTTGCGCCGACCTGAACTTTCTGCTCATTCCAGTCTTTTCTGTTGAGCGCGAGGGCATCTGATCCGCTGTCCACATAAAAGAGATCTATGGTTCGTTCACTTCCAATGTCTGTAATATATAGGTCCATGAAGCCGTGAGGACATTATTTGGCTGCGAGCATAAATAATAAACTATGTCAGTCTAGTAATTCTACATTTATTATATTAGTTAGTAAATGCAAAGGCCATCCTTATTCTCCTACAATAAAAACTACCCAGCCTTTTCATAAAAGATGATTGCAATTTCCAGTAGCCGGTATTTGCAATAAAAAGTCATAACTCATCAGGATTTGAGCTATTTGCTCTTAAGATACAAGAGCGCCCCCCCCCCGCCCCGTCCTCCGCGCCGTACGTGAGATGAAGTATTCATAGATCTGGGAAGGAGCTCAGATGTGGTACAAGTATAATTGTTCCTACTTTTCAAGTTGATTGAAATCATTTCTGAGCGAGACGTTCGTCGTGTGCTGGTAACTGGGCGGTTTAGGGTTGTGAAAAAGTGCCTGGGTGCCGACGACAAATCCATCTCCTGCGAGAGATCCTCCTCCGCTGGAAAATTACAACTATCTGAGCATTCTCATTTTTCTTACTCTGAGTCTGGATTTTCCCAAGGATGCTATTGTCTGTGCATATATCTGTACAGCGCGCGTGGGTGGGGGGGCATGCACATTTCAGAAGGGCATACATACCGGTGCGTCCACCCTTAGATTTCTGCAAATACCTTTAAGGACTCACTCCAATTACTCATGATACAAATGAGAAACATTATCAGAGCAAGCTAGCAATACTTTCTACAGGTTGCAACTTACATCATAACCACTGGGTGGCCAACATGTAGATATAGCATAAACATCTCCCGACATAGTATCACAAAATCACGTTTTTCTTTTCAAAGCTGATCATCAGGTGACACTTATGTCAAGATGTGTCAAGCCAATAAAAAAGTTAATGTAGCACACAGTATAAGAAGGTTGTGCAGCTTCGTGGTGGCCCTTGGAGAGAGGTGGATTGGTCCCATCTCTGTCAGTTGGCTAAATCAAGTAGAAAAGCAGAAGCCCCCACGTAAGTAAGTATATAAGCCCCCTCCTCCTGCATTTTATTCATAGGTGTGTACATGCTTTTCATGAGGCCATTATGCAGGATTTTACCAAATTGCTACGTTGTTTCAAATAAAGACCAAGAAAAGACATAACCATCTACAAGTGCATCTACTAGAGCCATCGTATCCTCCAGAGCCAAAGCCAAGGATTACAAGGAGGATTGCTGCAAACAGGTGCAATACATGCGGCCAACACAAGGGGGTGTAATGTGGGCTCCCGTACCCTAATTGGATGATACTCTCTCCTAATAGGGGTGGGGGTAGGTAAAAATTTTGAGCCCCAAATTAAAACCCCAATGTACTCTTTTTTTTTTTGTTGCTCACAGCCGATGAGAACCGGACGTCGCCTACAAATATATATTTATGTGGGTCAAACAGCGCTGAAATTCCTTGCTTTTCCTTCACACATTTGCAGAGTTAACTGATATAATTTAGGCAACCAACGGCCACCGCCAGAAGACAAGAAGCTTCCTGCAGGTGGATCGATAGCTCTACTAGTGAATCAATGGAAGAGCTTCAACATAATTACCAACAGATTCACATTCGTCAAGAAAGTCCCAAATGTTTGGAAACAATAATGAGTAGTGATGAGCGAGTATGTTTTGTTAACCCTTTCACCGAGTATGCTCGGGGCCGAGCTCCGAGTATTTACAGCTGCTCGGTGATATGGTTGAATCGCTCCCGTGTGCATGATTTGTGACTGTTTGACAGCTTTATTACATGTGAGGAATGTCTATTTCTTACACATTCCTCACATGTAATAAAGCTGTCAAACAGTTGCAAAAGCATGCACACGGAAGCGATTTAAACATAATACCGAGCAGCTATAAATACTCAGAGCTCAGCCGAGCATACTCGGACAGAACATACTCCCTCAACCCTAATAATGAGCCATAAAGAGGTGGAAGAGATGTAAATCCTTCCCCAAAGTGAGCCATTCATGAGGAGGTCCTGGAAGGAAGGATTTAATCCCAGTCCCTATCCCTAATCCCAAACCCTATTCCAAAACATCTCCATCCCTAATCCCAATCCTGAAACATCCTATCCCTAATCCCAATCCCTATCCTGAAACATGTCTATCCCTAATCCCAATCCCTATCCTGAAACATCTCTATCCCTAATCCCAATCCTGAAACATCTCTATCCCTAATTCCTATCCTGAAACATCGCCATCCCTAATCCCTATCCTGAAACATCTCTATCCCTAATCCCTATCCTGAAACATGTCTATCCCTAATCCCAATCCCTATCCTGAAACATCTCCATCCCTAATGCCTATCCTGAAACATCTCCATCCCTAATCCCAATCCTGAAACATCTCTATCCCTAATCCCAATCCCTAAACATGTCTATCCCTAATCCCAATCCCTATCCTGAAACATCTCCATTCCTAATCCCTATCCTGAAACATCTCTATCCCTAATACCAATCCCTATACTGAAACATCTCTATCCCTAATACCAGTCCCTATACTGAAACATCTCTATCCCTATTCTGAATCATCTCTATCTCTATCCTGAAACATCTCTATCCCTAATACCAATCCCTATACTGAAACATCTATATCCCTAATCCCAATCCTGAAACATGTCTATCCTTAATTCCAATTCCTATCCTGAATCATTTCTATCTCTATCCTGAAAAATCTCTATCCCTATCCCTAATCCCAATCCCTATCCCGAAACATCTCTATTCCTATCCCTAATCCCAGTCCCTATCCCGAAACATCTCTATCCCTATCCCGAAACATCTCTATTCCTATCCCTAATCCCAATCCCGAGAACATCTCTATCCCTATCCCTAATTCCAATCCCTATCCTAAATCATCTCTATCTCTATGCTGAAACATCTCCATCTCTATCCCTAATCTCAATCCCTATCCTGAAACATCTCTATCCCTAATACCAATCACTATACTGAAACATCTCTATCCCTATCCTGAAACATCTCTATCCCTAATCCCAATCCCGAAACATCTCTATCTCTAATGCCAATCCTTATCCTGAATCATCTCTATTCCTATCCTGAAATATCTCTATCTCTATCCCTAATCCCAATCCCTATCCCGAAACATCTCTATCCCTATCCCTAATTCCAATCCCTATCGTGAATCATCTTTATCCCTATCCCTAATCCCAATCCCGAAACATCTCTATCCCTAATCCCAATCCCTATCGTGAATCATCTCTATCCCTATCCCTAATCCCAATCCCGAAACATCTCTATCCCTATTCCTAATGGTGATGTTGGTAAGTGTGTTTCAAGTGTTTTTCCCAATAAATCAAGTTACCCTTAAATTCATAGAATAACTTGCTGATGGCTCAAGGTCCGACCATTGGGACCCTCAGAGATTGCTGCTTCAAAACCCAAGAAGGGGCTGAATGCTCTGGAGGTGCCTCGCTCGGCCTCTGCTCCATGCATTGTCTATGGGACTGGTCGAGAGAGCCACGTTCAGCCGCCAGCAATGTCTGTCAGCCCCGTTGCACACCTCTGCCCTATTGGAGATGGGGCTACACAGTCCCGTTCTAAGAGTTGAAGAGCCCAATTTTGGGACTGTCGGGAGGGGGGGGGGTCTCATGGTCAGCAAATTATGATAGGGAATAGCTTAATTTGGGGGAATAATCCTTTAAATAGGTTGTCCGCATTGACTGTAGAAAACTAAAAGGAAAAAAGCTTTCCCTGCAGCAATGATGGGAAAGACAAGCATGCATCATCACGAAGACAATCCCTTTAAAAATCTGTGTGCTGTGAGCTCCCCCTAGTGGCAGCCGGCAGTCTCGCTTTATGGTGGGCATGTTACCAGTCCCAATTCTTGTAAAGGGTAACGTGAGCCTATCCTCAGCCTTGGAGCATAAAGTGTTAAAGTGTTGTGCCGCTTTCAGGACGGCAGCGCGGCGCGGCTTTGTATGAATATCCTGCGGTATTGATGTTATATAAGCATCTGCTGATGAGAAATGATTAAAAGACGCTTCAAAATAAAGCAGAGAAATGAAATGATTGGAGTAAAAGGGAAATGCGCTGATTGAATCTCGTACACCGTGGCATTTCCTGACATAAAAGTCATAAAAACAAAAAAATCTGATTTTTTTTTTGCAGCTGTTCTTCAGGTTTGTTCCTTTTTTTATTGGATTTATTGACGAGCAGCCGTCGTTTTAGTCAAAACAATGTTTGAGGAACTGGAGTTTCAGGACGTGCGTTCCCATTGTGATTGCAAAACATCAATGACCATTTGGGCGCCATCTGGTCTGGTGACCACGTGCTGCTTTTTGCACGTTGTATGGGGGGGAAAAAAAAGAGCCCATTGCCCAGAGCCTTAAAGCGGGTCTGTCGTTTCTCCAGTTTTCTCCTCTGCAGGCTCTCTTTCTAACGTTCAGTTGTCTCTGAGCTAGTGGATGGAGACGAGCTCCTATGATGTCTCCTATACTCGGCACACACCGGCATGAGGGATTCCTGCTCTCCTTTCTCTTTGTAGCACATGCTCAGAAGCAGCGGCAGTATGGAGGACATTATACGGCAGTATGGAGGACATTATACGGCAGTATGGAGGACATTATACGGCAGTATGGAGGACATTATACGGCAGTATGGAGGACATTATACGGCAGTATGGAGGACATTATACGGCAGTATGGAGGACATTATACGGCAGTATGGAGGACATTATACAGCAGTATGGAGGACATTATACGGCAGTATGGAGGACATTATACGGCAGTATGGAGGACATTATACGGCAGTATGGAGGACATTATACGGCAGTATGGAGGACATTATACGGCAGTATGGAGGACATTATACGGCAGTATGGAGGACATTATACGGCAGTATGGAGGACATTATACGGCAGTATGGAGGACATTATACGGCAGTATGGAGGACATTATACAGCAGTATGGAGGACATTATACAGCAGTATGGAGGACATTATACGGCAGTATGGAGGACATTATACGGCAGTATGGAGGACATTATACAGCAGTATGGAGGACATTATACGGCAGTATGGGGGACATTATACGGCAGTATACAAAGAGTAAGAGGAAGTGACGCTGACATTGCTCCAAACTGGGCACCTTTCCATAGCAGACCTGTAACTCAGATCCCCTGTCATCTTTGGTTGTGCTCAACAAACAATCAAGATGTTCCACACATCAAGAAAAATATATTGTGATGCAAACACATAAATCCATTATTGTGGTTACAAGGCCATCAGGTGTAAGACAAACCGCCACGTCTGTCTTACCTCCGAAGGCTATGCAACCACAATAATGGATTTATGTGTTGGCATCAAAATATCTCTTTCTTAATGTGTGGAACATTATCCAGCAGAACTCAGTATTGTTGCTGTGAATCCAGCACTGAGGTGAGTTAAAACATGTACTAGCAAGCAGCAATATGGAGGACATTATACAGCAATACTAAGCAGTGTGTCTGTGAATCCAGCTCTGTGGTTAGATAAAACACTTACTAGACAGCAGGAACATGGAGAACTTTATACAGGTGTAATGGACAGCTTGTGTATGTGAATTTAGCTCTATGGTGTGATAGAACACTTACTAAAGAGCAGCAGCATGGAAGACGTTATATAGCAATACTAAGCAGTTTGTCTGTGAATCCAGCTCTGGGCTTAGATAAAACACTTACTAGAAAGTAGCAATATGGAGGATGTTATATAGCAATACTAAGCAGTGTGCCTGTGAATCAAGTACTGTAGTTAGGTAAAACACTTATTAGAAAGTAGCAGCATGGAGGACATTAAGCAGCAGTACTAAACAGTTTGTATGTGAATTTAGCTCTAGGGTGAGATAAAACACTTACTAAAAAGCAGGAGCAGTATGGAGGACATTATATTTCAATACTAAGCAGTTTGGCTGTGAATTTAGCTCTGGGGTTAGATAAAACTCTTATTAAAAAGTAACAGCATGGTTCTCTTACTCTGCTCCTCCTTTCTTTTCCCCCCTCCCATGTTCATGAATTTCAATAGTCAGCTCTAATCTGGTCCTCAGTCAGCTGGGAGGTCGTCTCTTCTTGCAAAGGAGAGATTTTAGCAATATCTCAGTGGGAATGATGAGTTTAGAAGGCAGGAGGAAGAGGAAAAGAAGTGGCTCATTAGTGGAGAAAGCAGCAGATTTCTCTTATAAGATGTATATAAAGTTTCTTGTACTATTGATTTATGCAAAGTTTGGTTAAACTACAGCGACCATTTAACCACTTTATGGCGGCCGCCACCTGCATCCCATCTACCCATCCTAAAAGCTCTGAGCAGCATGACGTGGGGTGTCAATATTCATTACCGCCATTCTTCTGCCCGCATCGCTAACTAATAGAAATTTGGCGTATATTTGTTTATTGTTATAGAAGGACGGAGATAAGGAGGCGCCAGACATCTGTGGCGGCAGCTTATCTCTCAGCTGGAGAAAGGATCAGCTATGCTAAAATGCGGAATGATAAACCTGGCTTTTCCGGAAAGTGCGAAATGGAGACAGTATTAAATCCTGACATCTACAGGACATAACAATATCTATATATAGAATTCAAAAAAATCCATGCATTATATCACAACGCTACTAAGAAAAAGGGGGTCCTGAAATGCAACTATTGGCTCATAAACTTCCATTAACCTTGATGTGGCCCTGCAGTCACCATGTGTGCATTACACTGTGTGGTTGTGTTATATGAACCCTAGAGGCAGCACAATTTCTAAACCCTATCGCAGCGAAACCCTCAACAGGCTGCAGCTCACATCACAACCACTGGGTGGACACATATAGACACATACAGTGTAAATGTTACCTGTCCCAGCTCCAGCGCCGGGCTTTGCTTCCCTCTCCTATGGCCAGCTCCCTCTGTGCCAGTCTGCAAACACCTCATTTAAGGCCTTTTCAGGTGACTGGCGTAATCTGAGTATTCAGTATAGCATCTTGTTACCCCGTGTTTTTCAAGCAGTTTGCATCAGCTTTCTCTTGACTCTGCTCCAGCCGGGAGTTTCATTAACTTGCCGGCAATTCCTTGTCTACAAACCAGCAACCAACTTACAAAATCCTCCTCACCAGATGAGCCCACAACAATAAACATCTCCCAACAGAGTACCACAAAAGCTGGTCACCTCGAGATAGGTTGAGCCAAGGTAAAAGAAAAAGAAGGACACATCTGTGCATGCTTGTGGGATACTTTGTAAACTGGAGGATACTATTTAGAAACCCCATATTTAATTACACCAATTGAAATTCTGAGGATTATTAATTAGCCAGGAATGAGTGTCGCTTTGAAAAGTGTCTTTTTTCTTTTGGAAGACCCACTTCAACCATGAATTATAATGAAGTTCCACTGATTTTAAAAGACACCTTGCAATACTTTATTTCACCATATGGTGGCGCTGCAGGTGAACTAAATATTTGTTGAGCTCCCTTATCTTGGGGTGCCATTTGAGGGATCATCTTTAAAAAAAAGGGATTGTAAGGTTTAGACATCTATTAAAACCCCATTGTGACCATATAAAATAAATATATGCCATATGGGCTGTTGTGGTGGGAGCTGATGGGTTGCCTTGGCAGCCTGGAGCCTAGTGAAGATGGCAGGCTGACCATCATAGGAGACTGCAATATTTACAAACCATGAAGGTGTGCGACGCTGGAAGCCCTACCCTGGGAGATGGGTGACTCGGAGCCGGGTCCTGTGTAGTAGATGGGGTGCAGCCGTGGCCCGGACCCGCTCCGTGCCCAGGGCCGTCACACTAAAAAAAGGATGGTATGGGCTTAACCGGGTTGAGTGGCTGATCTCGACTACGCCACCTGTGGCACCTGAGGCAGGGTGCTATGGCAGCCGTCGTTGTTACTACTCCCCACAGGCGGAGCAGGGTCTCAGGGCAGAGAGCCAGGATGGAGGGGGTTGTAGTCTAGGAGGTCTAGTGCTGTGTAGTGCGGTGTAATGCAGAATAAAGAGTCCGGAGGCCAAAGGGGTTAACTTCCAGGGTTTTTACTCACGGTGGAGATTGCAGTTGAAAGGCTTCTCCCTGTTCCTCGCGGAGTTCTACAGTCACCAGAGACAGGGGGGTCCAACAACCTCCGAGTAAGTTCAGTGTTCAATCAGGACCCGGCACCAGAGTGTTCCTAGACCTCAGACCAGGTCCTTTCCTGTCTGTGTGTGTGGAGATAGGCCGGGTCTCCCTCTGAACTTCACTCAGAAAAAGGGTACGGGTGGCAGCTCCACTCCTTCCGTTACCTGGTGGGATCCTCAGGGCCTGCCGGGCTTCCCTGACCAGGACGTAGAGTGGCAAGGTCAGGTGTCGGGGGCCGGTACCCCTCTTGCAGCCGGACTCCCTCTGAATAGATCAGGTTGGCGAGGACAGGTGGCGTACACAGCTCCGTCTGCATCCCCCCTGGGATCCATTTGCGGTGGAGCTACACTCCTAAGCTCCGGGCCTTCTTGGTCATGGTCCTTGACCGGGCTGAGACATACATTATCTGCAACCTGCCCCCTCGACCCAAGGCCAGGGTATGAGGGCCGTGCCTCCATCCTCTGCAGGTCCACACAGGATCCACGCTCAGGGAGGAAGGTCACGATCAAAGAACCCAGAACCAAGATGGCTGTGTATTAAATATGAAATTTAAAGTGTCACTAAAATGTGAATCCTCCACCCTCACCCACTAGTTGGTTCCCCTATCTCTTGGTTCCCCAGTCTCCCAACTTCCAGTAGGGGCAGCACCTAGTGCCTTCTAGCAGTGTGGTGATGTATGTGAAGGAAGGGTCCTGACCATCGCACTGTTCTTACCTCAAAGGAGGAACACTACACCCCATTAAAGAGGTGCAGCATCCCTGTGGTGGTCCAACCCTCCTGGGTGCCACAAAGGACCCTACACTGGCTACAAAAAATAAAGAAAAAATTATTTTCAAAAAATGGTATGTTTTTTTTACAAATACTTATAAATAAAAAACTTTGAATAAAATAAAAAAAATAAAGAAAATCATAAAAATATTTGGTATCCCCGCATCCATAAAAGTCCAATCTATGAAACTATATAGAACATTTTTTTGAAAATCCAGAGTTACTATTTTTTGATCACCGCCATAGAAAACGCAAAAGAAGTGACTAAAAAATCAAGTGTACCCAAAAAATTGTACCAATAAAAACAACAGATCACTATGCAGAAAACAAGCCCTCATTAAGCCCAATGGACGGAAATAATGAAGTCTAAAGAAATGGTGACACAAAATAATTTTTTTCTGGTTTACAAATTTTTGAATTCTTTAAACCCCTAAAATAATAATAGTTTAAAAAAAACGTGAAAGTTTGGTATCACTATAATCGCAGTGTCCTGGAGAATCATCTCAGTTTAAAAGAACAATGACGTCGTAAAAACAACACCAAAAAAAAACAATGCGTTATTTTCAGCCAATTTGGAATTTTTTCTTCTTTTTTTCCAGTGCATTTTATGGTAAAGTGACTGATTTCATTCTAAACTCGTCCCGAAAGAAACAAGCCCTTGTTATACGGCTATATGGACCGAAAAATATAAAAAGTTATGGCTCTAGGAAGAAGGGAAGAGAAAAGAAATGGAAAAAAAGTAAAAATGTCTGGGTAAAGAAGGGGTTAAAGAAAAGTTACAATGTATCACGTAGAAGAATGATCTAAATATACTGATTGGTTACAAGTAGACGTGAACAAGATGGGTGATATTGTACCTTGACTGCAGTTTCCTGGCAACAGTGAGCAAATAGAAGCCACGGACAGCGATTCATTACTCACAAAGGTTAATGTTAAGGTTCTGTCCGGGAAAATAATGAATTGTAGAGAGGTCGGCACAAGACCGCACAGGTAAACAATTTCCCGGTGTCTGGAAACCGCCTGGAGGAAATGGGAAACTACGACCATGACATTCATGCAGAACAAACACCGGGGACCGAAGAGTCAAGCGGGAGCACGGAGGCGGCGTGGAGACCCCCAAAATAACGATTATACGGAGAATGATGGATGAGCTTTAATAAACACTGAGATGGCGGAGGAGCCCTTTAAGGGGCCCTTAGATCAATGCTCCTGCTGGAATCCAGTTATGCTGAATGACACAGAACATTTACAGCCTTACATTTCCGGAAATACATTGAAGACGTCGGTAGAATGTATCAAGCACTTTACGCCGCAAAACCGGCATCCAAAAGTTGCAAATTTTAGTGCACAATGTTTGCGCCTTTTAACATGTTTCCGTCCGCTTCACTAGCTCTAAGTGGGAATTCATTTCTGACATGGGGGGCTCCAAATTCAGTAAGAGGCGCCCCACTATTAATACATTTATTGCATCTTCTTATTGGATTCTGGATCAAGATTGGCCTATTATTCCCCACCCCTCATCCCTCCAACATTATCTTTTGAACTTTTTTCTTTATTAAAAACTTGGTTGGAATTTAGGCAATTTTATTTTTACTCCAAATTGCTATTGCACCATTTTATGTTTCTTTCCAGTCTTTTTTGGGATTATTTGACAGAGCGGCTCGGTTTGCTTTCCCCAGATGTTTTTGGCTTCTTCATCATTTTCTCCTAAAGATGAGTGAATCGATTTGTAACAAATTGGGCAGCACGGTGGCTCAGTGGTTAGCACCGTGGCTCGGTGTTTAGCACCGTGGCTCAGTGTTTGTTTAGCACCGTGGCTCAGTGTTTAGCACCGTGGCTCAGTGTTTAGCACTGCAGCCTTGCAGCGCTGGGGTCCTGGGTTCAAATCCCACCGAGGACAACATCTGCAAGGAGTTTGTATGTTCTCCCCGTGTTTGTGTGGGTTTCCTCCGGGTTCTCCGGTTTTCTCCCACACTCCAAAGACATCCTGATAGGGAATGTAGATTATGAGACCCGATGGGGACAGTGATGATAATGTCTGTACAGCGCTGTGGAATTAATGGCGCTATATAAGTGAGTAAAATAATCAAGTTCATTGTGAATTTTCTAAACATATCAGATTTGGCAAAATTTGGGATTTGATTTGTACGAATCTTGAAAAGTGTCAGCCAAGTGGTTGACATTTTGCTCAATACTTTTGAGAGAAGTATGTTCTTTTTTTCCGAACAAATATTAAAGCATTATTGTTATCTCTAAGCCTGCTCCTCCCCTGACCTACAGCTGCAGATCTCTGCCTGGTTCTTTTGATTCGGATCAGTCTTCAGATTGGATTTTGGTTCGTGTCTTCAGGGGCTAATTAGGCCTCACGTGGTCACGTAGGAAACAACGCACGTCACAGACGTCAATGACATGACATTGCCATAGGTTGCGCCTCACGTTACTTCATGAATCCCAGTTGGCCCTGGAAGAAACGTCCAAATCCAAAGTGAGCAGAGTTCTGGTTGGGGAGCACTGGCGGCAGGAGAGGTGAGGGATGGACCTTGGACAAGTGAATATTGTCTTTAATTTTATCCCCCACCATGTTAATTATGCGTTGGGGTCTGGAGACACGTATTTCAGGGCAGATCTGATTTGACTAAATGTTATTAAGATTAAACTGAATCTAAAGTCTGAATTGAGAACATATGTCTGAAATGAATTTTGGGAGATTTGCTCATCCCTAGTTTTTTTTTGCACAGTTGAAGACTAACATACAACATTTTAAAGTTTATTGAATGGATTGGGGGCAAAAAAAAGCAAAACAGTGGAAAAAAAAATCTGATTGGCCGCAGGGATAACGTGACATAACAATGTCACACAAGCCCCAGGAGAGACAATGCAAATACTGCTGGAACAGAGCCGGGGAGTAAAAGTGTTATTATTTTACTGGGGGGAAAACATAAGGATTCAGAAGGGGTTGATCGATTAGTGGAAAACCCCTGCAAAATGGCCCTTAAAGAAACTACTGGTTGTTTAGCAAACAACTAGACTTCATTTAGTGATGTTTATGTAAAACTGAAAAGTTATGGCTGATAAAACTATGCCTGAACAAATAATAAATATTCTTGTCATGTGATCAGAAATCTCATTGTACAAATGCATGTGTACTATGTATATGTGTGTAATGTGTATATATGTATAATATGTATTCTATAGATATCTGTGTGCATGTGTGCACCATGTATATACATGTGTAATGTGTATGTATGTATTATATATATGCATGTGTGTATGCGTGTGCTATGTATATGTGTGTAATGTGTATGTATGTATTATATATATGCCTGTATGTTTGTGTGTACTATGTATATAATAATAATCTTTATTTTAATATAGCGCTAACATATTCCACAGCGCTTTACATACATTATTATATGCGAGTAATGTGTATGTATGTATTATATATATATGCCTGTGTATATGTGTGTGCTATGTACAGTACAGACCAAAAGTTTGGACACACCTTTTTATTTAAAGATTTTTCTGTATTTTCATAACTATGAAAATTGTACATTCACACTGAAGGCATCAAAACTATGAATTAACACATGTGGAATTATATACTTAACAAAAAAGTGTGAAACAACTGAAAATATGTCTTATATTCTAGGTTCTTCACAGTAGCCACCTTTTGCTTTGATGACTGCTTTGCACACTCTTGGCATTCTCTTGATGAGCTTCAAGAGGTAGTCACCGGAAATGGTCTTCACTTCACTGGTGTGCCCTGTCAGGTTTAATAAGTGGGATTTCTTGCCTTATAAATGGGGTTGGGACCATCAGTTGTGTTGTGCACAAGTCTGGTGGATACACAGCTGATAGTTCTACTGAATAGACTGTTAGAATTTGTATTATGGCAAGAAAAAAGCAGCTAAGTAAAGAAAAACGAGTGGCCATCATTACTTTAAGAAATGAAGGTCAGTCAGTCCGAAAAATTGGGAAAACTTTGAAAGTGTCCCCAAGTGCAGTTGCAAAAACCATCAAGCGCTGCAAAGAAACTGGCTCACATGAGGACCGCCCCAGGAAGGGAAGACCAAGAGTCAACTCTGCTTCTGAGGATAAGTTTATCCGAGTCACCAGCCTCAGAAATTGCAGGTTAACAGCAGCTCAGATTAGAGACCAGGTCAATGCCACACAGAGTTCTACCAGCAGACACATCTCTACAACAACTGTTAAGAGGAGACTTTGTATTGAATTGAAGGCATACTGAACCAGCATGGCTACCACAGCATCTTGCAGCGGCATGCTATTCCATCCGGTTTGCGTTTAGTTGGACCATCATTTATTTTTCAACAGGACAATGACCCCAAACACACCTCCAGGCTGTGTAAGGGCTATTTGACCAAGAGGGGGAGTGATGGGGGGCTACGCCAGATGACCTGGCCTCCACAGTCACCAGACCTGAACCCAATCGAGATGGTTTGGGGTGAGCTGACCGCAGAGTGAAGGCAAAAGGGCCAACAAGTTCTAAGCATCTCTGGGAACTCCTTCAAGATTGTTGGAAGACCATTTCCGGTGACTACCTCTTGAAGCTCATCAAGAGAATGCCAAGAGTGTGCAAAGCAGTCATCAAAGCAAAAGGTGGCTACTTTGAAGAACCTAGAATATAAGACATATTTTCAGTTGTTTCACACTTTTTTGTTAAGTATATAATTCCACATGTGATAATTCATAGTTTTGATGCCTTCAGTGTGAATGTACAATTTTCATAGTCAAGAAAATACAGAAAAATCTTTAAATGAGAAGGTGTGTCCAAACTTTTGGTCTGTACTGTATATGTGTGTAATGTGTATGTATGTATTATATATATTCCTGTGTGTATGTGTGTACTATGTATATGTGAGTAAAGTGTATGTATTATATACATTCCTCTGTGTATGTGTGTACTATGTATATGTGAGTAAAGTGTATGTATTATATACATTCCTCTGTGTATGTGTGTACTATGTATATGTGTGTAATGTGTATGTATGTATTATATATATGCCTGTGTGTATGTGTGTGCTATGTATATGTGTGTAATGTGTATGTATGTATTATATACATGCCTGTGTGAATGTGTGTCCTATGTATATGTGAGTAAAGTGTATGTATTATATACATTCCTCTGTGTATGTGTGTACTATGTATATCTGAGTAAAGTGTATGTATTATATACATTCCTCTGTGTATGTGTGTAATGTGCATGTATGTATTATACATATGCCTGTGTGCATGTGTGTGCTATGTATATGTGTGTAATGTGTATGTATGTATTATATACATGCCTGTGTGTATGCGTGTGCTATGTATATGTGTGCAATGTGTATGTATGTATTATATATATATGCCTGTGTGTATGTGTGTACTATGTATATGTGTGTAATGTGTATGTATGTATTATATACATGCCTGTGTGTATGTGTGTACTATGTATATGTGTGTAATGTGTATGTATGTATTATATACATGCCTGTGTGTATATGTGAACTATGTATATGTGAGTAATGTGTATGTATGTATTATATATATGCCTGTGTGTATGTGTGTACTATGAATATGTGTGTAATGTGTACGTATGTATTATATATATGCCTGTGTACTATGTATATGTGAGTAATGTGTATGTATGTATTATATACATGCCTGTGTGTATGTGTGTACTATGTATATGTGTGTAATGTGTATGTATGTATTATATATATGCCTGTGTCTATGTGTGTACTATGAATATGTGTGTAATGTGTACGTATGTATTATATATATGCCTGTGTACTATGTATATGTGAGTAATGTGTATGTATGTATTATATACATGCCTGTGTGTATGTGTGTACTATGTATATGTGTGTAATGTGTATGTATGTATTATATATATATGCCTGTGTGTATGTGTGTACTATGTATATGTGTGTATGTATGTATTATATATATGCCTGTGTGTATGTGTGTGCTATGTATATGTGTGCAATGTGTATGTATGTATTATATATATATGACTGTGTGTATGTGTGTACTATGTATATGTGAGTAATGTGTATGTATGTATTATATATATGCCTGTGTGTATATGTGTACTATGTATATGTGTGCAATGTGTATGTATGTATTATATATATATGCCTGTGTGTATATGTGTACTATGTATATGTGTGTAATGTGTATGTATGTATTATATACATGCCTGTGCATATGAGTGTGCTATGTATATGTGTGTAATGTGTATGTATGTATTATATATATGCCTGTGTGTATGTGTGTCCTATGTATATGTGTGTAATGTGTATGTATGTATTATATATATGCCTGTGTGTATGTGTGTACTATGTATATGTGTGTAATGTGTATGTATGTATTATATATATGCCTGTGTGTATGTGTGTACAATGTATATGTGTGTAATGTGTATGTATGTATTATATACATGCCTGTGTCTATGTGTGTGCTATGTATATACTTGTGTAATGTGTACATGTGTATGTTATATATATATGTGCATACATTTGTATGTGTATATGGAGGTGAGGCATGATGGGGGCATAGGCACGTCCCATCCTTAGGGGCCCATCTCTGTCAGTGTACAACACCAGTTAGACTTTCTTCCCGGCCCATCCCCCAGCCCTTTAGATGGGGGGCTTCGAGGATAGGCAGGAAAGACGTCTACTCTGACCATAAATGATTGTATTTTCTCGGCGGCCGCAGTAGATCAGATAAGTCGCGTATATGTAATGTGAAGAGCGTTTTTCACATTTCTCTTTTCATTTCCATAGAGCAGCAATGAATTGAGATGCGGAAACGCGGTTTATCCTTTAGATTTGCAGTAACTACAGCGGCTGAGACAGATTCTTATTGACTATGGTAGTAACAGGCGAGGAGAAAAATCTATATTTCTGTTCTTTTGCTCAAACAAAGAAGATTTCATGCTGCGTAAAAATAATCTAGTAAGCAGCCAGTAAATCAGGACGGCGCCGCAGAAGCCCCAAAAAGCTGTTCTGGTGCGGGGGGTGATACACATCCCAGACAGGTTGGGTGATTCTGGGTCGTACGTGCTGCTGGCAAAAGAACAATCAAGATCCGCTCTCGGCATAATTACTGCAAGCCGCGCCGGGGGGAACGTTCTCATATTTCAGGTTGTTTTTAATTTTTTTTTTACTATATATATTCTGCAACCAGGGGCCGTGTCTATAGTACAGCCACCTGTGCAGCGGGTGCGTGCACGGTGCCATTTTGTGCTAATGAGAGTTCAGCCACAAATTCCTTTAAAATTTAGAATTAAATGCAGATTTGCCGGGAATTTGCTGCAGATTTCATTTTTTTTGCTGCTGAATTTGTATTAAAATCTGCATGGAAAACTTGTTTTTCGCAGATTTGTTGAAAGAGTAATGTTAGGCAGCTCTGTACACAAGTACGTATCAGCAAAGTGTCTTTGACACTTCATATATCCCTATTACTGAACCAAACTGGGTTGGCACAAGCCCCCCCCCCCCCAGTATGATTGATTCCTGGGGTCCACTGATCAGCTACGTGCAAAAATAACCCAAATAATTGCTTCTAAGTAATAATAATTTGGCAGCGTGTTTAATGAACCATTAGATTATTATTCACAATTCACAGAAAAGGGTATGAAGTGTAATAGTAAGTGTAAGTGCTCATTAGCACTCCATCACAGGGGCGGCCTGCCGGAGGATTCTCCTGTCCTCCTCTGGGCCAGTCTGAGCCTGGGTATATGCCGTATACATAGTTATATGCTGCTGGTCATTGCTCGGCAATTAGAATTAATCCGAATATATAATCCTGTGCTGAGCCAGTGTCCAAACTTAAACGACATGTGCCATAGTGGGCGATACCATAGAGACAGCTCTGCCATGGGCATTGTATATATATATATATATATATATATATATATATATATATATAAACAACTAATGAATCACTGCTCTGTGTGAACGCAAACCTAACAGCTACTCTGATTAAAACTAAGTCATTTTAGAAAAAATACATATATTATTTATCCTGTACTGATCTTCAGTTACATCCTGTATTATACATCCAGAGCTGCGCTCACTATTCTGCTGGTGCAGTCACTGTGTACATACATTACATTACTGATCCTGTACTGATCCTGAGTTACATCCTGTATTATACTCCAGAGCTGCACTCACTATTCTGCTGGTGCAGTCACTATGTACTTACATTACATTACTGATCCTGAGTTACATCCTGTATTATACTCCAGAGCTGCACTCACTATTCTGCTGGTGCAGTCACTGTGTACATACATTACCTTACTGATCCTCAGTTACATCCTGCATTATACTCCAGAGCTGCACTCACTATTCTGCTGGTGCAGTCACTGTGTACATACATTACATTACTGATCCTGAGTTACATCCTGTATTATACTCCAGAGCTGCACTCACTATTCTGCTGGTGCAGTCACTGTGTACATACATTACATTACTGATCCTCAGTTACCTCCTCTATTATACTCCAGAGCTGAACTCAGAATTCTGCTGGTGCAGTCACTGTGTACATACATTACTGATCCTGAGTTACATCCTGCATTATACTCCAGAGCTGCACTCACTATTCTGCTGGTGCAGTCGCTGTGTACATACATTACATTACTGATCCTGAGTTACCTCGTCTATTATACTCCAGAGCTGAACTCACTATTCTGCTGGTGCAGTCACTGTATACATACATTACATTACTTATCCTGTACTGATCCTGAGTTACCTCCTGTATTATACTCCAGAGCTGCACTCACTATTCTGTTGGTGCAGTCACTGTGTACATACATTCCTGATCCTGAGTTACATCCTGTATTATACCCCAGAGCTGCACTCACTATTCTGCTGGAGCAGTCACTGTGTACAAACATTACATTACTGATCCTGAGTTACCTCCTGTATTATACTCCAGAGCTGCACTCACTATTCTGCTGGTGCAGTCACTGTATACATACATTACATTACTTATCCTGTACTGATCCTGAGTTACCTCCTGTATTATACTCCAGAGCTGCACTCACTATTCTGCTGGTACAGTCACTATGTACATACATTACTGATCCTGAGCTACCTCCTGTATTATACCCCAGAGCTGCACTCACTATTCTGCTGGTGCAGTCACTGTGTACACACATTACATTACTGATCCTGAGTTACATCCTGTATTATACCCCAGAGCTGCACTCACTATTCTGCTGGTGCAGTCACTGTGTACATACATTACATTACTGATCCTGAGTTGCATCCTGTATTATACTCCAGAGCTGCACTCACTATTCTGCTGGTGCAGTCACTGTGTACATACATTACATTACTGATCCTGAGTTACATCCTGTATTATACTCCAGAGCTGCACTCACTATTCTGCTGGTGCAGTCACTGTTTACATACATTACATTACTGATCCTGAGTTACATCCTGTATTATACTCCAGAGCTGCACTCACTATTCTGCTGGTGCAGTCACTGTGTACATACATTACATTACTGATCCTGAGTTACATCCTGTATTATACTCCAGAGCTGCACTCACTATTCTGCTGGTGCAGTCACTGTGTACATACATTACATTACTGATCCTGAGTTACATCCTGTAGATCTTTTATTATAAAAATGAAAAACATAACAATAATAATAACAGAAACATAACAAAATTAATAACCAGAAAATAAACAATGTAATGAACTGGTCCAGCCGCTCCCTCTCTCCTCACACACATATTATACATATATACACAATAATAACTACCTACACCATGACATCTGGTCCGGTTACCAAACAAAAAATAACAATATAATAAACAATAACCGACAAATTATATACAAACTAATATATACATTCTTTTTTTTATTTTTATTTTTTAAATAAATAAAATAAATGCTAACTATACAAATATATACAAGACAAAACAAAACCCCCCACACTCGAGCCCACCAGTCCCTCCCCGGCACTGACCTGAGAGCTGGTCCTGCGTCTCATGCCTCAGTCCATGTCCAACGTCCATAGGACAGATCAGGCAGTGCCAGTTTTTCACCCAAATAACCAGTGTCCCACAAGATGAACCCACCTCCCCCCTTTTCCCTCCACCCAACCTAACACCTACACCCAAACCCATATATACAATATATACAGAAACAAACAATACAATAACCACAACTGACAAAGCCCAAGTTCGGCGCCTGCAGCCCTACATCACTGTCTACTGATCAATAAAACAAAAATCTATGGTGTCAGCAGCAGCCCACCACCAGGAGAGGAGACGACCAGACTAGGGCACACTAAAAGAAAAGCCCCTCCAGAGGAGAGCGGCCCTCCGTGTACCCAGTCTCTCATACTCCAGAGAACGCACCTTCACCAGGTCACCGAGTATGGTCCTAAACACATCGTTCACTGGGAGGATTTTCCGCTGCTTCGATACTAAGCACCGTGCGTTCCACGTGTGATACCTAACCACTGCGCTAACTAGAAATAAGGTGCAGCGGTCCCGACCACCCAGGTCCCCGAATGCTCCATAGGCCCATTCCGCATAAGAGAGACCGGCCAGCCGGGGCCAGCCAATGGAGGCGCCCACCCTGTTGTACACCTCTGTGTTAAAGGGACAACAAAGCAGGAAGTGGTCCATGCTTTCAAGCATGGTACCACAATGCTCCCGAGGACAGTTCCTGTCCTCAGAGCTCCTACACTTCAGATTGTCCCTCACACACAGTTTCCCATGGAAGCAGCGCCAAGCCAAGTCCCAAACCTTCGAGGGGATCCTGATAGAATTCAAAAGATGCAGACCCACCCCAAGATCCCGACTTGGGCAATCCCTGAGCGCCAGAGGCCTCTGAAAATGGGTCAACAGAACCCTTTTGTCAAGGAGCTTCCTTGGCAGAGTCCTGACCTCCCACATTCCCAGACCCCACCGGCGAATTACCTTCAGAACCACGGTAGCGTAAGCCGGGAGATGTCCATGCGGTGTGCGGAGATCCTTCACTTGCCCTCCTGTCTCCCATTCCTGGAAGAAAGGCTGAAACCATCCCTTACAGGAGAATACCCACGGAGGAGCCCTCTCTTTCCAGAGGTTTGCAATATTGATCTTAATGAAGGTATTCACAAGGAATACCACAGGGTTGACCATACCCAACCCTCCTAGTCTCCTCGTACGGTAAGTAACCTCCCTCTTGACCAGGTTCAGTCTATTCCCCCATAACAGTTGAAAGAACAAACTGTAGACCCGAGTCCAGAGAGGCTCTGGCAAGATGCACACACTGCCCAGATAGATCAGCAAAGGGAGCAGGTAAGTTTTGATCAGGTTTACCCTTTCCCTTAGGGTCAAAGACCAACCCTTCCATTGGTTCACCTTCTGAGTGGTGATCTCTAGCCTACTGTCCCAATTTTGTTTGGGGTAATCCCCCTGGCCAAATTCGATGCCAAGAACTTTTGCAGAGACTTTGGGTTCTGGAAGGGTGTCCGGGAGATCAAAACCAGGATCTCCTCCTCCCAGCCAGAGACTCTCACACTTATCCCGGTTGATCTTAGACCTGGATGCCTCCGAGTAGCGATTTACCTCTGACATCAGCCATTCTGCCTCCCCATCAGAGGAAACAAAAACGGTGACGTCATCGGCATACGCCACCACTCTCAGAGTGGCTTCCGGTGCTGCCCGGTCCATCCCGATCCCAGCTAACGGTCCACGCTCCACCCTCCTAAGAAGTGGGTCAATCGAAAACGCGTACAGTAGCGGGCTCAAGGGACAACCCTGGCGAACACCACACCCAACCTCAAAAGAGCTGCCAATCCAACCGTTCACAAGCAGGAAACTCTCTGCCCCAGCGTACAAGGTCTTAAGCCAATCAACGAACCCCCCCGGCAGGCCATACCTCAGAAGGACAGACCAGAGGTACTCATGATTAACCCGATCAAACGCTTTTGCCTGGTCCAATGACAGCATGTACCCCTTCCAGTGGCCAGCCCTACCCTGCTCCACCGCCTCTCGGACACAGAGTACAGCACTAATTGTACTGCGGCCCGGAACAGAGCAATGCTGGGCCCCCGAAAGGAGCTGGGGTGCAAATTTCACCAGCCGATTAAACAGCACCTTTGCCAAAACCTTCCTGTCTGCATTGAGAAGCGCCAATTCTCAATGCAAGATGGGTCCTTACCCTTTGACAAGATGATCAGGGCAGACCTCCTCATTGACTTTGGCAGAGTGCCCGAGGAAAGACACTCATTGAATACCTCAGTCAAGAGGGGAACCAAGGCGTCCTTATAGAATTCAGATGTTAAGCCATCCGGACCGGGAGATTTCTTCAGGGCAAGCCCTTCAATCGCCAACTTAACTTCCTCTTCCCTGATCATCTCTGTCAAAACGCCAAGAGAGGGGTCTACCCCTGGTTCGGGGACGGCTTCAGCCAGAAAAGCCGACATCTCATCCCAATCCAGATCCCTCTTCCCCAAGAGGTGCGAGTAGAAGGATCTGACGACCTCCAGGATCCCCGATCTGGATCTTTTCAGGGACCTCGCAGTGTCAACCAGTCCTGTAACAACTTTACTATTCACTGACATCTTGCAGTTTCTGTAAGGGTCGGGCGAGCGGTACTTCCCGTAATCCCTCTCAAAAACCAAAGATGCGTGTCTATCATACTGACACCTCATTAGCAAAGATTTCACTCTGGAGATCTCCTCGCGGCTACCTCCAGTTGAGACAAGATGCTCGAGTTTCCTCCTCAGGCCCTGATACAGGCGATACCTGTCCAGGCTCCTGAGGCTCGAGAGCTGGCGGAAGAATCTCGCCACCCTTTTCTTGAACATCTCCCACCACTCTGACTTACTGCTACAAAGATCCAGTAAGGGTACCTGGCTCTGAAGAAAATCCTCAAAGGACTGTCTTATCTCCGCTTCTTCCAAGAGAGATGAATTGAGCCTCCAAAAGCCTCTTCCCATCCGGGGGGTCTCTGTAACATTCAGGGAAAACAAAATCATACAGTGATCGGAGAACTCCACCTCAACAACAGATACTGCTGAAGAGACGGCTTCCTCCTTTAAATAAAACCTGTCTATCCTGGACCTACAGTTACCTCTATGATAGGTGAACCCCTCGTGGCCTGGGGTGTGCCGGATGTGGACATCCACCAGGCGAGCCTCACTAGCTATACTATTAAGGGCGACGCTATCATAAGTCAGCTTGTCTCTGGAACCTCCTCTATCCCGGGGCCTCGTGACAGTGTTGAAGTCCCCTCCAAAGACGACCTGCCGACTCGTAAAAAGGTAGGGCTTGATCCTCGTAAAGAGACACTTCCGGTCCCACTTAGATTGGGGACCATAAATGTTAATGAGCCGAAGCTCCTGTCCCTTCATGAGGACATCTAATATCAGGCACCTCCCCATTTCTAACTCAATAACCCGTCGGCATTCTACTGGTGCGATAAAAAGGACCGCCACTCCGCTATACGGCTCGGCCGCAAGAGACCAATAGGAGGGCCCGAGTCTCCACTCCCTCTTAGCTATAAACACCTCTGCCATATTTGGCAGCCTGGTCTCTTGCAAAAAGAAAATGTCAGCTTCAACCCGGCTGAGAAAATCAAAGGCCGCAAATCTAGCCATATTTGACTTAATGCTGGCGACATTAATGGAAGCCAGCGTCAACGGAGTGGGTACCGCCATCATTGGTGATTGAGTTAGATGGCTTTCTTCTTCCCACTCCCCTTACCCTCTGCCTCAGAGGAGGAATCCTTCCCCCTCTTTAATGACACAGAGGTGTCCATTCCCACATTTTTCCTTCTTTTCTCGTCCTCGTCTCCGGACTCTGGGCCAGTCCCTCCCCCCAAGGACCCTGCATCCCCAGGAGAAGGAGACTCGGCGCCCCCTGTAAGCTCCGCTGAAGCCGGAACCTCACCCTCGGCCTCCTCCTCAGAGCCTCAGAGGAAGAGATGTTATCAAGGGCTTGGAACCGGTTAGAAAGACCAACCAGAGGGGAGTCAGTTTTACCTTCCTTAGGTACCTTGGTCAGAGCGGGAGAAGATGTTTTATCTCCCTTCTTTTTCTTCTTTTTGGTGCCGAGCTTACGCTTGTTCTCTAGACACCGCTTATTATCCTCATCCATACTTTCATAATGGGAGGATTCTGAGGCAGAGGCGGTTTCCTCCCTGTGGATCCTCCTGACCTCCTCATCCAACTCATCATCCCTCGGGGCCTCAGCAGCAAGACTGGCATCCAGGACAGGGGCTGCCCCGGTAGTCTGGGGCTCGCCCCGCTCCCTCTCCTGTCTGCGCTTGTCTAGACGCCTCAGCTGGCCAGGCGTCTTTTTATTGCTTTTCTTCCCTGGCCCCTCGGCTCCCCCACCCCTGCTAGTCCCCTCCCCAGCAGAATCGGCTTCACGGCTTACTCCCACCGGGGTCTCGACTGCATTAGCGAAGGAGCGAGGACAACGGCTGAATGGGTGACCTAACTCACCACACAGGTGGCACCTAATCTCCACACAAGAGGCGGCAAGATGGCCGACACCCCCACACAACGCACATTTCTGCACGGTGCAGTTTGCACTGAAGTGTGTGGGGTCGCCGCACCTGTGACAGAGCTTCGGTTGCCCCTGGTAGAAGACCAGGATACGATCCCTACCCAGGAAGGCAGACGATGGAATGTGGGCAACCGTACCACCTGAACGCTTAAGTTTTACCATAAACGTCCAGGCCCCTGACCAGATACCAAACTCGTCGCGGTTTTTCTTTGGCATCTCCACCACCTCTCCATACCGACCAAGCCACGTCATGATGTCATAGCAAGAAAGCGACTCGTTACGAGTCATCACGGTCACTTTCTTGATCTGGTTTTGGCGAGACACTGCCTGAACGGCAAAGTCTCGCCAGCCGGGCTCATTTTTTGCCAGCTCATAATTCGCCCAGAAGAGCTCAAGCCCCTCCGGCCGAACAAAGCTGATATCAAACTCAGGCGTGGAATAGGGATGTATCAAGGCGTAGATGTCAATCGCCTTGAAGCCCATCCTCAGCAGGAGCTCCACAACTTTAGACCTTGGAGGACATGCATCACTGCCCCTCCACCGAAGACGGACCACATTCCTACGCACACTGCCTGGCCCGGCTGTTGGGAGGGACCACACTGTATCCCCCCCTTTTTGCTCTCGAAAGGCCCCGAGGCCATGCCTCTCTATCCAGAAGGATAGATCAACCTCTCGACCCTCTACCATTAGTGATCTCTCCCCCTTCTTTAGAGCCTCCAGAAGGCGCCGTTGCAACATGCCGTCCCCAAAGCCCGGAGACAAGGAGGATGCCCTATTTGCCCCGTAGGTGACACTGGCATAACTCTGGACAGGTGTTGCCACCCCCGGGGGGGCAACCGGACCAGTGACCACATCAGCCCGAACAGCAACACCATTACCCACCTCCATCTCACCCTCCACCAAACCAGCAACCACACCACTAGACAATGAATTAGCCTCATTCACCCCCACCATCACATTCATTCCTGCTGGACCAGTAACAATGGCGGATGACATTTTGACCTCTGCATCAGGTACAAGGGGCTCAGTCACCTCCATAGAACTGGAGGCGACCTCACCCCCGGTCTTCTGTGTGCCCTCCACATCATTGGTCGGTAATTTCCGCTGTTTGGCATTCGGAATAATGTGCCGCTGATCTTTAGATGCTGTTAGGCGCCGCTGATCTTTAGCATCAGGATCTTCCAGACCAGCGACGCCAACACAAAATAGCACTTTCGTGGGAGGACCGGAACGCTCAGCCCCGACAGCCCCCTCACACTGCCGTCGCTTCTCAACTAAGTGATCAGCGGCAACAGCATTCAGAGGTGCCGAGGCTACCGGAGCTGCCCCCGACACCGGGCTGCTCCCCCCTCCCACTGAGGAGCGCACCACAGCATCGTGGCCTGACGGAACGCCCGCCGCCGGGCCGCCCTCACTGTCCAGCCTCTCGGCTGATGCACCTCCTGCTACGTCCCCACTACTACAAGCAGAGACGGAGCTCTGCGCCTCACTACCGCGCTCTGTAATCTCCCCGCGCCTTTGCACCGGATCCACAGCAGAACCCGGGCTGGGCTGGGCAACGGGGCTTATACAGCGAGCTGACCCTGTAGCCGACTCAGGGGGTACAGGGAGGGGGGCATATACGTATCTTACCGCCTCCTGCAGCTTTGGCTTGGTCTTCTTTGCCTTTTTGTGGCCCCCAGGTGCCTCTTCTGGTAGATCGTCACCAAGATGGAAGTTTTGGAGGCACACTGGGGACTCCAGGAGCTTAATCTCCGCCATTAGCGCCCCTCCCTGGCCGCTGCTGTCACTGTCCTCCCCAGAGCCGGCAGAACTGCGACCGGATGTCACTGTCGCCTGTCCTGCAGGGAGCTCGCTGCACGTGGCCTGCGGGTGACTTTGCAGGCTGCCAGGTGGGGCTTCCTGCTGGTCATCATCACTCTCATCATCCACCTGGCTCTCAGGCTGCAGCCCCATCTGCCTTTGCTCTCAGGTATCAGCCATTTCTCTAAAGCGGTCTTCATTTATTAGTTTTTCTTTGAAATGACCACTCTGCTCCCTGATGTCAGCTTTCCTCAGTTCCAGCAGGTGAATCTCGCTGGTCAGTCGCTTTACCTCGGCCTGGAGTTTAGCCTTGCTCTGTTTGGAGGCCCCCGCAGCTTTGGCGCTTGTGCAGCGCAGCTCCTCCCGGAGCCTCCTGATGAGCTTACTGGCATCTTCATACTCACGGAGGCGGATCATGACCCGGGAGGCATAGGTGGACACAGACTCCCGGGGTCCCTGCAGCGCCCAACCCCCCTCAGGGAGGTCGGCTTCACCTCCGTGAGCACTCCGCTTTCCTCCGGAAGGAGCACCATCTTGCACGCCGCTGTCAGGCTTTACCTCCATGCTGGAAGCCTTGCGGCTTCTAGGGGTCTCCACAATCCCGGGAGGAGTAGGAGCCACATTGCTGCGACTCCTGGTGCAGCGTCTCACCCCCGAGTCCTCTGATGTGCAGGCCGGTTGCTGGTTTCTTCTGCCCCCCGCCGGCCTGGTTCGGGAAGCAGAAGCCTGGGACTTGGCTCCTTCACTCATCCCAGAAACCAGCTCTCCCTCCGGGAAAGAGAGAGAGCAGGTCCCCAGGTGGAGAGGTGTTGGTTCTCAGAGATCAGGAGCTCACAGCAGGATCTGCAGCCACCACACCCGTAATCACCACACTGACTAGCAGCTGATCAGAGCTGCACCCAGTATGCTGCTGGTGCAGTCACTGTGTACATACATTACATTACTGATCCTGAGTTACATCCTGTATTATACTCCAGAGCTGCACTCACTATTCTGCGGGTGCAGTCACTATGTACATACATTACATTACTGATCCTGTACTGATCCTGAGTTACATCCTGTATTATACTCCAGAGCTGCACTCACTATTCTGCTGGTGCAGTCGCTGTGTACATACATTACATTACTGATCCTGAGTTACATCTTGTATTATACTCCAGAGCTGCACTCACTATTCTGCTGGTGCAGTCACTGTGTACATACATTACATTACTGATCCTGAGTTACATCCTGTATTATACTCCAGAGCTGCACTCACTATTCTGCTGGTGCAGTCACTGTGTACATACATTACATTACTGATCCTGTACTGATCCTGAGTTACATCCTGTATTATACTCCAGAGCTGCGCTCACTATTCTGCTGGTGCAGTCACTGTGTACATACATTACATTACTGATCCTGAGTTACATCCTGTATTATACCCCAGAGCTGCACTCACTATTCTGCTGGTGCAGTCACTGTGTACATACATTACATTTCTGATCCTGTACTGATCCTGAGTTACATCTTGTATTATACTCCAGAGCTGCACTCACTATTCTGCTGGTGCAGTCACTGTGTACATACATTACATTACTGATCCTGAGTTACATCCTATATTATACCCCAGAGCTGCACTCACTATTCTGCTGGTGCAGTCGCTGTGTACATACATTACATTACTGATCCTGAGTTACATCCTGTATTATACTCCAGAGCTGCACTCACTATTCTGCTGGTGCAGTCACTGTGTACATACATTACATTACTGATCCTGTACTAATCCTGAGTTACATCCTGTATTATACTCCAGAGCTGCACTCACTATTCTGCTGGTGCAGTCACTGTGTACATACAGTACATTACTGATCCTGTACTGATCCTGAGTTACATCCTGTATTATACTCCAGAGCTGCACTCACTATTCTGCTGGTGCAGTCACTGTGTACATACATTACATTTCTGATCCTGTACTGATCCTGAGTTACATCTTGTATTATACTCCAGAGCTGCACTCACTATTCTGCTGGTGCAGTCACTGTGTACATGCATTACATTACTGATCCTGTACTGATCCTGAGTTACATCCTGTATTATACTCCAGAGTTGCACTCACTATTCTGCTGGTGCAGTCGCTGTGTACATACATTACATTACTGATCCTGAGTTACATCTTGTATTATACTCCAGAGCTGCACTCACTATTCTGCTGGTGGAGTCACTGTGTACATACATTACATTACTGATCCTGAGTTACATCCTGTATTATACCCCAGAGCTGCACTCACTATTCTGCTGGTGCAGTCACTGTGTACATACATTACATTACTGATCCTGAGTTTCATCCTGTATTATCCTCCAGAGCTGCACTCACTATTCTGCTGGTGCAGTCACTGTGTACATACATTACATTACTGATCCTGAGTTTCATCCTGTATTATCCTCCAGAGCTGCACTCACTATTCTGCTGGTGCAGTCACTGTGTACACACATTACATTACTGATCCTGAGTAACATCCAGTATTATACTCCAGAGCTGCACTCACTATTCTGCAGGTGCAGTCACTGTGTACATACATTACATTACTGATCCTGAGTTTCATCCTGTATTATCCTCCAGAGCTGCACTCACTATTCTGCTGGTGCAGTCACTGTGTACACACATTACATTACTGATCCTGAGTAACATCCAGTATTATACTCCAGAGCTGCACTCACTATTCTGCAGGTGCAGTCACTGTGTACATACATTACATTACTGCTCCTGAGTTACATCCTGTATTATACTCCAGAGCTGCACTCACTATTCTGCTGGTGCAGTCACTGTGTACATACATTACATTACTGATCCTGAGTTACATCCTGTATTATACTCCAGAGCTGCACTCACTATTCTGCTGGTGCAGTCACTGTGTACATACATTACATTACTGATCCTGAGTTACATCCTGTATTATACTCCAGAGCTGCACTCACTATTCTGCTGGGGCAGTCACTGTGTACATATATTACATTACTGATCCTGTACTGATCCTGAGTTACCTCCTGTATTATACTCCAGAGCTGCACTCACTATTCTGCTGGTGCAGTCACTGTGTACATACATTACATTACTGATCCTGAGTTACATCCTGTATTATACTCCAGAGCTGCACTCACTATTCTGCTGGGGCAGTCACTGTGTACATATATTACATTACTGATCCTGTACTGATCCTGAGTTACCTCCTGTATTATACTCCAGAGCTGCACTCACTATTCTGCTGGTGCAGTCACTGTGTACATACATTACATTACTGATCCTGAGTTACATCCTGTATTATACTCCAGAGCTGCACTCACTATTCTGCTGGAGCAGTCACTGTGTACATACATTACATTACTGATCCTGAGTTACATCCTGTATTATACTCCAGAGCTGCACTCCTGAAGAGGAGGCCCACATCGAATAATTCAGAATTTCCTAACAGAGTAGATGAGATATGGGGCTTGTGAACTGGACGACCCTTTTATCTGTTTCCGTGACTTAATAAAAACATTTGATGAGAGATTGTTCTATTGGAAGACACTTCCAAGGACTTGAAAAGGAAAAGAAGAAAGGAAGAAACCTTTGAAAAGTGTCCAGATAGAGACTTTTTAACTCAACATATGGCAGGCGCGGAGTATTGAAAGACGTCAAATTGTAAAGACGCGGCGAAAGCTGACGTTTATACCAAACAGCAATTAAGGAACTGATGAGACTGATGAATAAATCAAACCGCGGAGTCACCGCTCTGAGACGTCTTATTTTAGGTTACACGAAAAATGAAATTAATCTCTATTATTTCATGTTTTTTTAACTGTCGGCTCTAATATGCTAATTTTTGGAGATAAGCAACCCGATCGCTTAGCCGAGTTTCTAAATGAATCCGAAAATAAGTAGGTCACGTTCATTCCTCCTCGGCTACATGAAACGCTACGTTGGCCCAGTAATGATGGATTGCATTACCAGAAAATGCTAATTCAGTCATCTGAACCGCACTCTGCTGGCGGATCTCACGCGGCTGCGAGACGTGATTGGAGATCGCTGTGAACAATACGTATTAAAGGGCCGGTGTCATTTATTCCGGCTTATCGCACATCTTTGATTTAGAGACTGCTGAAGTATAAAGAATTGCAAGGAGAAGAACTAAACCTGGAAATAATTGGTGCAAAAACAACTAAACCTGGAAATAATTGGTGCAAAAGCAAGCAAATAATTCATTAACCTGCGCATAACTCTGAAAAACAAAGAGTTTTATAGAAATATGACTCCGCCTTTTTACCTTAGCCCCACCCAGTTCTAGAATTTCCGGGAAATATTGAAACATTTTCATTCTTTTTCTTCTTGCCTGGCAGGAAATGGGCAGGGCTTATCTAAGATACAATGTATCTTTTTCACAAGTACTGATACATCAAGGTGCCTCCAAGGCAGGAAACAGTATCCCTTTAAGAAATCATATTGTTGTGTTTCCATATGATTGGACTTATGTCTTTTGTAAGTTTTTCTCATGATCCTAAAGAGTAAAGATGACTAAGGTTGCACTTAAAAAAAGATTTTTCTACCATACAGGAATACTTTAAAAATGTATCAAAATAAAGATTTATTATTTTACCAGTGGAGGTGCTGATTTTTCCCACTTTTAATAAAGATTTATTATTTTACCAGTGGAGGTGCTGATTTTTCCCACTTTTAATAAGGATTTATTATTTTACCAGTGGAGGTGCTGATTTTTCCCACTTTTAATAAGGATTTATTATTTTACCAGTGGAGGTGCTGATTTTTCCCACTTTTAATAAAGATTGCTGATCTTCAACAGCGGGATTCGATGGCCATGGCGTAAGACTGATCCAAGGATCAATTCTATTGAAACGTGCAAAGAATTGTCCGCCCCCGATGTCCCATTCTGAGGTCATGAAATCTGTTTGGAACGACTCAATTGTTTTGTAACCAGAAGAAAGGTCTGATTATTTACCAACCTAAAGGCGTTTTTCCACAATCCACAGATTATGTGATGAATGTAAGAATGTTGAGGGTCCGAAAGGTGTTAATGGAACGACAATAGGGGTTAGAAATTCCCCTGAGTGATTGGGGCAACATGGTGCAGCCGACCACCGCTCCATTTACTTCTATGGGACTGATGGAGACATTCCAGTATGCACAGAATCGCTCCATTCTTGTAGATCCATGTGACTCCAATTGGTGGGGGTCCTAACTGTCAGACCCCCAGCAAGTGATATATATAATAATTAATGCATTTAGTAACAAATCCCCATTAAATACAACAATGCCAGCATCATTTTTATGAGGTCAGTTGTTTGTGACATTTGTAAGTATCTATTATCTATATTTCGTGTGCTAAACACTTACCCTTCAGAAAGCGTGTGTTTAACATGCGAAACGTGTGTACGTAGGGGGCTCTGCACTTTCTGCTTGTGCATTCCCTGGAGGGGCTTCACCTGCCACATGGGTAAGGTTTCTTTTCATTGAATTATTCAATGGTGGTTTTTCTGCCATACTTTCATTTACACAAGTGTGACATAGGACGGATTGTATACATGTCAAGATTCCATCTATCAGTCGTAATATAATACCTTCTATACTCGCATGTTGCATGTGTTTTCCCTACCCCAGGGTTTTTGCTTGTTGCTATTTTGCCTGTCCTGGTTATTTGTAAGAATATTTTTAACCAGTAGTTAATAAAAAATTTATATTTTATACAGACTCCCTTTGCTCCTTCTCTTTTCAAGTATTCATTTAGAAGTGTTCTAGATTTCTTTATATGCATGAATGATCTATGATGATCTAATTATTTGTACTTCATTATGTCTATGGGACTTATATTTCTAATCTATGATCTATCATCTATCTATTATCTATGTATTATCTATCTACCATCTATCTATTATCTATTATCTATATACAGTGGGTATGGAAAGTATTCAGACCCCTTTACATTTTTCAGTCTTTGTTTCATTGCAGCCATTTGGTAAATTCTAAAAAGTTCATTTCTTTTTCTCATTAAAGTCCACTCTGCACCCCATCTGGACTGAAAAAAAAACAGAAATGTAGAAATGTTTGTAAATTTATTAAAAAAAGAAAAACTGAGATATCACATGGTCATAAATATTCAGACCCTTTGCTCAGACACTCATATATAAGTCACATGCTGTCCATTTCCTTGTGATCCTCCTTGAGATGATTCTACTCCTTCATTGGAGTCCAGCTGTGTTTAATTAAACTGATAGGACTTGATTTGGAAAGGCACACACCTGTCTATATAAGACGTCACCGCTCACAGTGCATGTCAGACCAAATGAGAATCATGAGCTCAAAGGAACTGCCCAAGGAGCTCAGAGACAGAATTGTGGCAAGGCACAGATCTGGCCAAGGTTACAAAAGAATTTCTGCATTACTCAAGGTTCTTAAGAGCACAGTGGCCTCCATAATCCTTAAATGGAAGAAGTTTGGAACCACCAGAAGTCGTCCTAGACCTGGCTGTCCAGCCAAACTGAGCAATCGTGGGAGAAGAGCCTTGGTGAGAGAGGTAAAGAAGAACCCCAAGATCACTGTGGCTGAGCTCCAGAGATGCAGTAGGGAGATGGGAGAAAGTTCCACAAAGTCAACTATCACTGCAGCCCTCCACCAGTTGGGTCTTTATGGCAGAGTGGCCCGACGGAAGTCTCTCCTCAGTGCAAGACATATGAAAGCCCGCATAGAGTTTGCTCAAAAACACATGAAGGACTCCTAGACTATGAGAAATAAGATTCTCTGGTCTGATGAGACAAAGATAGAACTTTTTGGTGATAATTCTAAGCGGTATGTGGGGAGAAAACCAGGCACTGCTCATCCCCTGCCCAATACAATCCTAAAAGTGAAACATGGTGGTGGCAGCATCATGCTATGGGGGTGTTTTTCAGCTGCAGGGACAGGGCGACTGGTTGCAATTGAAGGAAACATGAATAAGGCCAAGTACAGAGATATCCTGGATGAAAACCTCTTCCAGAGAGCTCTGGACCTCAGACTTGGCTGAAGGTTCACCTTCCAACAAGACAATGACCCTAAGCACACAGCTAAAATAACAAAGGAGTGGCTTCAGAACAACTCTGTGACCATTCTTAACTGGCCCAGCCAGAGCCCTGACCTAAACCCAATTGAGCATCTCTGAAGAGACCTGAAAATGGCTGTCCACCAACGTTCACCATCCAACCTGACGGAACTGGAGAGGATCTGCAAGGAAGAATGGCCGAGGATCCCCAAATCCAGGTGTGAAAAACGTGTTGCATCATTCCCAAGAAGACTCATGGCTGTACTAGCTCAAAAGGGGGCTTCTACTGAATACCGAGCAAAGGGTCTGAATACTTATGACCATGTGATATTTCAGTTTTTCTTTTTTAATACATTTGCAAAAATTTTTACATTTGTTTTTTTTTTCAGTCAAGATGGGGCGCAGAGTGGACTGTAATGAGAAAAAAAATGAACTTTTTAGAATTTACCAAATGACTGCAATGAAATAAAGAGTGAAAAATGTAAAGGGGTCTGAATACTTTCCGTACCCATTGTATAATCTATCTATTATCTATCTATATATCATCTATCATCTTTCTATTATCTATCTAGTATATGCAGCTGCTTCTCACAAAATTATAATATCATTAAAAAGTTAATTTGTTTCAGTTCTTCAATACAAAAAGTGAAACCCCTATATTATATAGAGCCATTACACACAGATGGATCTATTATATAGAGCCATTACACACAGAGAGCGATCTATTATATAGAGTCATTACACACAGAGGGATCTATTATATAGAGTCATTACACACAGAGGGATCTATTATATAGAGTCATTACACACAGAGGGATCTATTATATAGAGTCATTACACACAGAGGGATCTATTATATAGAGTCATTACACACAGAGGGATCTATTATATAGAGTCATTACACACAGAGGGATCTATTATATAGAGTCATTACACACAGAGGGATCTATTATATAGAGTCATTACACACAGGGAGATCTATTATATAGAGTCATTACACACAGAGGGATCTATTATATAGAGTCATTACACACAGAGGGATCTATTCAATAGAGTCATTACACACAGAGGGATCTATTATATAGAGTCATTACACACAGAGTGATCTATTATATAGAGTCATTATACACAGAGGGATCTATTATATAGAGTCATTACACACAGAGGGATCTATTATATAGAGTCATTACACACAGAGTGATCTATTATATAGAGTCATTACACACAGAGTGATCTATTATATAGAGTCATTACACGCAGAGGGATCTATTATATAGAGTCATTACACGCAGAGGGATCTATTATATAGAGTCATTACACACAGAGGGATTTATTATATAGAGTCATTACACACAGAGGGATCTATTATATAGAGTCATTACACACAGAGCGATCTATTATATAGAGTCATTGCACACAGAGGGATCTATTATATAGGGTCATTACACACAGAGGGATCTATTATATAGAGTCATTACACACAGAGGGATCTATTATATAGAGTCATTACACACAGAGGGATCTATTATATAGAGTCATTACACACAGGGGGATCTTTATATAGAGTCATTACACACAGAGGGATCTATTATATATAGTCATTACACACAGGGGGATCTATTATATAGAGTCATTACACACAGAGGGATCTATTATATAGAGTCATTACACACAGAGGGATCTATTATATAGAGTCATTACACACAGAGGGATCTATTATATAGAGTCATTACACACAGAGTGATCTATTATATAGAATCATTATACACAGAGGGATCTATTATATAGAGTCATTACACACAGAGGGATCTGTTATATAGAGTCATTACACACAGAGTGATCTATTATATAGAGTCATTACACACAGGGATCTATTATATAGAGTCATTACACACAGAGGGATCTATTATATAGAGTCATTACACACAGAGTGATCTATTATATAGAATCATTACACACAGAGGGATCTATTATATAGAGTCATTACACACAGAGGGATCTATTATATAGAGTCATTACACGCAGAGGGATCTATTATATAGAGTCATTACACGCAGAGGGATCTATTATATAGAGTCATTACACACAGAGGGATCTATTATATAGAGTCATTACACGCAGAGGGATCTATTATATAGAGTCATTACACACAGAGGGATCTATTATATAGAGTCATTACACACAGAGGGATCTATTATATAGAGTCATTACACACAGAGCGATCTATTATATAGAGTCATTACAGACAGAGGGATCTATTATATAGAGTCATTACAGACAGAGGGATCTATTATATAGAGTCATTACAGACAGAGGGATCTATTATATAGAGTCATTACACACAGAGTGATCTATTATATAGAGTCATTACACACAGAGGGATCTATTATATAGAGTCATTACACACAGAGGGATCTATTATATAGAGTCATTACACACAGAGGGATCTATTATATAGAGTCATTACACGCAGAGGGATCTATTATATAGAGTCATTACACGCAGAGGGATCTATTATATAGAGTCATTACACGCAGAGCGATCTATTATATAGAGTCATTACACGCAGAGCGATCTATTATATAGAGCCATTACACACAGAGGGATCTATTATATAGAGTCATTACACACAGAGGGATCTATTATATAGAGTCATTACACACAGAGGGATCTATTATATAGAGTCATTACACACAGAGGGATCTATTATATAGAGTCATTACACACAGAGCGATCTATTATATAGAGCCATTACACACAGAGGGATCTATTATATAGAGTCATTACACACAGAGGGATCTATTATATAGAGTCATTACACACAGAGGGATCTATTATATAGAGTCATTACACAAAGAGGGATCTATTTCAAGTGTTTATTTCTGTTAATGTTGATGATTATGGCTTACAGCCAATGAAAACACAAAAGTCATTATCTCAGTAAATTAGAACAATTAATCAAAATTATAATATATGAGTTTCACTTTTTGTATTGAAGAACTGAAATAAATGAATTTTTTGATGATATTCTAATTTAGTGAGAAGCACCTGTATTATTTATTATGTATCATCTATCTATCTATCTATCTATCTATCTATCTATCTATCTATCTATCTATCTATCTATCTATCTATCTATCTATCTATCTATCTATCTATCTATCTATCTATCTATCTATCTATGCTAAAGAGTTGCTCCACAAATCATATGTTGTCCCCTTTGCATAGGATGGAGAACAACTTACTTTTGGCTCAGGGTCCCAGTAATCCAAACAATGGGCTTCTGAAACCTGGGCACCAGGCTCTGCAGTCTTGGATGGAGGAGGGTAAGTGCTCAAATTTGACCTTCCCTCCATTCATGCTCTGATTCGACACACAGAAGTATTTTGCACAGGCAGCAGATTCAGTATGTGAAAAAAATCGCTCCTCTTCACTGCCCCATTGAATAACATTGGCCCGTGCGCTGCTCGTTTCTTCACGGACAGCACTGCAACCTAAAATACAGTCATGTTCTTTTACGCTTCCGGTGTGATAGTTCTCATAAGAAGATTGGAACAAAGAACCTAAAGTGACTAAGATGGGAGGACACAAGAGGTGTCTTTCACTTATTATACAGCCATGGATATTGCTACTTACTATTATGTAAGAACCGCCAAAATGTATGTATGGACCACCCGTATTCATGAAAGGTATAAATATGTGAACACTCCAGCAAGAACCTGGAGATCACTGGAAATCACTTACATTTGTATTTGTTCTGTTCTCACCGTCCGCAAACTGAATGCCAGAAACTTCTAAATTTGAGTGTTTTCTACTTTTACAAAAACTTTCCCATAGACAATGGATGGAGCAGAGGCCGAGCGTGCGATCATAACCTCCATTCAAGATAAACTCAGATGATTGCTAAGGTTGTGACTTGCTGGGACCCCCAGCGATCAGTGTCATCACCAATGGATAAGGGATAAGTAATGATTCTGGGAATAGCCCTAAAGGAAAGGGTCAGTGTCATGGGGCTGAAATGTTGCATGCAACCAAATGAGATTCACTTATTCATCAGCATGGAAGGCTGCCATGTTTCTGATAATAATACAATTATGGTTTGTGATATAATATTTGTCCTTCAAGAGTTTCAAAAAGTTGGTCGATAATTCTTCACAATTTAATTTCCGGTTGAATAAACTTTAATAACTTAGCCTAAGACGATCACTCAAGTTTTTGCCAATTTGTGACTCAATGTGGAAAAGTCTTTTAAGGAACTTTATGCAAAAAATTACTTTTAAATGTTGACAATTTCCAAATATCTCTGCCCCCCCCCATCTAATATAATGAGCTCAGACACCAAAAGGGCTAGGATCAAAAATCTCCAGAAAGTATACAGTGCGAATAATACAAGAAAGATTCAGAAATGGAACAAAATCCGGGAAACTCGTGTATAATGTTTGTTTAGTATCTGAAAGGTACCATAAGTAATCACTGCACTGCTTAGGTTAATCAGTACTCAATTACCAACCACAAACTGCATAATTGGCTTCACTCGATGAGTATGTAGATTAATTCATCACAATTTAATACATTTTGCTTCTCCAGTCTCCGGGGACAGTTGTTATCTTGTATCGTAGGCTGATTAGCCATTTACCAAACTGTTTACAAAGCAAAGGAGATAGTTTAATGCAAAGTTACAGATGACAGACACTGCCTCTAGTGGCTGCACTCGAAAACTGCAGTAAAAAAAAAAATACTTCTTTACAACAGATAGGGCCCGATTCATCAGAAGCGTTTTTATTAATTTACTTTTATGCGTCAAAGTCCTCAAAATCAAAAATACTCTTTTTTTTTGTCTTTTACCTTTTCTGCACCTATTTAAAGCAAAAAGTGTTCCTTTAAAGATGTTGCATGCATCTCAACATTTGCATAAAAATCTCTGGTGTCCAAAAAAACTGAGAGACTGGAAAAATTGTGCAACTTTTTGGAACATCTGAATAAAAAAAAATCATGTTCAAAAATAGAGAAAAAAAAAAGACAGAGCAAAAAGCAGAAAAGGGACTTCAACATAGACGCAACTAAGAAGAATTTGGCGCAAAACTGAAAGCAGCCTTAAGACTATGTGCCCACGATGCAGAAATGCTCCGGATTTTTTTCCTGAGCGCTTCTGCATCTCCCTGGCAGAAAAAAACGCATGCGGATTGTACATGCGGATTGTATATGCGGATTGTGCATGCGGATTGTACGTGCGGATTGTACATGCGGATTGTACATGCGGATTGTATATGCGGATTGTGCATGTGGATTGCACATGTGGATTGTACATGCGGATTGTACATGCGGATTGTACATGTGGATTGTATATGCGGATTGTACATGTGGATTGTATATGCGGATTGTACATACGGATTGTACATGCGGATTGTATATGCGGATTGTGCATGCGGATTGTACATGCGGATTGTACATGTGGATTGTACATGTGGATTGTGCATGCGGATTGTACATGCGGATTGTACATGCGGATTGTACATGTGGATTGTACATGCGGATTGTGCATGCGGATTGTACATGCGGATTGTACATGCGGATTGTACATGCGGATTGTACATGCGGATTGTACATGCGGATTGTACATGTGGATTGTACATGTGGATTGTGCATGCGGATTGTACATGCGGATTGTACATGCGGATTGTACATGCGGATTGTACATGCGGATTGTACATGCGGATTGTATATGCGGATTGTACATGTGGATTGTACATGCGGATTGTACATGCGGATTGTACATGCGGATTGTACATGCGGATTGTATATGCGGATTGTACATGTGGATTGTACATGCGGATTGTACATGCAGATTGTACATGCGGATTGTACATGCGGATTGTACATGCGGATTGTATATGCGGATTGTACATGTGGATTGTACATGCGGATTGTACATGCGGATTGTACATGCGGATTGTGCATGCGGATTGTACATGCGGATTGTACATGCGGATTGTACATGCGGATTGTGCATGCGGATTGTGCATGGTGATTGTGCATGCTGATTGCGCATTCGGATTGTACATGCGGATTATATATGCGGATTGTGCATGCGGATTGTGCATGCGGATTGTGCATGCGGATTGTACATGCGGATTGTACATGCGGATTGTACATGCGGATTATATATGCGGATTGTACATGCGGATTGTACATGCGGATTGTACATGTGGATTGTGCATGCGGATTGTACATGCGGATTGTACATGCGGATTGTACATGCGGATTGTATATGCGGATTGTGCATGCGGATTGTACATGCGGATTGTACATGTGGATTGTACATGTGGATTGTGCATGCGGATTGTACATGCGGATTGTACATGCGGATTGTACATGTGGATTGTACATGCGGATTGTACATGTGGATTGTACATGCGGATTGTATATGCGGATTGTGCATGCGGATTGTGCATGCGGATTGTACATGTGGATTGTATATGCGGATTGTACATGCGGATTGTACATGCGGATTGTACATGTGTTTTCCTGCCAGGGACATGCAGATGTGAAGCGTTCTTCACTTGCATTTCCGCATGCGGGTTGACAAGCGATTTTAGCATCACTTGGAAAGTGCTTGACAACCTGGTCACACTATATAAATCCATGCAACCGGCACAGATTTATATAGTGTGAGCTTAAAGAATGGTAAAAAATAAATATTATACTTACCTTCTGACGGCCCCCGGAGTCCTTGTCTCGGCTTGCCGGCAGATCGTGGTAGATTAAAGGACCTGCCGACGTCGGCGGTTGCGTGACCCGTCACATGACTAAATGACGTCACCGCAGGTCCTTCAGTCCATCGCTAGCTGCCGGCAAGCCGAGACAAGGACACCGGGGGCCATCGGAAGGTAAGTATAATGTATATTTTTTATTTATTTTTTTTTTTTTATTGGTTCTATGGTACCCGGGTCCGGAGGAGAGTCTCCTGTCCTACACACCCGGGTACCATCCGCACATTGAAACACATTGAATCCGCATGTGCACATGTAGTGATGCGGATATTAAGCGTTTCAATGCAAGTCAATGGCAGCGAAAACGCAGCGCTTTCGCAAAATAATTGGTAGTGCTGCATTTTTTCCCGCAATGATAATCCGCAGCGGAAATTTCCGCAGCATGTGCACAGCAGATGCGGATTATCATTGGGGGGACATGGCAGGCCTTCTACCAAGAGTTTTTTAAGCGTTTCTGCAGCGGAATTGCCGCTGCAAAAACGCTTAAAAAACGCATCGTGGGCACACAGCCTTAAACACGAAAAACTAAAAAATAGGTGTAAATGTGATGATGAATCGGGAACTCGATACTTTTCATAACTTGTGTTCCTTTTAAGTTGCTTTATGTTTTCTTCTCCATTCACATCCAGAGCTTGGTTCAGAATTCTACAGCTTTTCGATTTGTAAGAGATCAAATGACACAAATGCATTTAGTTTTTCATCTTCCCCAAATCATGTGGCCAAGGTTAGAGTGACTTCTCCTCGGTAGCCTGCGCCCTGGAAAAATGCCCCCTTTACCTTCCCCTGGTTAAGCTGTTAAGTCACTTATATTATAGATCAATCAGTTTTATCTAAAAGCAGCTTTGGATGTGAATGGAGTTGAAATCTTAAAATATAAAAGTGTGAAATGATAGAAAAGGAAGGAAAACTAGTTTTGCTGCAGTATGTCTTCATACAATACTCCACATTGATGAACCATGAAATGATGACATTGCACTACCTGCAGCCACCCCTAGAGGGAGCTCACTGCATTGTGATATATATAGAACTTTATACTGCACATGGAGCTCCCCCTAGTGGTGACTGCAGATGGACACATTTATCAAAAAACTAAAAGGTCCACTTTGAAATTAAAGTGGAGCTCTTGACGATATCCTTTCTCTTAATATCTTTTGGGTCCCAGTCTCAATCTGGATCAATGCAAAAACTTTCAATTTAATAGGTAAAAATTATAAAGAATGAAAGTCTCCATAAATGGTCAACTAATGTGGCCACCAAAGAGGAAAGAGGACCAATCGCACATCAATCAAGAGTTTGCATAACCCCCTTTCCCACTCCATTAACGAAATACTGGGTAATTTTATGTGTTTGGGCAGGGACTTTCCTTTCATAGTGATTGTCCCTATGAAATACTTTTCTATAAGAGATGTGCAGTGATCACCTGACTGCCACAGCCTTGGCTCCTGGGATCCCCTGTACAGTTGATCTCTATAGCGGCCACTAGAGGAGAAATGGAGTATTACATGTGACCATTTAAATAAATTGCTGCACCTGCCAAAAGTTTGCAGATCTCAGTTCTGGCTCTTTAAAGACCATAAAGGGATATTTCTCTCTTTGTCATTTGGGGCAAATTCACATGAAATTTTCAGAAATCCCATAGACGTGAATGTAGAGAGTCGTCGATGTATTTCCAGCGGCACAAGATGGATCCTCTTCTTCTCCAGATGCAGGTCCCAGAGGTGGGATTTGCATGGATCAGCCCTAAAAGTTCCAAATAGGACAACCCCTGATAAAAAAGACTAAAATAATAGCAGCATTTTCTAGACCAAAACTTTAAGAAGTCGGAATAAGACAGAGAAACAATTTATAAGGAGAGGAGGAAAATGAAAACAGAAGACAGAAGTGCGGGAGTCTCTTGGCGTAATGTACTGACGCCGCGCTTTTATGCCTGCTTGATAGGATTCGCTCAGTATGGGGGCATTAAAATCACCAGAGACTCGTCACTTCTTCATGTCACCTGTTGCGATCGTCTTTGCTGCATTAATATCCATCAAGTAAATTGTTGCAGCGAAGAAATAAAAAAAGATAAACACGCGGATAGTTCTGCCATCAGAACGCGAGATCCGGCTCGCCAAAGTGACTGATGACATTTCATTACTGCAGTTTACCATTTAATTCTTGTTGTTTTAAATTAAGTTCCAAAAATAGGTCATTTTATACCTGCGTAGCGCCATTTTCATCCAGTTTTCGTAGAATATTTGGCTGAGAAGCAGGGACGGGACACATAAGAAATAATTACTTTTTCTTCTTCTTTTTTTTTTTATAAAGAGCGATGCTGAAATCTGTCCAAACACAAAGAAAGTAATCCAGCTCCTCAGCGCTGCGGTGTCGACTGCGTCTGCATGCTGCGGACAAGCGCTCTGCCCTAGATGCTAAATCTAGATAATTCAATGCGAAATGCAGCGATTTCTGCTCCAGAGGTGATGGACACATGAGATTGTTTAGTGGATTAATGGGTTTGCAAACGTATTCATTGTCCCGGCTGGTTTACTAGGACGTGTGACATCTTCCACTAAAGATTCCCCCCTACCAGTCAGAGCAGAATGCCACTGCAGGAAACATCTACTGCATGACCACGGAGTCTCCAGCACAAACCAAGTCCTCTAGCCCCTGTTGAGCAACCCCCCTCATATCTGCATCATCCCTGTCAAATTGACAGGAGGAATTATAATCATATGAACACCTTTGGAGACTTTTTTTTTTTTACTTAGATGAGTGCTTTATTTGAGAGAAAAAAAATATATTTTTTTGCAATTGGGGTTCATCAAAAATTTTGCACCAATTGACTTTTACCGACTTTTTGTTTCCCTGCTGGTTACAGAATGAGTTAACTGAGGATCGGTCAGTGAGCACATTCTGGAGGGGAGTTTGTAATTCTTTTATTTGCCTTTTTCTGAGCTCTTCTCAACTGATTTATGATCACAAAGTTCAGCTGAACTTTGATGTGGTCCGTGGTCATAAATCAGTACAGAGGTTTTTAGAGACTCTCCATCAGAACAAACTCACTGATGAATACTTAATTAACTCATTTAACAGCCAGCAATGTTCAGGGAAACAAAGAACATGAGTCAAACTCAATTGCAAAAATGTTTTTTAGTCCCAAATAGAGATGAGCGAAGCCGAACTTAGTCCGGTGCTGAACTCCAAACAGACTTCCAGGAGAGGTCCATGGTCAAATATTCGGAGTTCCGTAGGAAGTTCGGGAGGAAAGAGAAAGAGAGAAAGAATTTTCCAGTTCCGAAGTTCGGGTCCTCATACATTTCAATGGGGTTTAGGTTTATATTCAAGTTTGGGTAAAGTTCTGGTTCCCAAACTTTGGACATAAAGTTCGTTCGGGCACAAGAACCCAAACTTCCATGGGTCCGCTCATCCCTAGCCCCAAATACAAATGTCTCCAGTGGTGTCCATATCTTTTAAAGGTTTTTTTTCTGGTTGACATAAATGAAGTTTCATCATCACTTTCTGATGATTAGTTCTGCAGCTTTCTTATATACTTTGCATTACGAGCCATCTCTTTCCTTATTCGGCAAAGTTCACACGAGCATTTAAAAAAATCGTCTGATTTTCATCCAAAAAGCCAGAGGAGTCTTCATCTGAATTGTCATCCGTACGAACAAACGTATTGATGATGAGAAAACATTATTTTATATCTTTACAGTTTTCAGTTGTCTGGGAATGTTTCCATTAATAAAGAGCAAGCGGAGTTCTGGAACATGGAGGACAAGAAACACTAAATATACAGTAACAATGCAGAACTTTCCATTAGATACAATGGAATGGACAAACCCTTTATCCAGGGGCGTTGAGTGGGCAAGACAGATATTTTGTGCCCCTTAACCTGTGGACCATTGGTGCTTCTTGAGTTCCTTCCACCGGTCCAGTATTGAACCCTTATCCCATAAACCCCCAAACACAAGTATTTAAGAAAGTATCAACCTAATTATAGAGTGCACTTTGAACCCCTAGCTTTTTATTCTCTGCTTTTTTTCTGAAATTCAGCATAAAATGTAAAAAAAATACAAAAAAATGCATTATTTTACATTTCTTGATATATATATATATATATATATATATATATATATATATATATATATATACACATATATATATGTTGTTTTACCTTAGTCCAAAATCTAACTCTATCCCTAACCTAAGTCTTAGTTATAGCCCTAACTCTAACCCAAGTTAAGGTTAAATAAAGGATTTAAAATATAAAATTAATTACATTGTTAGTTTTTTTTAATTGATACAAGACACTTTTTTTAGATTTGGGGACCGCTCTCCCAGAATATCTCTCTTTCCTTTTAAAATCTTAAGGCGCATTCAGACATCCGTACACATCGGTCCATGATCGGACTGCAATGCATGGACTGGCTGCGGGCCTCCTGACCCGAGCGCGACAGCATCATAGAAATATATGAAGAAACATGGTCACTTTGGGAAATCCGCGGCCAGTCCGTGCATTGCTGTCTGATCTTGGACTGAATGCTCCCTTACAAGGAAAAGCAGGGAGTTACAGGAGCGCACAGTGCACATGATCCAGTACTGTCTTCATTTATAAGTGTCTCTATTATCTTGGTTGCTGCCTATGCAGAGTGCAGTAGTGGAGAGATGAGTTTGTGTTAGGCTGCTGTGCTGTACAAAGACAGTGACCGAGATGACAAAGCTCACTTCCTTACACTGAAAACAACTTTGTCAACTTAGTCAATGCCTATGCAGAGCACAGCAGCCGATGACAAACTCATCTCGATTGCAGCGCTCTGCATAGGAACTGGTGGCAGTGACCGAGATCACCAAGCTGCTTTACTCATACGGCTGTGGTCAGTACTCACTGCACCCGTGCGCCGTTCCAAGAAGAGGCATTGCCTTCCAGTGGGGTGGGGAAGGGACCTAAATTTTGCACCCGTGAAGAATTTGGCTCCGGGGGAAACCACTCTGCCCCCTTGCTGCGGCACTGCCTCTTTCTTAAAAACATATTGGGTAAATGAGTTGTTGGTGGGAACGGAGTGTAATAGGATGTAGAAAAAGAGGAATACGGGACAGTTCTGAATCCAAAAACATCTCTCGCCCCTCGGATGGTTCTCGGCAGTAATCATTCATACATAATACCGGTGATTCAAGCAGACGATGTAGAAAGGCGAAAAGTCAACCCAGATTCATGCAACTAGCACACGTACAACCCAACTACAGAGGAGACAATCATATGGGCCATCACCAGGACACAAAGGGAAATTATTTTTTCACCCTAATTAGCCAAAGATGTATCCCAACGAGACAATTTACCCTAAAGTCTCCTAACGGTAGGCAGCCGGCAAATCAGCTCATTACCTTTATTTCCGGGGTTTTCCAGGCAAATAATGATTATAGAACAGTTCTAAAAAGTTATAAACCGAACTTATATGGCTGCATTGGACCAGGAGCCCCGATCCTCCAGAGGACCGATCTATGCCGGGTCCTGCCTTCTGTGTTGGCACACGTGCATGAAGGGGGCTGGCTGCTTTTTTTGAAATCGCTAAATCAGACCCTTTCTCCAATGTAAAGCAAGAAAGGGTCCGGCAGCCCCCTGTTCTGGACGTGTCCTACATCAGCCAAGATCCAGGATGAATCTGCTTCTCGAGGACCGGGGCTCTTGGATTAAAAGATAACTTATTAATGGTTTTCTTTTCTCTGAAAAAAAAGATTTATTGAAAACTTTCACTAGTTAAAGGGGTATTCCCATCGCAGGCATTTTTTGGCATGTCCATGAACAGTTGCCAATCCCACCACTGCTACCCTTGTCAATCTGGAGAACAGAAGTCTACTGAACCCACCCCATAAATGCCATAAGTACCTCCGATGGGAAAACCGATTTAGTTCTTCGAAATAGATATTTGTGAAGCATAAAAAACCAACATAAAGTACAGAAGAAGCTGTAGACTGCTAAAGCGCGTTATTTCGAGCATTAGACCCATTTACGTATTTGCTCTGGTTAGAGGTTCGCCATCTTTCCGTAACCCCCATGAGCTAACTCTATGCAGCCATTTTGTGGGCATCTTCATCTTATCCTATAAAAAAAAAACCAGATCTCGTAACATCTAGAGAGAAGATAAACAGCGATGTCTTGATGGCCATAGTTAGGATCATGGTCATAAGGGCTTGGTCACAGAAGTCAGAAAAGTGGTGGAACCGGAGACCAGAAGGTTTGGAGAAAAGGACAAGGGTAAATGGTCCTTGGGTGCTACAAAAGTATCCGGTTAACTCACATGAAAGTGAGAAAGTTTACGGCCAAGAAAAAGAAGCAGCAGTGCGACACCCAATCTTTTAGCGAGCATTAGAAGAACTTTTGTCCTTCGGGAGGTCATGTTTTTCAGCGATGCTTCATGGGTCAGGTTAAGAAAAAAACTATAAGGCCTGCTATGTTCTTTGGTAGCACCATGGATATGGTGACATACTTTCCATCAAATTTTGAGATGAGCTTACAACTTTAACCCACAAAATGGCTGATTGCATAGAAGTGATGTTAAATTCCAGCTGATGAAGGACACACAAACATATAAAACAGAACGATATAGACATAGACAACGACAGCAGAAGCACTGACAGCCACATTCGAAGATGGCAGATGATATGGCAAAGCAGAGAGAGTACCCAGGCATACTGGAGCGTATGTGGACACTGACCTGAGTTGGTGACAGGACTAGTGGTGGTAGATTCAATAATTTCTACAAAAAGGGAAAAAGAAAAAAACAAAAAAAAACAAAAACAAAACAAGAACAGTTTGGGCATTAATCACACACAATTTATGGAAGACACACACAGAATGAGGCAGGCAACGTGCATGCAACAGACAGGAACATCTTAACAAAGGACATGCCATCATGGTCATAACAATGACGGCCCTTGACCTGCCAGTAACAGAATTATACAAAGTACCCTTTCTGCAGTATGTAGATGTGTTTTAGGCCTCAACCAGTTCACTTTGTAAGCCTCAATCAGTGCACTTTGTAGGCCGTGATTAGTGCACTTTGTAGGCCATGACCAGAGCACTTTATAAGCCTCAACCAGTGCACTTTGTAGGCCATGACCAGAGCACTTTGTAGGCCATGACCAGAGCACTTTGTAGGCCATGACCAGTGCACTTTGTAGGCCATGACCAGTGCACTTTATAAGCCTCAACCAGTGCACTTTGTAGGCCATGAGAAGTGCACTTTGTAGGCCGTGACTAGTGCACTTTATAGGCCGTGACTAGTGCACTTTGTAGGTCATGACCATAACACTTTGTAAGCTTCAACCAGTTCACTTTATAGGCCATGAGTAGTGTACTTTGTAGACCATGACCAGTGCACTTTGTAAGCCTCAATCAGTGCACTTTGTAGGCCGTGACTAGTGCACTTTGTAGGTCATGACCAGTGCACTTTGTAGGCCATGACCAGAGCACTTTGTAGGCCATGACCAGTGCACTTTGTAGGCCATGACCAGAGCACTTTGTAGGCCATGACCAGAGCACTTTGTAGGCCATGACCAGAGCACTTTGTAGGCCATGACCAGAGCACTTTGTAGGCCATGACCAGTGCACTTTGTAGGCAATGACCAGAGCACTTTGTAGGCCATGACCAGAGCACTTTGTAGGCCATGACCAGTGCACTTTGTAAGCCTCAATCAGTGCACTTTGTAAGCCGTGAATAGTGCACTTTGTATGCCATGACCAGTGCACTTTGAGGCTTACAATCAGTGCACTTTGTAGGTCGTGACTAGTGAATTTTGTAGGCCATGACCAGAGCACTTTGTAGGCCATGACCAGTGCACTTTATAAGCCTCAACCAGTGCACTTTGTAGGCCATGAGAAGTGCACTTTGTAGGCCGTGACTAGTGCACTTTGTAGGTCATGACCATAACACTTTGTAAGCCTCAATCAGTGCACTTTGTAGGCCGTGACTAGTGCACTTTGTAGGTCATGACCAGTGCACTTTGTAGGCCATGACCAGAGCACTTTGTAGGCCATGACCAGAGCACTTTGTAGGCCATGACCAGAGCACTTTGTAGGCCATGACCAGTGCACTTTGTAAGCCTCAATCAGTGCACTTTGTAAGCCGTGAATAGTGCACTTTGTATGCCATGACCAGTGCACTTTGAGGCTTACAATCAGTGCACTTTGTAGGTCGTGACTAGTGAACTTTGTAGGCCATGACCAGAGCACTTTGTAAGCCTCAACTAGTGCACTTTGTAGGCCATAAGAAGTGCACTTTGTAGGCCATGACCAGTGTACTTTGTAGGCCATGACCAGTGCACTTTGTAGGCCATGACCAGTGCACTTTGTAGGCCATGACCAGTGCACTTTGTAGACCATGACCAGTGTACTTTGTAGACCATGACCAGTGTACTTTTTAGGCCATGAGAAGTGCAATTTGTAGACCATGACAAGTGCACTTTGTAGGCCATAACCAGTGCACTTTGTAGGCCATGACCAGTGCACTTTATAAGCCTCAACCAGTGCACTTTGTAGGCCATGAGAAGTGCACTTTGTAGGCCGTGACTAGTGCACTTTGTAGGTCATGACCATAACACTTTGTAAGCTTCAACCAGTTCACTTTGTAGGCCATGAGTAGTGTACTTTGTAGGCCATGACCAGTGCACTTTGTAAGCCTCAATCAGTGCACTTTGTAGGCCGTGACTAGTGCACTTTGTAGGTCATGACCAGTGCACTTTGTAGGCCATGACCAGAGCACTTTGTAGGCCATGACCAGAGCACTTTGTAGGCCATGACCAAAGCACTTTGTAGGCCATGACCAGTGCACTTTGTAGGCCATGACCA